>NC_080072.1:98353654-98653654 GCF_949987535.1 Balaenoptera acutorostrata | reverse complement strand
AGGCATAGGGATTTATGTCCTGCCAAAGGCACTCAGTGGTGAACATTCTGATAAAGGAGATTTGATTTATTTTGAGCATTTTATCCAATGCCACGTTTTCTGCTATATTCCCAAAATTAATTTAAAACACAATAGGCAATTGATTACACCCAGTTAAACAGTAAAAACAGGCTAAGCCAACAGAGGAAAAATGTGCGTACGAAATCCTAGATTAAAAGGCAGAAATGGAGATACAGAGTAATACTGTAAGTGGCCCCATTACTCAGCGTCCTACCTTGGTGGCCTGGTGCTGCCTTCCACAAACATGACAGAACTTGCAGCGCCGACAACACCAGTTTTCCAGCTGGTCCTCCAGAGGGCGCTCGTGCTCCTCCAAACAAAACTTGTGGAAGGGCTCACAACAGACTTGGCAATACACAAACTAGGGTAAGATGGGAACACAGAGGCGGTCAAATAGCACGTAGAAATATCAACCAAATCCTACCTGCCTACTTTGAGCTTTAGGAGTAGTAGTATACATACTGTATTCAACAAGTTCACTAAGCAATGACTATGTTAAAAAAGCAGAATACTGGGGAGTTTCAGGAGACTAAGGCAGTAATAATAGTAGAATTATAAAATAACTAAATAGATACAATCTAAGATTTAATAGAATGTGCTAAGTTCCATAAAAGAGGTATCAACAAAGAGCTAAGGCAACGTAAAAGAGTGGGGTAAGGGGAAATAGGGATGGTTTTAAAGGTTCTCTATAATCTACTAAATGACTGTAAGCTCTGGTTTGTCCTTCCCATCTCTAATTTTAGAAGTAAGTTATTTTCATACTGATACAGAGATTTTCAGAAATTCAAATGAGTGTGACTCATAATTTTCTTTTGCCATAAAAGAATCAGTGGGACAACTGGTCAAAACTAAATAAAGTCTACTTAAATAACTGTAATATACCAACGTTAATTTCCTGATTTTGATAATTATATTGTGGTTATATAAGAGGATGTCCTTGGTTTTAGGAAATACACAGTATAAAATTTAGAGGTAAAAGGGCATATGTCTGCAACTTGCTCTCAAATTTTAAGAAAAAAAATGTCTACATATAAAATGTGTGTACATATTTTACTTCTTATTTTGTACAATACATATACAAAGAAAAGGATAATGCAAATTAAAAATATTAATTCTAAAGCAATTTTACTCCAATTAAAAAAAATATTAATGCTTGGGGAATCCAGGTAAAGGATGTATGGGAATTCTTTGTACCACTCTTGTAGCTTTTCTGTAAATCTGAAATCATGTCAACATAAAAAGTTTTTAAAAATTTGAATGGAGGGAAAATTCATCAAGCACTGGTTATGCTTTAGGAGTACAATGTAGGCAGTGGGCTATTCATTCTCTAACTTCAGTTTTTAGGAATCCTGTGGGATTGCTGTGCACAGCTACACAATTTAAATTAGAGCAATTATACTCTGGAAAAAAAAAAAAACCTGTTTTAACACAGAAGTTGAAGTACTGGTGTTACGAAAATAAGTTATTCCTGTGGGTAACATGTGTATGGATGTAACGAGAGTTAGATTATGTAGGAAAAGAGATACAGTAGACCCCTGGCACTTATATAGACAGAACAGTCTCAGTTTCAACACTATCTAAAGCAACTCCAGCACTTAGAACAATATATTGTTCGTAACAGGCACTAAGAAAATATTTCCTTAATGAATGAATACCAGGCAATAATTCTGCTAACGTGTAATTTATTTTTTTAATGCCTTTATTTTATTGTATTAAATGTTTGAATCACTAAATTTTTTTTAAAAATATTGCTGAACGTTTACAATGACAATTTTGCATTTCTCCATATACTTTATCATATAATGATGTCATATATTTTCTAAATTTCTTAAATCTATATTTAAGATACAACCATATAATAAGAATCCCAAGGAAAACAAAACTTACACCTCAAAATTACTGTTCATCCCATTACTATTTAAGCTGCTAATTTTTGCCCATTAAAACTCCTTTTTTCTTCGCATATTTAAAAATCCACACACTGGTATCATTTTCATTTAAAAAGTCACTCTTTAATATATAACTTACAGCATACGGTTATTTGTGAATATAATTTTGCAAAAAAATTACTTTATGTCTGATAGTTTACTTTTGAAATTATTTAGAAAGCTTAAAGATGTAGAAGAAAAATAGCATATCGGATTATATAATCTGCATACATAAAGGATTTGCATTGAACTAAATCACAGAGGCAGTTTTGGTGAATTCTTATTCAATATTGTCTGCACGTGCTAATGCGTAATCTAAAATAGCAAGTGGGCAGGACTGAATGTCTTAACTAGTGAGCCTCACTGATTGCTCAACATCTGGATTACAACTTGGCTTTGGGTTTTCTTTATGACCTTAGAATACATATGTGACAAATAATACCCTAAGGAGGTACTCAGGAATTGAGAACTGTATGAATGACAAATTACTGCTTCCTAGTTAAAACTGTGCTACCTTTCTTCCCCCTTATGGTAAAGGTGGCACATACTCACTGCAAAAAAACTCAAAAAGATAAAGAAAAAACAAAAGTCAACCACAATCCAACTACACTCTTAAGATTTTGGTGTACATCCTTCAGAATTCTTTCTACATATATATTTCAAAAACATTTTTCCAAACCAAAATGGGATCATGCTGTTTACATACTATTTTGTGACCTGCTCTTTTAACTCAGTGATGTGTCATGGACATCTTTCCATGTCAATATGAATCTATATTATCATCTTTAGGACTTCATATGTGCCATTATATGCATGTCCTATAATTATTTTAACCGGAATACCAGCCCCTTATTGATGACATTTTGGGTTGTCTCCAATTTTTTATTATCATAAATACTGAAATAAACCCTTCTGTTTATTATATATATATACAAATATGTATACATATAGAAGGGTTTATTATATATATGTATTATATACATACATGTATACAAACATACATATACATATAATTTATCTAATTATATCCTCAAGATAAATGCCTAGAGTGCAATTGCTGGGTTAGAGGGTATACCCATTTTAAAGATAAATACATATTTCCAAACAATCTTCTCAGAAAGACTGTAACTAATTTAGATTTCCAGAAACAGAAAGTCTCCATTTCCACTTGATCCTTTTTATCATGCTTTAATTTACAGTGTTTGGTAATCGGAAGGCTTAACGTTCCCCCCTCCCACAATGTTTTTACTTCTCATTTTGTGAATTATATACTCCTGCCCTTAGACTATTTTTTTTACTGGGTGTTTTCCTTTTTCTTATTAATTGCTAAGAGCTCCTTATAGACAAGGAAGTTTTGCTATTCAACATAAAACAACTATCAACAGCATCTCTTTTTCTAGAAAAACATTTATTATTTCTTCCATGTTTGGACATCTAGCAAAAAATCAGAACTCGAATAATGAGTGAATTTAAGAGATGAAACTATTAAACTTCTCACAATAACTGCTACTCTAAAAAAAAAACTGCTACTCTAATAAAAAGCAGACTCCTTCCTGAAATTTGTAAAAAACTTAAAAAGCATTTCATTTGCAGGTTTCAACAGGATATAGTGCCTGCTATATACCAACAAAACAGAATATAACGATTTCTTTCATCACAGCAAAATAATCTATCATTATACTGTCTGGGGTACCAAGAAGCAGGATATCTTACCTCTACATGCCCACTACTGGCACAGAGAAAGCAAACCACCCTGGGTGTTATAGGAACAGAGGTCAAGATTCCTAAGCCTCCCATCTCCCACACATTTTCTGCTTCACAATCCTCCTGCGGAGAGAGAGAAAAAGATCATTTATGAGAGTTTTATGACATAACGCTGCACTGAAAAAACGCTGCATTGAAAATAAGGACGAAAAGCATAAAATTAGAGTGACACCAGAATGTCGAGAATATTTCATCTCAATGAGTTCAAAATAACTGCTGCTTTGAAAATTTTAAATCTCAGACACAAACTCTTAAAAGGCTCACCTGTTAACTACAATGCAAAGATTTACTGGGGTTGAATTTCCCTTAGAGTTTTGCTGATTCAAGCGATCATCCTGGTTTGATAATACCTATGTGAAAAAATCACTTCCTCAGATACTGTTCTCATCTAAAAGCACTTTACAGCTCAGGATGGGCAGGACTGGCTCCGCGCCTCTGTCCTTCAGTCAGTTCACAGGCTGACCTGGTAACACTGACCGGAGTTCTCACACACCTGAACCCATCTATTAATGGCAGATCTTCATTCCTCCGCCCCACCCCCTGAAAGAATTTCCTCTCTTTCAACACCTTTGGTAACATCATTTTCTTGATTTAAAGTCCACAACACTCAACATACTCCCGTGGTCACTGAACAATTTTACCTTAAAGTCCACTCTGATCCTGTGGACTCCATCTGCTGGGACTTTCTGCTTTGAACTATTGCCATTGGAGAGAGTGCTGAGGATGTTCAAAGTGCCTGCATTCTCCTGCTTATTGACCGGAGGTGGTTTTTCCTATGGGGATAGAAGATGGATAAAGAACAAATCCACACCCTGCCTGCCTTCACTCTTGCAACAGATAATAATGCAAATGACAAATCTTAATAGATCTGGAAAACATGTTTCCAACATAAGTATCCTACAGAAACAGACAAGTAATCTTCAGGAGATTTTTTTTTTTCCATTGAAGCATTTTATTGGCACGTATGTATTTATACCCCTAGAAAACACATCCCAGGCTTTTCCCTCCTGCGTGTCTTCATCTTGCTTCCTCGTGGTCCACGATGCCAGCTGAGGTTGTCAGTACAATGAAACCACACTGACCAGGTGGGAGCAGGTTATTCTGCCATTTTTCTAGATCTTGGAGTTGCACACATCAAATCTGGGGCTGATCACTCCACACTTGTGTAACCTGCCTATGAGATTCAAAACAATTTTCCCAGCTCTGTGATCATCAGTGATTTCAGATTTGCCAACGTAACCATGCTTCATCATCACAGTTAGAAACTGGACAGGAACTCTGGAACATGCCTTAGTAAGAACCTGGCACTTGCCTCTCTTTTCAGCACTGCTGATGCTCTCGAGAGCATCAGCCTGGACGTGCATGCACACCACTACGGGGGCACAGCAAGAACCGGAAAAGTCTTAAAGACCTCTCTCTCCACATAGTAAAAATAGTGAGTGATTGTCATAGACAAATACTGCTAATGGATGTTGAGGGGGAAAGAAAATTATACTCATCAGCCTGCAGCATAAGCATGTGGGGCTACAAGGAAGGGGAAAACAACAAGGGGAAAAAAAGAGAAAAAATGGAAGTGAGCTAAAGCCTAAACCTGAAGTTTGCTAATTTTAAGAAATTCCACTGCCATCTACACAGAAGCAGAAATGCAGTTTCACTCAATCACATAAATGTCAAGGATAAGGCTATTTCCCTACAGAATAGAACACATCTTTGACAAATGGCAGGGAAACAAATCTTTCCTCACCTTTTCTTTAGGCTTTTGTTTTACAGGAATACTGGGGCGAGGAGCCACTTTTTTCTGCTTGCTTTGCTCTGGACCTAAAGAATTCAAAATAAACTTCAGTCAGATGTCACTAAACTTACAGTTAATGCTAAACAGCAACGATGACTCTAGCACTGATTGGCCTGCAAAGAAAGGGGCATTAGAAAAAAACAAAAAACTATTTAGGGGCTTCCCTGGTGGCGCAGTGGTTGAGAATATGCCTGCCAAGGCAGGGGACACGGGTTCGAGCCCTGGTCTGGGAAGATCCCACATGCTGCGGAGCAACTAGGCCTGTGAGCCACAACTACTGAGCCTGCGCATCTGGAGCCTGTGCTCCGCAATAAGAGAGGCCACGACAGTGAGAGGCCCGCGCACCGCAATGAAGAGTGGCCCCTGCTTGCCGCAACTAGAGAAAGCCCTAGCACAGAAACGAAGACCCAACATAGCAATCAATCAATCAATCAATCAATAAATCTAAAAAAACATTTAAAAAAAAAAAAAACTATTTAAACTCTAGGCTTTAAATAGGAAATTAAGACAGTATCTCCAACTTCACTGGTTTTTGCTTCTATTTCTTTATTATTATGTAACAGTTAAAAGAGAGCTAATTGGGACTTCCCTGGTGGTCCAGTGGTTAATACTCCACGCTCCCAATGCAGAGGGCCCGGGTTTGATCCGTAGTCAGGGAACTAGATCCCGCATGCATGCCGCAACTAAGAGCCCGCATGCCGCAACTAAAAGATCCCTCGTGCCACAACTAAGACTCGGTGTAGCCAAAAAAAAAAAAATTAAATAAATATTTAAAAGAGAGCTAATTTTCTTGTACCAAAGACTTAAAAATACACATTTCAGGTTTCCAAATGCTGTTTAAGATGTCAGTGTCCTGTGCTGGTACTTCTGGTGCGGCAGTTCTTCCTGCTGTCCTCACTCACCTGACTCCGGAGGTGGAGGCTGCCTTTTCTTGGGCTCACTAGGAGTGGTCTTGGGGACTTCTTTTCTCGGTGGTGCTGTGCTGGGGGGCTGTAGGGGGATGGCTGGTGCCGGCTGGGAGACCTGCTTGCTGGACTTCCTGGAAGAGGGCGTGGCCACTTGTTTGGCCTCAGGTCCTGGGGTGGAGGCATTCCCTTCCTCACTCTTGTCCTCCGGGGGCTTGCGCGGAGGTGGTTCACTGTTGCTTTTCTTGGGGGCGGGATCCTCTCTTGCTGATGGGGTAGACTTCTGACTAGAGTCAGCCAAGTTCTTCACAACACTGCTCTCTTTGCTCTCTTTCTTTTCACTGGTCTTAGACTTCTTCTCTTTCTTCTTCACAGCTGGGGGGGGGGGGGGGAAGCAAGATTATTTTTCTGTAAGTGAGAAAATTTTATTTAAAATATAAGTATAGGAATGTAACAATCTTAGTCTCAGTTTCCTACAGCTAAAGTTGACACTGGAAGACTCAAGAAAGTTAATGCCAAGTTGGCAAGTGAAACAGGTATACTTTTATTACTCTAGGAAATGAAATATAATGTAATTTTTTGTGTGAATTTTAAAAAATTTTTCTTATGGAAATATTCAAACATACTCCAAGGTGAAGGGAATAGTAAAATGAACACTCATGTACCTATCACCCGGCTTCAACAACCAACAGCTCCCTGGGAAACAGCAGTACTTGAAAAAAGGCTAGTATTCTCTTTACACTAGATGTACACAACTATATGACATTAAAGCAGGAAGCATTTGGGGCAAGATCTTTTGACAACACTACCTTTTGCTTGCTTCTGAAGGTAGGCTTTGGAAGGCATCCACTGTAGATTCTGACATTTTCTCATCCTAGAATAGTAAGGAATAGCATAAAGTAAACTTCATTTAGGAGAGAAGCAATTGAAGCAAGTATTAATTCGTCTGCAAGAATCCGTGAACCTTGGGCTTCCCTGGTGGCACAGTGGTTAAGAACCCTCCTGACAATGCAGCGGACACACGTTCGAGCCCTGGTCCGGGAATATCCCACATGCCGCGGAGCAACTAAGCCCGTGCACCACAACTACTGAGCCCGCGCTCTAGAGCCCACGAGCCACAACTACTGAAGCCAGCGCGCCTAGAGCCCGTGCTCCTCAACAAGAGAAGTCACTGCAATGAGAAGCCCGTGCACCGCAACAGAGTAGCTCCCGCTCGTCACAACTAGAGAAAGCCCGCGCACAGCAACGAAGACCCAACACAGCCAAAAATAAATAAATAAATTAAAAAAAAAAAAAAAAAAAGAATCCGTGAACCTTTATTCAGGTTCATTTTGAGAGTTGAAAAAAGGACTGCTCATTATTTAAATTCAAGCCTTTAAATCCTCTGATCAGCAACTTAACCTACCTTGAGGATCTAAAAGGAGCAAATATCAAATTATTTTTGAAATGGGACTCAAATGTCTTGCAACCCAGTACTGACTAGCGCCACACACAAAACGATCAGTCATTATTTCTTACAGTCAAATCAGTCCTGCTCCCTTATGAGATTATTACTCATATAGTAATCTGAATACAAAATGGACTAAAATTACCCAAGTCCTTTGTCTGCCACTACAATGCTACAGGTCTATCTCAGGGCTTTGATAGATATTTCAGTCCTCAGTTTATTGAAACGCAAAACTTAATTTGAAGTTTAATATTGAACTGAATCCACTGCAACCCCTAAATTTAGTGCAATTTTATCTTGCTATCATGTACCTTTTTTTGTTGTTCTGTGAATTGTCTCACTTCTTTCCACTAATGGGACTGAGACAAGATTCTTGCTTAAGGCCAGAGTAAACCAAAGCACAGAACTTCTCAGTGTCTCCTAGAAACTGTCTCCCCTTAAGTAAATAATGCAGCATTTCTCCCAATTATGTTTTATATAAATCACTTTCGGGCTTCCCTGGTGGCGCAGTGGTTGCGAATCTGCCTGCCAATGCAGGGGACACGGGTTCGAGCCCTGGTCTGGGAAGATCCCACATGCCGCGGAGCAACTGGGCCCGTGAGCCACAATTACTGAGCCTGCGCTCCGCAACAAGAGAGGCCACGATAGTGAGAGGCCCACGCACCGCGATGAAGAGTGGCCCCTGCTTGCCACAACTAGAGAAAGCCCTCGCACAGAAACGAAGATCCAACACAGCCATAAATAAATAAATAAATAAATAAATAAATAAATAAAATAAAAAAAAAATAATTCACTTTCATGTTATTCATTCATTCAGCAAATATCTATGGATAATATCTATTCCTGGTGCCAGGCACTTGATGAGATACTCAACCACCAAAATTTATTTATGCAACTCTCTTGATCCACTTTCAACAAATTATCCCACAGAGTAGAAAGTGCATCCACAAACTGACTAGAAAAAGGGAAAAAAGGTAGAGTAATCAAAACTTCCAAGGAATTCCCTGGCGGTCCAGTGGTTAGGACTCGGCGCTTTCACTGCCGTGGCCCGGGTTCGATCCCTGGTTGGGGAACTAAGATTCCGCAAGTAGCGCGCAGGGCGGGGGAAGACTTCCATAGGCATGAAAATATTCTGAGAGTTAGAGAGTGGAGAGACTTGGATCACCAATATTTCCTGAATGCCATAAAGATAAAGGTAATTTCAGTTGACCTGATAAATACTAGGCCTAAATTCGTTGGTGATTAAGTAGAAACCCTCCAGAGTTGCACTGATATGGCAGCTCTAGACACATGTGGCTATGTGAATTTAAAATTACATGGAAATTTTAAATGTCGTTCCTTAGTCACACCAACCATGTTTCAGGTGCTAAACAGCCATACGGCTAAGGGCTACCACACTGACCTGAGCAGATACAGAACGTTCACAGCACTGCGCCTGAGGATTTCTGATTTAAGCACAGCCCAAACCCAGCACAGCACGAAATCCAAGCGTGCAACTCATCTTGCAACTTGAGGTGACTTGGTACAACCACACTGGGCGTTCAGGCGCTTTTTCTCTGTGACAAGCGGGACAGTGGCTGAGACCAGCCCCCCAGAGAGATGCGCACTCACTTGCAGCACTGCTTCTTTATGTTGCGGCCACCAAACTTGGGCTTGTCCAAGCAGTTAGTGCACACACCACAGTCCTCAGGCACCTGGCAGCCGGGACACTGTCCACACCGCCTTGACCGCCGCCCCTTCTTTACTGGAGGTTCCTGCGGCGCCTTGTTTCTGGTGACGGGTTTAATTGGTTTGATGGGCGGAGCAAGAGGTTCGGCGTCTTCTGAGCCAGCAATCGATGACTTGTCTGTTAAAGAAACGTGGCATTAGCTCTGACAGAGTGTCTGGTTCCTTCCTGGGAGCAGAGGGGAGATTCTCAAAATCTACTGATGTTAGTATATACATTCAAACCTTGTTTTAATTGGGACTCCAAAAATCAAATTCATTACAATAAAAATATTCATATGCAGAACACAGAGCCTGTTTTAAATAATTACTTAAATGTTTAAAAATGCCTGTAACTTGCAGCTTGATGAAAGAAGAAATCCAAACAATGAAAACAAAATACAGTGTAACCTAAAGTCAAGAATATGAATTGAGGAAGTTCCCTGGTGACCTAGTTGTTAGGATTTGGCACTTTCACTGCAGGGGCCCGGGTTCGATCCCTGGTTGGGGAACATCCTGAAAGCCACGCAGCGTGGCCACAATACAAAAAATAAAATAATTAATTTTTTAAAAAAAGAAAATATGATTTAAAAAAAGAAAGTAAAGAAAGCATTAAAAGAAAAAAAAAAAAAAAAGAGGGCTTCCCTGGTGGTGCAGTGGTTGAGAATCTGCCTGCCAAGGCAGGGGACACGGGTTCCAGCCCTGGCCTGGGAAGATCCCACATGCCGCGGAGCAACTGGGCCCGTGAGCCACAACTACTGAGCCTGCGCGTCTGGAGCCTGTGCTCCGCAACAAGAGAGGCCGCGATAGTGAGAGGCCCGCGCACCGCGATGAAGAGTGGCCCCCGCTCGCCGCAACTAGAGAAAGCCCTCGCACAGAAACAAAGACCCAACACAGCCAAAAATAAATAAATAAATTAATTAATTAAAAGAAAAAAGAAAAAAAAAGAATATGAATTGAATGCTTCTGAAGACTCTCTAAACCTCTAAATTTCATCTGAGCAGTCACCCATGAGAACGTGCCTCACAGACCTGAAACCACAGGGCCCCAGCTGCTGTGCTCTGAAATCCAGGGGTACAGAGGCCACACTTAACCACAGGGGTTGCTCTCAGGCAGTGACAAGCGTGGCAGGGATACTAGGGTAGGCCTATTCCCGGGAGACACGAGACTCCTCTGACAGTCAATGTTTGCTCAAGGGCTCCCTGACAGCCTTGCCAAACTTTCTCACACTGCATGGCATCCAGGAAGATTCTGCCCAGCCTTCCTTCCCACTCTCCTTCACTAGGGTCAGACTTACAGAGCAGTCTGACAGCTCTCCCAGCCTTTCCTGACTCCCTCCCCATTTCCTCTCTCAGGCATTTCCTCTAATAACACCCTTACACATTTAATCCCCCCGCCCTCCGCCATCTGGTTTTTGGAGGACCCAGCCTAACATATAATGCTATGAAGAGCCTACTGGGCACTCCCAGGATGATCAGCAAACAAACCCAGTGTCTGCTTAGACCTCAAGGCTGACATCCCCGACCTACCATCATTTCCCATGGAAGACAAAATCTTTTCTCGTTCTTCCCAAGGTAAGGCACTCAGGGTGGGCATGTCATCAGGAAACACAGCTCGTTTTCGGCCAAGGGCAACAGCAGCTCTTCTGCAGACGTGTTTAATCCGGGGTCCTCGCACAGAGGTCTCCGATGAGTCACTTTCTTGACCCTGAGTGGGAGGCAAGCCAAAAACAAACAATAACAACCATATGCGTTGAAAATATAATTGAATGAAGCCAAGGTATACTTGATTAACTTATAATCTAGAATCCACACATACAACTCTAGTTATTCCCAGCTGACATGCCATATCAATATATAGAAATCACCTACTTCTAAAATTGGCAGAAAAGGATTCTAATCAAAAAACAGAAAGCAACTAAGCTTCTATTCCCAATTATACTACTTCTTTAAAATTCCCCTCAAAAAAAATCAAGCTGCCAGTCTGCATTATCAAGAAGCTCATTCTCGTGTAAATAGGGCTTATCTAACCACAGACTATTTCTTATATTTCCCTGATCAACAGAGAAGTAGGGGGAAATAACCTATAAATGGAAGTATAAAAGGCCACGGCTCCAAACAGAAATGTCTCACATTTTAAAGAGCCACGGCTCCCATCACTAGGAGGTTAACCAAAAACATCCAAAATGGTGTCAGAAATAAGTCTCATCATATTCCTGCTAGACCCCTCAACTGGCAGAATTACTAAATGTAAATGTGGCCCTACGTTGAATAACATTAAAACCTAAGTTTGTGGTCATCTTAACCTAACTGGATATGTTGGTATAAACACGCATCTACTACATGACAATGTTTAAAAACAATCTAAAGATTGGCAGGTTTTCTCAGAAAAGGCCAGTGCCTAGCTCGCTTTGTTAATTAAAAAAAAAAAAAAAAGCTCTTCTTTACAAAAATCTGTTTGTCATCATCTTAACTAACTGAATTGTACAGCTTTTCTGTACCACAACTTGAGGCTAAGTGCTTCTCATATGTATTCTGCAAATACCTATTTTCTATTGGTCTAATCACTCACAACTCAGAGGAAGAGATCCCCACCCCCGCCCCTGTTTTCTATAGTAAACAACAGTAAAACAGTCTGACTGCAAAAATGCACCTTCAAAATTAAGTCACAGATTCCATCAAACCAAACCCATTAAGTACAAACAACTCAGCATTCAGGGTAATGTGGCCCCACGTACCTTTCAGTCTTGGTTCACCGCTTTCCTACACGTACCAGTCCAGCTATCCCCGTTCCTCAAGTACGTTTTATTCGTTTCTATCTCTACCCTACACTGTTTCCTCTCCTTAAAAATTTCTCCCCATCATCTTCTACCTATCAAAATCCTACCCGTCCGTAAAGGACCACTGAGAATGCCACCATCTTTTCCTGATTCCCGTAACTGGATCTAACTGAAACACTCAGCCTAAAACTTGCTCCTAGATGGGGCTCGAGAGACTGTTGATTTTTAATGGGCAAGATGGAAAAGAGTACCTGTGCTTTGGGCTGGTCAGTTTGTTTAAGACTCTTACTCTTCTCAATCTTGCAGAGCTGGGCTTTGGCCTTTTTTAGGAGGCTGGCAACCCTCTTGTCAGTCATTGGAAGCTTGTCTGCCTGAGCCAACATGGAGCCTATGGAGGAAGTGGAATGTTTAACAGTGCTAGATGAAGGAGTGGAAAGGCAGAGGGTTTTCTCCTTCTCCAGGGATGGGGCAGTTGGGCCGAGGTCCAAGTTGGTTTTTTCCAGATTTCCTCTCCCTTTCTTTATTAGTATTTTGGTTTTGACAGCTGTTGTATCCCCAAGAGTCACAGAAGCAATATCAGTCCCAGAATCAAGTGATGAAGACTTCTTCCGCCCGGTTGCTTTTTTGGCAGAAGATGAAGTGGCCACATCTTCACCAACAACCTTCTCTTTGGAAACCCTACCCACAGGATACAAAGCAGAGCTACTCTGAATTTCTGATCCCTTTTTCCTTTTCTCCTTCCTGGACTCCCGCTTATTCTCTTTTTCTCTCTCCCGGTCTCTCTCTCTACTCTTGTCCTTCTCCACGCTCTTGTCAGCGTCTCGCTCTTTGGACAGCTCCTCAGGGGCCTTGTCTTTATTTCTCCCTCTCTCAGTCTGAGAGCCTGGGGTAAACCAAGGGAAGAGAGGAGTGGGACTACTGGACGAAAATGGCTCTGCCGGAGCACTAGTCTGCTTCCTTGGTCTCTGGTTTTTCTCTGCAGATTCCCCAGACTGAGTCAGGGAGTGAGAAGGAAAAGTAAAAGTTGGGTTTAAGGCACTAGTGGCAAGAGGGCTAACAGAAATGCTTAACGAGGAAGAGACAGAAGACGGTGGGGTGAGAGGTGACAGCTCGGAAGTGCTAAGCCTTCCACTTCTTGTCCTCATGGAGTGAGAAGGAGATCTTGGTTCTGATCGAATAGGGCTAAACACTTTTCTTTTCCTTTTCCTGTTAGAGACTCCTGACGAAGACGTGCCAGCAGAAGTTCGATTACTAGGCAAGGTTACAGACTCAAATATCCTAGAGTGAGCCTCACTTGGAGTAAATCGTGGAGCTCTCAGAAGAGGGCTCCTTTTGTGCATATCAAACCTTGTTCCGGAATGGAGTGGCGAAAACAATCGGGCTGAAGCAGCAGTACCAGATGTAGAAAACCCGGACGCGAAGCCGACGTCCTCAGGAGTCAGTGGAGGGGGGCGGAAATTATCAAATATTGGTTTGCGAATAAGACCTTCTTTGGCATACTTTGCTGAGGAAAAGTACTGTGGCTCTGACCTAGAGTGCTTTAAAGAAGTCCACCTAAATGTCGGTTCTCGCAAAATAGATTTTCGCTTCCCTTGCATGGGAGCGGCAGAAGTAGGCAAAAATGGTGATGCTAAAGGGATGGTTGGAGGCATGAGCCAAGGTGTGTGGTCAGCGATGCTGGAGGCTGGCTGCAGCGGGGGCGGTGGAGTAAGCAGGGGTGGCGGTGGCGAGGAAGAGGTCTGCTGCTGGGGGGCACTTTGTAGGGTGGACAACTTTTTCGTTGTTCTAGATCCAAAACTTCTCTCTGACACTGAATACCTTCTGCTTCTCCTGTCATTACTATCGTTTTCTGGGGACTGGGAAATAGGCAGTGGAGTGTGAACTTCGGGGGTATCGCTCCGCTCTTCAGGAAGTACCTGAATCTCCTCAGAGGCCTGAGAATCTGTGGAGGTATCAACACTGGGGCTACTGGATCGGGAGGAGTCTGAAGACATTTGAGAGGAGTGCTGAGAAGCTGCACTTGATTTTTCGGAAGATCCACAGGACGTGGCGCCGAATCTACTATTCGGTGTAGACTCTAGTCGGGCAATTTTAATTGGAGGGTCGTAATCCTCATCCTCTATGAACCGCCGAGGGGTTTTAATGATCCTCGAGGAGATGGCACTGACAACAGGCATAATGAACTGTCGGATGTTTTTGACCTGTGTCTTCACTTTTCTTCCTTGCAGCTGAGCTGCTTCTTTCTCAATTTTCTTTTGAGCCCCCTTTTTTGCCCTCTGCAAGAGCTGCTTAGCAATTGTTGCATCTGTCCTTTTAGAAGAAGGAATAATCCTAACCGGCTTAATCCTTCGAGGGCTTTGTCTGACTACTGTCTTATCTTCTTTTGTGAGTGGAGGTGTTCCTTCCTTGTCTTTCCGGACCTTCTGGGGCTTTTCCAGTTCAGAGTTAATGAGGAGACCTGAAGGGGTCTTTATCCTTTCTGTTGATGGAGGCCTTCCTCGCCGGCGTACAATCTGTACCCCCTTCCTTCCTATTTGAAGCTTCCCTGTCTTAAACTTTGACTTGAGAGGAGAGAGTTTACCTGCTCTTAATTTTTTAATCTTTGTGGCTTGCTGAAACGTAGCAGAAGGTGTTCGTTTCATTTTCTTCAGGCTATCTTCTTTGTTTCCCTTTGGTAACTCTGAAATGTCCTTTCCATGCGTTATTTTGAGTTTTACTCCAGGGAAGGTGGGAGGTCTTCCTCTCTTCTTTTCTATACTTTTAGAATCTTTCTTCTTGATCTTATCTCCAGATTTGGTCTCTGATTTATTTAGAGGGGAGAACACAGATGGGTCTGAGAGGAGAGCTGAATTTCGGTCAGAGCCACTTCTAGGTCTCCCGCGAGGTTTTCGAGGACTAGTTTTAACTGTGTATAGAAATTAAACAATGAAGAGCATATATTTAGCTTTGTAGTTTAGGTCTTAACTAAGCTGAATATAATTTAGCACAAGCCATTCTGTACTGAACTCTACCTGGGTCTAATCAGTCAATAAAACATCTTAATTGTGCTTCGTTTCTTTTCACCAAAAACCTGCCTAAAAGAAATCAAGTAAATAACATCCTACCTAAAAGAACACTTAACTACCTTTTTGATAGAAATACTAAGATAATAAGAGGTTTTCAACTGAGCAATTAATATATAAAACTAATTTTCCTACAACTTTAGGTGAACAAGGTTTTTTCTGAATTAAAAAAAGGTGTGTTTTAAAAAAATCTGTATGACCTTTTCCATATCGTAGCCACCAAGAGTTAACATCTGAGAACACATTTATAGTAAGTCATCCCATTTTTTCAACTCAGAATTTTGGCTTTAATAAATCTGAACAAGATGCTCTTCAGTCAACAACATACCAACTTCTATAGGCTACAATAATATACCAACTTCTATAGGCAGCTCAGCTTCCTATATTTTCAATCTGCTTTGCCAAAGTAAGTTAAGAAAGTTTCATTGAAAAGAAAAACATTCATTCATGAGACATCAGAATAAGATCACTGAACTCAGTGGTAGGTGAACTAATCAGTGAAATGACATGAGATGTCCATTCATCTATTCCCCTACCTACAGGTTCTTGAACTAGTTAGTCTCAAATTACAAAAAAGATTTAACCATAATTGATGTCAAGAGCAAACTGACAATATAAATCTGATTTCTTCTATTCTAAATAAAAGGAATTTGCCAACTTATAAATCAGCTCAATTTGCTGCTTATCAAGAGACTTCAGAAAACCACTGTTGCCTAAAATTCTCTCTCTTTTTTTTTTTGGCCATGCTGCACAGCTTGTGGGATCTCAGTTCCCTGACCAGGGATTGAACCCAGGCCCCAGCACTGAAAGCAGTGAAAGCCTGGAATCCTAACCACTAGGCCACCAGGGAACTCCCTAAAATTCTTTGTATAGTCTGTACTTTCTTTTCTTTTTAAAGATGCATTCTTTTTTATTGAAGTATAATTGACATACAATATATATTAGTTCCAGGTGTACAACACAGTGATTTGATTTATATACACCACAGATTGATCACCACATATAGTCTGTACTTTCTAAATGTATTAAGAGTTGCCTCCTCTATCATATCATCTCTTCTCTCGTGACTTTTCAATGTTTTATATGACTCAACATTCTTCTGAGATTAAAACCTCCCCTAAGAGGCACCAGAAGAGATTTATGCCATTATGATGAACATTTTAGACTATGGAACCAGCTTTCTAACAGAACAGAAATCAACAAAGGTCTTATTGTTGAGCTTTCTAAATATAAATGCTTTCCTCACCAATTAACTTGAAACTTCTCTTAATAGATTAAGATTCACAAATCTGTTCTCAATATATACTAATTACAACAAAAGTAATGGACTCAAAGACAGCAGAGAAACGGTTTCATTTCTTAATAAAGTATATACAGATGGTTTCAAAAAACAAACAAACAAACAAAAACCAACATTTAAGGTACACTGACAGCCAAGAAAAAAACTTAAGAGGAAACCATCAAGAAAGGGTTGTGAATTAACAAAATAAAACTCCTACCCAGAAGTACATCACAAGATTCCTTATAATCTTGGTAGACTTGAACTTGGCTACTCAAAGGCCTTTATTAATTCTGAAAACCTCTTCTATCCATCTTTTAAAAAAAGCTTTTGGTGGACAGGTAGAAAAAGCAGAATAGAGAAGAGTCCTGCTCTGCTGCTAACATCCATAATCCACAACACATTCAAAGAACTCACAAATCAGTCAGAAGTAACTGCTCATCATGTCTTTTCTGGGCCTCATTTTATTATCTATAAATGAAGGGTCAGACCAGACAATCTCTAACATGACCTGATATGAAGTTTTAAGATTTCATCACATCTTAAAGAGAATATTGCTACTGTCTAAATGGCACAGATACTGGAATACTACTGACTACGTCCTCTCAACTAGAATGGCAATACCATCACCACCTGGGAAAGGAAAAACTGTCAACTTATGTGTCTGAGTTAGATTACTATATAATATATGATGACTCAAATGAAATGCAAATGCTAACAAACATCACAAACTATGTCAACATCAAGGACCAAAAGCACAGCTAACAACATCATATTTAACTAGACTGTCTGTGCACATAAAGTCAAAGACAACCATACAAGAAGTCAGAATGGCAGCACAGATGGGGAATGTTTTTTTCATCAAAAGGTCTATAGCCCTCTCCTATACAGAACAGAATTCTGCAAGCCATTAAATGTTATTTCCACTGAGGATCATCTTGCAGGAGACTGCTGTTAAGTCTAGAATTTCAAGACATTCTAGATATAAGAGAACAATGACAAATACTGCTAATAAATGGAAATGCCCATGTCGTTTTTATTTTCTTTATTTTAACACAGTTTTTCAAGGATCAGATAAAATAGTTTCATACAGTGCCAACATTTTGTTTTTAGCTCTTTGACAACAGTAGACCAAATTTCATCTGTAAAAAACCATGGCCAAATTATTTCCAAAGTCATATATACTGCCATACAATTCAAAATGTGTAAATCTGAGGATGCTGCTCTCAGTAGGTAACCTTCAATCTGCCTACCAGGTTTTGCAAGCATTCCATGGAAATCTAGCCCCCATGCCTCTGGTGGTTCCCATAGAGAAGCATAATCAAAGATAAACCAAGAGCGGCCTGACAGAGAAGTCCCTTAAAGAGGTCTAGCTAGCTCATAAGCCATTTCTTACTTAGTGTGAGGGAAAGGGAAGGATGCACCCAAAAAACCCCAGTATTTAAGACCACCCTTTACATGCAAAGAAGGCAAGGGGAAGTCACAGTCTCTTAACAAACAAAATGTAAAGATGCCATGCATTTAACTGGCCATACCTGAAGGAGACCTTGTGGGGCTTCGTACTCTGACTTCTTCATCTGAGCCAAAACCTAAGAACTGCTCATCCTATAACAAAGGAAAATTATTTTAAAATCAGGAAAAAAAAAAAAAAACATGAATCTGAACATATCCCAAAGAAATGCCCAGAGGAGACACAAATGAATTTGGAAAATTTAGCCTCTATGTATTACTCATCATCATTCATATGGATATTATTATAAAATAACTTAATACTGAAATAAATGGACCCAGCCATATGGCTTCATTACAGACAAATAGGAGCTGTGTAGTAATTGAACAATGCATTGATAAGTTATCTTTGGTGCACAGTACATAGGGGACAGTCCTAAATTTCAAACTATAGATACAGCCCAAAACAATTAAAGAATGACTTTAATTCAAGTAAGCAAATCAGTACAATGGCAGAAATATACAGCCCCAATAAAACAAATATATCTTTTCAACAAGTAGCTAAGTCTACAGACACATAAGGAATAATCTACAATATCATAATCTCTTGCCTACTAAATATTAATAGAGACTGAAATTGCCATTATCGTCAGTTCCTTAACTCAGGAATTGACATTTAGATGTGATTGCTATACATTTGAGATCCAAAGATTCTCAACATGCATTTTATGGCATCATTTTTAAATGCCCTGTGATAAGAGACGTAATGGTGGGCAGCAGCATTTGTGAAAGGGATGATGAATTGACCACATCAATTCAAGAATGCATCCAAGAATAACTGAAGGAAGCATCTTATTTTCAGTCATACTTAGAAAAGGCAAAAACTTCTCTTTACCTCTAACTTTTAACCTGCCTTTTAAAAAAAATACTAAGGATTTAACCGATTTTGAACAAACTGTCAAGAAATATGGTCTATTTAAACAACCTGATTAATAGAAATTCACTGATTCAGAAACTAAGTTTTCTACAAAGAGATGAGAAAGAATTTCAGATGCCAGAAACAAAATCCACAATAAGAACAAAATAAGGAATTACAGACAGATTTTCTTGTACCTCCAATTTATACTGAAAATCCCCAAACTAAGTTCCAACAGTTAAAGCCCCCCAATTGTAGAGGGGGTCACTTCATCCTCTCGTTTGTTGGCACATGCCACCACTGAAGAGAGGGAAGGGCTTGTCTGAGGTCTCAATTTTTTTACTTATTGGAGTGTTGTAAGGAATAAATGAAATAATTTATGTAAGTTACGTAATTTATGTAAAATCATTCATAAAACTATAATGTGGTGTCCATATTGTAGTTCTTATTATTGATGTGGTTTTAGAAACTGAAGTTCTGAAGGGCCAAATGACTTGCCCAAGATCATACAGTTATTTACAAATAACTTCCTACCATAATGGCTACAATCTAAAACTATGAATAAATATTTAAAGGAATCCAATAAATCACCTACAGTACAAAATACCCTATTCTTTCAGCTACTATTAAAGTAACATGACACCCATTTTCAAATCCTTAAAGTTTCTGATTTAATTCATTCTTTCCCTGCATTATCCTTATGGAACAACTGCTAATCTATGCATTTCACAAAGACATCTGAGGATTTCCTAACACTTGCCAGGGGACTACATTGCTACATGTGTAAGTTCTATGCTCCAAGTGTTGCAATGAGAGAGTTCTAGCAACTATACATACAATAGCCAACAGGTAAAGTAACCAACAGCTGGAGTAATGAAAAATGTTTAATCTTTAAAGGAAACATAAGAGATCCACACTGCTATGTTCATTATCAGCAACCTTAGTGAGTCACTTTTCTATATTTCTAACTTTCACAATATATAACTGTACAACCCTAATTCACTGTGCTCCAAAAGAGTACTACTGAGCTGTCAAACAGTAATTTAACTAACTCTGCCAATGTTTAAAGTTTCCAAGTACTTTCCAAAATGACAGAAAGCATTAACTCTTTCTTTGTGGTCTTGTAGTTGGAATAAGAAAAGAATGACTTGACTTCCACCCAAGAGCTTTCTCTTCACTTCAAATATAGATTGACTTCTTGAAGCATGCTTAAAAAAATAAGCACCCATTGTTTAAATAATCCAGACAGTTTAGCCAAAAACAAAAGCCATCATTGTTATGTTAAAGAGCTCTGGTCAGCTAACTCTGAACTTCCAATTCCACGTAAGAGTCCCCCAAAATCTAAGGAAAACCAAGCTGAGAAAGCACTGGGGAAAAAAATGCTGCAAGAAGGCGCTACAAATGAAGTCCTTTTTGCCTCTCCTGTCGCTCCCATCACCCCCTTTAAACACATGGGGTTTCTGGAAGATGCAGTAAACAAGGTAACAGTGCTAGCTTCCCGGGGATTTAGGCTTGCCTAGAAATCAAAAGACTAAGTCAAAATGTCTACAAAAAAGGTAACAAGAGAAGCTGCAATTAAATCCATGTTTGGCACTATGGCATCATAAGCCTGGACAGCCGTGAAGAGAGGAAACAGGGGACCCCATACTACCCAGGACAAAGTATTCCTGGAACCTGGGCCCAAACAGCCACCCATACTTTTCCTTTCACTCTGGCTTCCTCTGATGAGCACAGCACTCCAAGACAAAGTACAGGCAAGAGGCAACAAACCTATTCCTTCTGGATAATGATATCCTTGGAGACTAGATCGTCAAGATTTTACCCTCTTCTCACCTCCAAAGATAGAAAAATATCCTTGCCAAGTTGAGCACCATAAAATACTGTTGGATCATATTTAGCTTCCAGAGATTAGGAATGCAATGAAGCTAATGTCGTTTCCCAAGTGAAAGCTAATTCTAAAATAATAAATGTGTGGAATTTCTTTATTATCCCTACCCCTATCTCTAGGGGTTATTTGAGAACTTCCAAACATAAGTTTACTAGCAAATTCTACATTACCCGTAAATATCTTAACATTTGATGATTTTTATTTTAATGGCAGAATTTTAATCCTTTAGTGGCTATTATATTTGTGATGAAGCAATAGGAATATGTTTTCCACAAGAGAATCTAAGTGAACCCAAAGTAAGTATTACAGACAATGATGTTTACAGTTAAAATGTAACGATGAAGATATTTTAGAAAAATACATGAAGTTCTGTATTTCAAGGAATTATGTACTACTAGGACAACTCTGCAAACAAAACACTATTTCTTTTACTTGTCCATTCATTCAAAAACCATTTATATGCTACCTGCTCCCAATGCAAAGATAAGTAGTAAGACATGATCCTGCTCCCAAGAAGTATCTAAAGCAGACAGGCAGGTGCACAATCTCAGCCTTCCTTTAGAAAGCCAAAATCCCTTAAAATGTCGGTGAAGGATAAATTACTATGTAATTCATATTCTGGAACAAAAAACTGGCTTAAATCTTGGAATAGTTCATTCTTCCACTTGTATTAGTATTAGGTTCATGGAGAAATATTCAACAAATTTCAAAATTCTTCCAAAGGATGGCAATGTCTCTCTCCATGCCTCAGCATTGTACTAGGCACCGCTCCAGCATTAGAAATCAGAGAGAGTTTAAGTAATCGAGACCTAAATCATCTGCAGTGATTAGATGCGACACAGTTCCTAGTAATACCAGCGATCTGATAAACTTGCAACTGATAGACGTCAATGCCTTTTCCTTCCTACCCCCAACTAAAATAGATTTTAGCTCCTCCCGTAAGTTCTTGCCAATTTGGTCAGAGCAGAAATCATTCACCTGGAGTTCTTCACCTCCCAATCTCATGTGGAGGTTCCAAAGCTATTTTGAAAACTCTTCTTGGCCACACCTGGCCTTTGATGAATAAGGCCTAGGATGACCGCTCATACCCTTCTTTCTTTTCCAGCAAGAGACTCAGCACTTCAGAGCACTGAATTATGTGGTAAGTACCTTAGCATTCTTCTGTCTCCAAAATGTTCGGTCTTTAGAGTTTTAAAAAAAAATCAAATTTCTTCACCTACAGAGGTTTATTGATGAAACAACTGAAAATAACATCAAAAACCATAGACGGTATCAAAAGCGCCCTGATACGTAATTGTTTGAAATTCTTTGTTTTGAAGGCTTATAATTGTTGGTATCATCATATATGGTTCCATCATATGAGGAGGCCACAGAACTAAGAAAATTACTAAGAACTAAAGAAGACAAAGAAACATCAAGGAGGCATATTGTGCATCTCAGCAGCTCTAGTTAAAGAAGAGTAACACTTCTCCTTTGGGAATTTATTCCAGTTAGCTATCACTTCTGCTGGCACATTTCTCTGAGTGTCTATTGCTACAAGCTCTAAAATACCAAGGGCTTGGGAATTCCCTGGTGGTCCAGTGGTTAGGACTCTGCGCTTTCACTGCTAAGGGCCTGGGTTCGGTCGCTGGTTGGGGAACTAAGATCCCACAAGCTGGGCAGTGTGGCCAAAAAGATAAATAAATTAAAAAAATAAAATACCAAGGTCTTAGTGTTGCATTTTAAAGACATACACACATAATCACCAGTACTTAATTAGCATAATGGATACAGAATGTGTTTACAAGTTTGTCTCTTTCTCTAGAGCATTCACTCTTTAAAGACAGGGAAAGTTTACTTATTCATTGTTGTATTTTAGTATCTGGCACAAATTTAGAGTAATAAATGTTTGTAAAATGAAAATAAAGGAAATGCAGTACACTAATTGTTTAAAAAACATTACGTGGTAATAGCACAGTAGCAGAAAATACTGGTGGACTCAAAAGAATTAGACAATAAGATTCTTCTTTTAAGAATTCATAGGGAGGGGTCTTCCCTGGTGGCACAATGGTTAAGAATCCGCCTGCCAGTGCAGGGGACATGGATTCGAGCCCTGGTCCAGGAAGATCCCACGTGCCACGGAGCAACTAAGCCTGTGCACCACAACTACTGAGCCCACGTGCCACAACTACTGAAGCCCTTGCACCTAGAACCCGTGCTCCGCAACAAGAGCAGCCTGGCAATAAGAAGCCCACATACTGCAACCAAGAGTAGCCTCTGCTTCGCCGCAACTAGAGAAAGCCCTGGCACAGCAACGAAGACCCAACACGGCCAAAAATTAATTAATTAATTAATTTTAAAAAAAACACAAAAACTAATGGAATGCAGTGTGTTTCCTGCTATGCCAAAGGAATACACATGCCAGAAAAATAAATATGGAAGCACAGCAGAAAGGTGACTAACCCAGTCAAGGAGAAAGAGTCAGGAAAGCCACTGCGGAAAGGGTGAAAGCTTACTCTAACTTCTGAAGGATGGTAAATTAGGGTTGAAGGGAGATATTTCAGGCAGAGAGAATAACACATACAAAGCCACAGAGATAGAAAAGAGCATGGCATGGATTGAAATTACAGACAGTTCAGTAGGGCTGAGGCCCTAGCTGATGTGGGAAAGGAGCATAAGATATTGAGGAGGAAAAAAGGCAGAGGCAGATCATGAAAGGTCTTAAATGCCTTTCTGAGTTTGAAGTTTATCTTCAAGGAAGTGTGGGCCTCATCCTGAGGGCTACAGCTCATCAGTAACACTTTCGGGCAGGAGAGAAGCATGATTAGATTTATATTTTTGAAAGATCACTATGACAGCAGTGGGGAAGTAGAGACTGCCTTTTAAACCAGAGGCAGTAAGAACAGCTATAAAATGACTGCAGTGGCAATGGGGATTAAGGAAAAGGGCAGATTCCATAGACAGTTAGGAGGCAAAATGAACAAGGTTTCAATATAAAGGGTTCAGGGGATGGAAAGAATCAGTAAAGACTTGCAGGTGTTGGGCTTAGGTTGATTAGGTTTATGGTGATATATTTATAAGACTGGGAAAAAAGAAAGAAGAGAGGTTTCTAGGAGCAGGAGGGAAATCAGTTTAGACGCTTGAATTTGAAATGTCTGTCCAAGTTGTAAGATATAATGATCTGGAGAAAACGCATCTGATTCAATGAATTTATGAATGCTGAAACTGTATGTATAAACAGTCACCCAGGGAGAGAACAGAGAAAAAGAGGATCCATGGCAGATCCCCAGGGAATACCCACACTTCATGTACAGGGGAAAGGGAAGCTAAGGGGGGAGACAGAGATGGAATGGCCAAGGAGACAGATCATGTATCTAAGTACAGAACAGTCAAGGGAAGAATACACATCAAGGGATGGCCAAGTTGGGGAGGGACACAAAAGGATTCTGTACAGAGGATATCAAAATTGGGAGGTCACCCATGACCTTACCAAGGTCAACTTCAAGGCAGTGTTAGAGGCAGGAGGAACCAAAGCGCAGTGGGTCAAGGTGTGATTAGAAAGTGACAAAAATGGAAGTCAGTATAGACCACTCCTTTGAAAAAACTCAATTACATGGGAAAGAGACAATGGGCACAATGTAGGGAAAGATTTGCCTGGGGGGATTACTTATTTGTTTGTTTGTTTATTGGCCGCACCACACAGCATGTGGGATCTTAGTTTCCTCACAGAGTGGAGTCTTAACCACTGGACCTCCAGGGAAGTCCAGGATTACTTTTTGAGTTGAATGTGTTTAGATGCTGGAAGAGAACATAGCAGCCAGGAAGAGACTGAAAATTCTCAACAGCAAATCGCTAATAAATGGAAAAGGGATGGGGAGGAGGGGTCGGCACTGAGAGAGAATGAAGACAAAGTGCAATGGAAGGGAGTTCTCTCCTGTCAGAAAAGGGGCTAAGCATGCATTTAGTTGCAGACAAGTTGATAGGCAGGAGAAAGCTTAGAGAGTTTGCTGAAATCACAGGCAAAACTCTGTTTATATGGGCATCTGCCAGACTAGAGACACAGATTTCTTCAGATTCTCAAAGAAAAAAAGAGGCTCACAACCTACGAAAGTTTTTTAGAACGTAGCTCTAAAGGAAATAAATCATGGACAATGGCTGATTAAGAATAAATGGGGGGCTTCCCTGGTGGCGCAGTGGTTGAGAATCTGCCTGCCAATGCAGGGGACACGGGTTCGAGCCCTGGTCTGGGAAGATCCCACATGCCACGGAGCAACTGGGCCCGTGAGCCACAATTACTGAGCCTGCGCGTCTGGAGCCTGTGCTCCACAACAAGAGAGGCCGCGATGGTGAGAGGCCCGCGCACCGCGATGAAGAGTGGTCCCCACTTGCCACAACTAGAGAAAGCCCTCGCACAGAAACGAAGACTCAACACAGTCATAAATAAATAAAATAAAAGAACGTGAATTTCTTTAAAAAAAAAAAAAAAAGAATAAATGGGGGCTTCCCTGGTGGCGCAGTGGTTAAGAATCCGCCTGCTAGTGCAGGGGACACGGGTTCGAGCCCTGGTCCGGGAAGATCCCACATGCCGCGGAGCAACAAAGCCCGTGCGCCGCAACTACTGAGCCTGTGCTCTAGAGCCCGCGAGCCACAACTACTGAAGCCCATGCGCCTAGACCCCGTGCTCTGCAACAAGAGAAGCCACTGCAATGAGAAGCCCACGCACCGCAACTAAGAGTAGCCCCCACTCATGGCAACTAGAGAAAGCCCGCTGCAGCAACGAAGACCCAACACAGCCAAAAATAAATAAATAAAATAAATAAATTAAAAAAAAAAAAGAATAAATGGGAGGGCTTCCCTGGTGGCACAGGGGTTAAGAATCCGCCTGCCAGTGCAGGGGACACAGGTTCGAGCCCTGGTCTGGGAAGATCCCACATGCCGCGGAGCAACTAAGCCCATGCGCCACAACTACTGAGCCTGTGCTCTAGAGCCCGTGAGCCACAACTACTGAGCCCCTGTGCCACAACTACTGAAGCCCGCAAGCCTAGAGCCCATGCTCTGCAACAAGAGAAGCCACCGCAATGAGAAGCCCACGCACTGCAACAGAGTAGCCCCGCTCGCCGCAACTAGAGAAAACCCGCGTGTAGCAACGAAGACCCAACGCAGCCAAAATAAATAAATTTATTTATTTATTTATTTATTTTAAAAAAAAGAATAAATGGGAGGGAGGGGACTTCCCTGGTGGTCCAGTGGTTAAGACTCCACGCTCCCAGTGTAGGGGGCCCGGGTTTGATCCCTGACCAGGGAACTAGATCCCGCATGCCGCAACTAAAGACCCCCACATAGATCCCGCATGCTGCAACAAAGATCCCCAGTGCCACAACTAAGCCCCGGTGCAGCCAAATCAATCAATCAATCAATATTTTTTTAAAAAAAGAATAAATGGGGAGAAGTGGGAAATCAGATGCAAAAATTGATAAAAATTGATTTGCTTGGAAAGGGGTAGCCACAGCAGGGCCAAGATCAAAGACAGATAAAGTATCAGAACCTTGTTAATTCTAGGACGGTATGGTCAAAGCTCATCCAATAAACAGCAGGAGCTACCTTTGGGTCTCAAATGTAGACAAGGCATAACTTTGAAGTTTGAAGTTTATTCTAGATACACACATATGAAATTAGAGTAGGAAAGAGAATGAATAATTGGAGACCAGATAGCAGTCTATCTGCTATCCCCATTGCCACTTCATTTTGAGCTATATGTTCAGCCAAAATTCAAATGTGACTGGCGTTCGATCACTCCAGCAAGTATTTACTGAGTGTTGCCAGGCACTGTTTTAGACTCTACACAAGTGAAGAACTGACAAAATTCCTGCCCCATGAGAAAATAACCATGTAACAAATAAAGAACGCAACGAGGGCATGAAGGATTGATGGGGGCTACCTGTGAGGGCTGTTTTCACTAGGGTGGTCAGGAAAGGCTGCTGACCTTGGCAAACTGTGGGCCACAGGCCAAATCTGGCCTGCCACCTGGTTTGTTCAGTCCATGAACTAAGAATGGTTTTTAACATTTTTAAATGGTTAAAAAAAATCCAAAGAATATTTCATGCACATGAAAGTTATATGAAATTCAAATTTCAGTGTGCATAAATAAAGTTTTATTGGCACACAGCCCCGTGTGTCATCATTTCTGTATTGTCTATGGCTGCTCCTGGACCACAACAGCAGGGGGGAGTCGTTGCGACAGAGACCATCTGGCCCTTTGCAGAAAAAAGTGGCTGAACCCGGATTTAGACCTAAATGATGAGAAAAAGACAGATATATAAAGATCTAGGTGGCATAGTATTCTAGCTAGATAGTAAATGCAAAGGCCCAGAGACAGCATGAGCATGGCACATATGATAGACCAAAAGGCCAGTGTGGCTGTGCAGAATGAGTGAGATGAGAAGAGGTGGTGCTGGATGAAGCAGACCTGACCAGAGGCCAGATCATGTACGGCTTTGCCAGACAGGGTAAGAAATCTGGATTTATCCAAGCAGTGGGGAGAAGGGAGATGGGGGAGAGATACCAACATGTTTAAAGTGAGGGAATAATAAGATCTGACTGATTTACACATGGAATCCACAGTTGCTGTGTGAAGAACAAACTTCACTGAGGTAAGAACACAAGCAAGGAGATAAGGGAGTAGTCCAGCCAAAAGATTATAATGGGTAAGTGTGGGGTTTTGGTAGGAGAATTAATGAGAGGAAGTTGGATTTAAGGTATTTTGGAGGTAGTACAGACAGAATTTGCTGATGGGTTATTTGGAATGTGAATATAGAGAGAAATCAAGGATAACTCTCAAATTTTAGGCCTGAGCTATTGGGTAAAGGGTAGAGTCATTCTGAAACAAGGAGAAAGGAGAAAATCAAGACTTTCTGGACATGGGAAGTGTAAGGTACCTACTAAATATCCAAGTGCTTCAATGCATACCTGTTTCCTTGTCTGGGAATAGCAGTGGCTACCTCAGAGGGTGGGCAAGATTAGGTGAGATAATACATGTGAAGCACTGAGAATACTGCCTGGCCCACAACAAACACTCAATAAACGCTCATCATGCTTATTCTTATTATTATGCAAATGAAATGTCAAATAGGCAGCTGGAAATACAAGCCTGGGACTCTAAGAAGTAGTCAAGGTTTAGAGACAAAGATCTAGGGGTCCTCAGCATACAGATGAGGCCTGGATGAGGTCACTGAGGACAAGTGCACAGATAGAGAAGGTGGCCAAAGGCAGACTCTTAGGTGACTCCAGCATTCAGGGGAGTTAAGCAGAGGAAGGATACATACAGAATACTGAAAATTAATAACCAATGAGTTAAGAAAAAAGCAGATGAGTGTAGTGTTACAGAATCCAAGAAAAGAGTGTTTCAAGAAGGGAGTGGTCACCTGGTTCAAATGCTGCCCAAAGGTTGAACAGGAGGAGGACTGAGAATTATCTATTCAATCTGGCAAGAGAGAGGCCCTTGAGGATTTTGATAAGAGCAATTTCCTAGAGTCATGGAGATAAAAGCCCAATTGCAGGGGTTGAGGAGTGGCTGAGAGGTGAGAAAGTAGCACCTGCAATTACATACTGCACTTTCAAGGAGTTCTGTTGTGAAAGGGAGCAGAAAATTGGGTAGTTGCTGGGGGAGGACCTGGGGTCAAGAGTTTTTTAAAACAAGGATTATATTAAGACAGTTAGACAGTTTTATATGTTGATGAGAGAGAAACTGCTGATGCAGGAGAGAGGGGGACTAACTGCAGGAATGACCTTGAGTAGATGAGAGGGGACGGAATCCAGAGTACAAGTGGAGAGTGGCACTTCCTCAGTTGTACAAGGCAGCAAAGGATGTGCTAGTACTTAAGTTCCCTTTTAACAGGAAGGGGAAAGCTATTAAATACCCTGGGAGTACTTTAAATATCTTGATTCATATATTACACTTGGTATAACTGACTCTCAAGAATCAGTAAATCAGTAAATGAAGACTACTACTTGAATTGCTCCCAAGAACAGTTCTGTTAATATTAGTTTTGAGAGCTTTGGCCTTCAAATTACCAACTTCCAAAGTATCTTCCAAGGTATTATAATTTTAGTACGTATATTCATGCTATATTTTAAGCCGAGCTCAGTAAAGAGAAATTAGACGGTAAGTTCCATGAGGGAAGGGGGGAAGGGACTTGTTCAATGCTAATGCCCCAACACTTGGTCATCTGCCTGGTACATAAAAGATGTTCTTTGAAAAATAGATTCGATTTCCAGTCACCGTTTCTTACTCTGTAGAGTGCTATGTTTATGAATGCCATTTAGGGGGGAAGATGAGCCTCTTTGCAAGCAGTTTTTCACCATTTGTAAAAGAAAAAAAGATAGTGACACCTGTAAATCATTTCCAAAAGGTGAATTTAACAATGATGTTGTTGAATTTATAAGAAGGGAAAAGAATAAAATACTCAAGCATAGTCAAACACACAGATATCAGCAGACAAACTTCTTAAGCCAAGATGGTTTCTGAAATCCAAGCAGTCTAGAAATGTACACAGTTACTGAACTGACATCATAGTCTCCTGTCAACACAATGGCAGGGACAGGGCCAAGGCCAGATTCTCTCTGGCTATTGGTGCCTCAAAGAGAACTGTGGCTGTTTGAATGCATAACAGATAGGAAGAGATTTACCCTGTTTTAAATATGATCTCTGCCTGATACTGAGAAATGTTAACCCCAAAAGTCACCTAGGATTAAAGGCTGCAAAGACAGTAATACAATGTTCTTCAATAACAACAGTTGGTAAAATTTTCACCCACACAAGAATGAAATCGTTTTCAAATATTTAATTCAATTCTACCTAGCAACTCTCACCTAAGAAATACAAATGATACCCACTTTGTAATTAAAGAAAGAAGTATCTCCTCATCCTCACTCCATTATCAACAAGAGCAAGAAGCAAAGATGCTCAAAACAGCTAAACAAATGAGACAGGTGAACTCCACCCATCCTGCTCCGGAAAAAGAGGTAGACAAAAAGAAGCTCACTGTCTTAAAAAAAAAAAAAAAAGGCAAAATGAATGCACTACATCAGATAGTAAGCTATACAGATTCTTGGCAATGCCCCAAATTACTTCACAGGACCTTAAAAAACAAACAAAAAAACAAAAAAACAAAAATCAGGACTTCCAAACTCCTAGGTTCCAAGTCTGAACTGGTTTATCTACTTGCTGAAGCAGAAGAAATAAGCCCACTTAACTGATATACTGTAGAAATTAAATTAATCAGCACAATGACAGGGTTTATTCTTCTCTGTTTAACAGGAAAGCACCACAAAATGACTAGATCCACTTGAATAGGCTGGAAAAATTAAACAAACACCAACACTGTTTTCAGAGATGATTCTTTTTATTACAAGAGATTTTGGTCCTCCATATGCCAACTTTCAGCAGTTAACTTCATTTTGAGCTATATGTTCATTCAACTACAAGTTTCTACTATAAAATTTGTATTTTTTTCTTCCAGCTTGTTCTGATCTTGCTGCAAAAGTCAGGTTGCATCTTTCCTCCTGGGCTGTCGAATGATCAACAGCAACTAAAGTAACATTGAGAAATTCACAACTTTCTTTCCTCTAAAGGTAAAAAGAATTATCTCTCCAAAAAGCCAGTTTTCTGAAGGAGCAAAGTGAAGTTACGTGACAAAAGTAAACATTCCCTTTGGCAAAACAACAAAGCTACTAAGTCAGCAAACACAATTTTGACCTAACATTTTTGAGGAATTAATGTTCAATATATGAGTTGGGAAGTTTTGTGTTCTTACTAGCTTAAAAAACCAACTGACTCTTCTGACTGCTACATCATATTTGGAAGTTCATCATCACATTCTGAGAAGCACACATTATGTGGCATTAACTTACTTAAAAAAAAAGTCCCTGGTATTTTATTAGTCTAACACTGGAATCTCTCAAGTAGAATAAAGAATCATGAGAATTATTCTTTGCTGTTTATAATCTTTTGCTTTCTGAATTTATACCTGTATGATTAGCAATTAAAAGTTACGGGAAAAGGGGCTTCCCTGGTGGCACAGTGGTTAAGAATCCACCTGCCAATGCAGGGGACACGGGCTCGAGCCCTGGTCCGGGAAGATCCCACATGCCGCGGAGCAACTAAGCCTGTGCGCCACAACTACTGAGCCTGCGCTCTAGAGCCCGCGAGCCACAACTACTGAAGCCCACGCGCCTAGAGCCTGTGCTCTGCAACAATAGAAGCCACTGCAAGGAGAAGCCCGCTACACCGCAACGAAGAGTAGTCCCCGCTCACCGCAACTAGAGAAAGCCCGCGCACAGCAACAAAGACCCAATGCAGCCAAAAATAAATAAATAAAATTTAAAAAATTAAAAAAAAAAAAGTTACAGGAAAAGTATGACTCCCTTATATTTCCAATTCCCAGTTTCTCAAATGACACCAATTTTACAATTAGGGAATCAAGCCGCCCTTCACTTTGCCACCACTTGCAGAATCCCTGCAACAATCCAGCTTCACCTTTGAACTCCAGTCATTTTATGAGATGGTCTGGTTAACAGTAGACAGCATTTGCTATATGAAACTTAGAAAATATTCATTATATTTTTAATATTTAAGGCCAAATAACCTTAAATAAGCCTAGTATCCATTTACCTACAAGAAGGAAATTATACACAATTCCAGTACTAAATTCCAAAGTCCTAAAGCTTCAACAACCCACTCAAGGTTTTGGAACCAAGAGCTAGTAGGAAAATGAGCTGGTGTTAATATCAGCTCTGCCCAGACTTTTGGTAATCTATATGAATAATCCCAATTCACAGTTTTCATTCTGACTGTACCGGAAATGCTTTTTGCAACCCAACATATCTAAAAAGGTTTCATTCTAAGTAATGTAAGCCCTCCTCATGGCCTCAAAAGCCAAGGGTCAGAGGCCTTTATAATCCTCATTCACATGAAGCCAACTTATTAGACTGGAAAGGATTTACAAAGCACTTGTTATAATGCATCCACAAGCAGTGATACCCTTAACAAGGGATATTCTGAAGCACAGCTCTTTAGACTACAACTGAAAATGGACATAAAAGCTATAAATATTTATTTGTTTCCTATATTGAGACCACACCTACTACTTTCCCTGGTTTCTCTTGATGTTTAAGGTTTCCCTCTTAGCTCCATTTACTAAGTTTTTATTCTCCTATAAAACCACTATAAAATCATTTCATAAAGACATTTCTTTGGAGCTTACTACTGAAAGTTAATTGTTGCCATAAATTGACAATTCAAATACTTCTTAGGGAGCCAGTGAGACTAGGACCCCTTGGGGAATATTAAAAAGTATAAAACATGATCCATGCCCTCTAGGATCTAAATAGAAATATACTTATTGATTGAGAGAATGAGAAGGTAGCTTGAGAAGTCATTTTACACATACATAGGCAGGACTCCTGTCCTTTAAAATTCACCTCCAGAGAAGATCATAAAATTATTTCGGAAATCTTTTCGCCATCACTATAATGAAAACCATCATTAGCAACAAGTTCCTTACACAACTACCCTTTGCTTCAATTTAAACCTATTTTTCTCTTATTTTAGCATCAGTAGATCTGGAAAACAGCTGGTTACCATTCCTAATAATGGATCCATTCATGTTTTTTGAAGAGTTATTAAGTTGCCTCTTAACTTTTCATTCTGCCAACCCTTCCTCATAGGACTGACTTCCAATCATATAATCATCTTTTGAGTCTCCTCAGAAACCTCTCCAAGGTATCCTCATCCCCTCTAAGTTGAGGAACCTAGAAGTGGAAACAACACTCAAGTAAGTGGGTGATCAGTGCCAGCATTATCTATATAAAAGATGATGCCATCCCATCAGGATTCCTCAACATCACTTTTTTTTTTTTTAAAACATCTTTATTGGAGTATAATTGCTTTACAATGGTGCGTTAGTTTCTGCTTTATAACACTCAACATCACTTTTAAAGCCCCAATCGGTACTTTTACAAAAATGTCCTCTGATGGCTCTTAAGCTTACTATTTTTAAAAATTACTCAAAATTATCCTGCTAATAGTCTTGAACAACATAATAGCTTATGCGATATGTCCTTGCAAAGTGTTCCTAGAAGTTGTATGTATACCAAATTTTCAGTTCAACAAACATTCACTGATCACCTTCTATATGAAAAGTCGCCACTGTAAACAATATAAAACATAAATGATGATTCAGAAATGGTCTGTGTCTTAAGGAAATCATAATCTAATGGGGGAAAGACCGACACAATCAAAAGTATTTACAACATAAAGTATTCTGGAGTAAATTCTTTAAGGGTAGGTATAAAGTACAGTAAGAAAACAGGAAAGGAGTTGAATTTAAGCTAGTAGTGGTATCTTGAAAGCTTCACGGAAGAGTTGGGATCTGGGGATCTGAACTGAGCCATGAAAGATGAATAAGTCAGAGGAAGGTCAAGATGGGAAACATTTTAAGGCAAAGGAAAGGCATTAGCAAAGGTATAAAGGCATGTACACACAGACTGTGGAGAACATCTAACAGACTGGTAGTTCAATATGGTTGAAGCACTTTAAGTGAAAATGTGTGTTCAGGAGATAATGTTCAAAATGTAGAAATGTAGGCCAGCTAGATTATAAAGGGCTGGGAATTTTAAATCTTATTTTACATTCAGTGAGTAGTCAAAGGGTTTTAGGAATAAAGTGACAGAATCAGATCTGTATTTAAGAAAACCACTGGCACCACTACACAGTGAAAAGGAAGGCAGAGAGACCGGTTAGGAGCTTACGGTTTTAATCCATGCAAAGGTAATGGAAATTTAAAGTAGGATGGTAAAAACAGAAAAACAGGGACAGATTAAAGAAACAATACAATAGTATCACAGACAAGCCTCAGAAATTTATTGGATGGGGTGAGAAGAGAAAGGGACTGAAGGTACCACAGTGCAGAGAGCATGAACAAGCCTTCAAATAGTTACAGATTTGGATTTGAATTCTAGCTCTGCCACTTACTAGCCGTATGACTTAAGGAAATCTATTTAACGTGTCTGTACCTCGGTTTCTTCATCTGTAAAAGACAGTGTATTAAGTATTTCAGCAAACCTTTTTTTTTTTAAGTGAGATAAAACAGAACTATATTTTTCCTCCTTAAGCATACTATCCTCTACTAGGTAAAGTTTAACTTGTTTTTGACTATTCTACTTGTGGTTATTTTTATTTCTCAAGTTAAGTTCCAACCTACAACTTAGCATTTCTTCTGTAATTAAATGGTTAGCTGCATTGATCTCCACAGACCAACATTTACTCTCCCTAAGCTAAAACTTGAGAACAAATGTCAAATAGTTACCAAGTACAGACTAATGAATCTGAACTTGGGGGCCAAGAACCCTGAAGAACCTCGGAGTTGTTTTAGGAAATCACCAAGTACTCATACTCAAAAAGATAAGGAACACTAGTTACAGGGACCAAGGGTAGCAACCCCAATATAGCTGCCTTGGCTTGACAGTTATGCAACTCATGAAGGCACTGCCTTCCTTGGTTACCTACCCACCTATTTACTGTCCTGTCCTTTTTACTCCCTTTTGTGCCTTATCGCTAATTACATTCTAGCTGGATACCAACGGTACCCGCTGTTACCAAGATGTTTGACTGGCTTCAGTTTGGTTCCACCTAGCTTACTGATGAACTTGACACCCATACCAAAATCAAGAACATTCTAAAGTCAAGATTATAGCACTCGAATAGCTATATATGTGTACACATACATATGTATACCTCCAAGTAAAAAAAAAAACTGTTACCTCGGTGGGAAAAAAAAAAAAGATTAAGCACTCCTGTCCTTTCAATCTGAGTCCTAATAATAATTAGGGATTCCTCTGTACCAGGCAAAGTGCTAAGTACTTTGCATGCATAATTTCAATTAAGCCTCACAATAATCTTATGAAGCACAATTACCACTGATTTACAAATGAAGAAACTGAAGCATAGAGAGGTTAAGAAAGTTTTTCAAGGTCATTCAGCTAATAAATAATGGAGCCAAGATTTGAACCCAGGCAGACTGAGCCCAGAGCCCATGGTCTTAATCTTAATTACTGTGCTGTACTATCTCACACTATTACAGATTACATAATGAGATTCTGTCCTTCCTTTGTAAAGGTATTTATATATGTACAAATAAAAAATCCTTGCTGGAGAGATTACAAAAGGATTTCCTCATTAACTAAGCTTAAAGAGATGTTATCCACATGGTTTTACTGCTTATAATTAAAGGCAATAATCTAGGGACAATATTGTATGCTTGTGTTTGATCTAAAAATCAGTCAATACTCATGGATGGACAGAAGTTGAATACAAGCACGTATAAATAGTTATTCCTTTAGGTGTAGATATTTATTACAGATACGCGTGATTAACTACTCCCCAGTTTTTAGAACTGAGATGGTACAAAGGAGAGCTTAGTGAAAAAAAAATTCTCCAAAAACACTCCTCACAAGTAATATTACTCCCCTAATTCAAGACAGAAAGCCACAATTACTCTGATGCTGTAAAATGAGAATGAAACAATGATGCTTCAGCAAAGCGTGGACCATAAGGGTTGGATCTCTCTAAAACAATTCGAATGTTAGAAAGGTTCATAGCTCTTACTGATGAGAGACATCAAAACATCTACACCCAAACATTCCAACCAAACCCAAAACACAGAAATGCAAGAAAACAGATAAAATATATGGAAAAAACTCCAACTCCAGAAATAAATGGCAGTTGACTAGATCCTACCCACTGGTGCCCCACAAGGCATTGCTGAAGCGATAATTAAAGGTAAAACAGCTGGGGAAATCCCTTCAGTCTATTTGTCAAATAGAAAAACAACTACTCATTTCAAAGAAAGGGGAATTTTCATACACAGCACAGAAAACTGCCAACTAACTCTTACATTTATATCTTTAACTGTTTCCTTAAAACTAAAACTCATTAGAATAGTTGTATTCAACATCTAAAAAGTTAAACCAAGTTTGGCCTCTAAGAAGTTTCATACGAATCCTACAAGGGGATTTATATCATCCAAAACAACTACAAGTCACACAACAACATTCTTCTTTCAAATGTCTTAGTCTTTAAAAGCAAACGCCTAGCAGCACCTCCAGCCTCCTGGCTGGCTTCCCCTGGTGTGTAACCTGACAAGGTACAAAGCTCACTGAAATATTTAACAGTGGTGGTATGGATTTCTTTGGATAGATCAAGAAAAGCAGCTCGTCCTTTTTAAAAACATAAAGAACCATTTTATGGGATGCCATTCCCAGTCCAAGGGTCTCTGTATTTCCTCAGGGCTTTCTCAGAGAACTTATTGAGGGGGAAAATGAAAAGGCTAACAAAAGGACCCTTTTTCTCTCCCTATTCCCAACATAATCCACCTCAGCCATAGGGCCAGTTGCATCCACACTGTCATAAACGCCAGCAATTAGAGAATTAGGCCATAAAACCACCCACTCAGGTATAAGAGCGCAGGCCTCCAGCTTTATTTCATGCATGCCATAAACTTCCTTCTTTCAGACCTTCTTCACAGCCAAGGAAATGACAATAACAACAACAAAAAAGTAGCCCTTTGTCCGCCTCATACTGATGTGATCAATGAAACCATCTGGGTCCAGGTGAAGGATTCAAGATTCCTTCTTCTTAATAAAGACTGCATTTCCTCTAGCATGGCACATATAGATCCGTTAAAGGACATGCTGTATTTTGCACACTAACATAATGGGAACTAGAGTGAAACTACATCTTCCAGAAAAATTACTTTCCCTTATTCTGAAACTGCTCTAGAAACCTAGCCAATTCCTGATCTTCTCAAGAAATACTGGAGGCTACAAGAGTATTCTTAATTAACTCAATAATTTCTAGATCCTCCTGCAGTCTTTTCTAATCAAAAAAGTTAATTCAAATATCAAAGTTAACTCTATGCTTTAAAATCTGATACAATTTAGGAACAATCAGTAATTTCATTTGATTGACTTCGCAACCACAAAACCCCCAAGTCTGTGATTTACTCCATAAGCTTTTATTTATCAAGCTTTAAATCAATCTAGATAAGACCCAAACAAACACTTAATAGTAAACTCTTTAGCTTCCTTCTTCCTACTAGTGCCTATAGGGTTAAGAATCTGACTAAAATGTAGTTACCTCATGTCAGACTCATTAGTAATTTAACTTTTCTTAATTCCTGAAAATAACATATGCAAACAAAAGAAGGTCCCATCCCAGCAATCCTAGAATAAATTCCTCCCAAAGTAGTGATAGTCACAAAGCTTCCCCCTTTCTCATAGGTCTATGCCACTGGGCTCTCCACCTTGGCAGAGGAAGAATGGAAAGAGACAAGATATTCACAAAAGGCCGGATTGAAGGCCTTCAGTTAAGTGCTAGAAGGAAGCTGAAGTTCTGTGCCAACACTAGTGGAATGTGGGCAGGCACAAAGAGATCTTAATTAGGAGACCTACAATTAAAACAGTGAGTTTCCAAAGGAGAGAGCGGCACTGCAGTCTGTTATGCCTCAGAGCAAGCGAAACAGTGTTGCCACCCCCCCTAGCCACAGGGCAAGGAAGGCAACGGGTATTAAGCCTGCACAGCTGCTCTATGGAAGGCCAGCTCCCAGGTGAGTAGAGATGGGAGGGGAGTCAAGATGGGACTATTTTCTCTTCTCAACTTCCAATCAAAAGATCAATCACTATTTTGTGAACGATGATTTCCTACAAGACCATGTGCCTTAAGATAATTAGCCGGAAGGTAAAGATGGGGACAAGTGATATGCCTTTCAGTGAAAGATGAAGAAAAGTTCTAAAGACTGCATTTGTGATGCTCAGTACAAACCAAAGTATGTTTTAGAGCATATTAACAACTACTCCCTGCAATGTAGGTACCGTCACTTTGGATTTATAAATACATTAGTGTATTGGATTTTTTTCATTTAAAAGCTCACATACCTAAAGGAATATACTACCTAGACTGAAAATAACTTCCTTTTTGGAGAGTCAGGAATCTACAGTATTGAAAACATGAAAACAAATTTAGCCAAACAAGAGGGCCTCTCAACACCAGATAATGAGTTATACTTAAAATTTTATCTTCACTTTTCTTATAAATGAAATTGGTCAACTTCAGCAAAGAACTTTTTCCATAAAATCCTTACATTTTGTCCATACAATGAAAACTTTCCAAGTTCAAATTTCTCTTCCCAATAAAAATGGCAGTTTAATGGCAAATGTACACTCTGATATTAAAAATTACCAAACAGGGCTTCCCTGGTGGCACAGTGGTTGAGAATCCGCCTGCCAAAGCAGGGGACACGGGTTCCATCCCTGGTCCGGGAAGACCCCACATGCCGTGGAGCAACTAAGCCTGTGCGCCACAACTACTGAGCCTGCGCTCCAGAGCCCGCCAGCCACAACTACTGAAGCCCGCGCCGCACCTAGAGCCCGTGCTCCGCAAGAAGAGAAGCCACCACAATGAGAAGGCTGCGCACCGCAACAAAGAGTAGCCCCCGTTCGCCACAACTAGAGAAAGCCCGCGCACAGCAACAAAGACCCAATGCAGCCAAAAGAAAAAAAAAAAAATTACCAAACAGGCTCACTGACTCTGACTTTTTAAATAAATTCAGAATAAGAAGTTCTGACCTGAGCAAATAATTAATATAACAGAGAGGAATCAGAATACTGGAGCAGAAAAGATTCCTGAGCTGACGTTTAGCCCAACCTTTTCATTTTACTGATCGGAAATTTCAAGTTAAAAGTGAAATTGTCCAGACTGGAGAGTGACAGAGATGAATGCGAGGAGAGCCCATGTTCATCGACTTCCACGCGGAGGGGCTTCTTCTAATCCACTTGTGTTCTCTGCTTCACTTTCCTTCTGCCCAGCTCAGGATTAGCTGTGAAGGCAATGAAGGAGCAACTCCCACTCTTGGCACATATGCCCAACAAACATCAAAAAAAAAAAAAAAAAAAAATCACAGACACTCTCCCACTCCAGGACCACCATCTTTTCTAAGCCCAACCCAAGAGCCCACCTTAGTCCACCCAAACTAAACTGCCATTTCAAATGCAGACAAATACATACCAATGTTGTGATTCGGTTTCCATTTATATCTAATCAAAGTTTGCCATGTTATGATCAGGGTGGCAATTCTGCTTTTAACATTTTGTGAGGTGGTAGGAATGGTAACTGGATTATGAAAGTAATAAACAAAGATTACTTGCTGATAAATAGACCATTTCTGGGGTTCATATTAAAACAGCCCAAATTCTAGTCAACAGAGAGGATGCTGTACTATATTTAATTAGATGGCAAAGTAGAGTCACATATATACCACCTGAGACAATCCTCAGAAAAGTGGGACCCTGACACCATGCAGGGGAAAGGGAAGGCGAAAAAGCAGACCTCTGTGATTTCTCACAGTGCTCAATCAAATAAAACTCTAATTTCTACTTCATAATTGTCACACAGAAAGCCCAAACAGGAGATCAGCAACACCTATGTATTTTTTAAAATAATCCCATTCTGACAGATCTTGGTCATGAAGAACTCTTACATGTAGTTGTTACTCAGAGAGATATCAATCCCGAGGGAAGTTCAGAACCTGTGGCAGTAAAGGACAAATCTTCTACAGCTAAAGGAGTTTAAACGGAACTGATCTGGAAGTTTTGTCACCTTTCAACCACCTTAACTTAGTAGTTCAATAAGTATTAACTTACATTTTGTTATGGAGAAGTTATAGTCATTATTCACTTAAAGCAAACCAGAATTTAAAGAGGCTAGAATCCTTTTGGATCACAAACCATGTCTTCATGAATCCAGACAAGCCTTGATACAGATCTGTGAGCAACTTCTCAGAAACAATCTTTAGAACTCTATGGCAGCCTGTGGGAACCCTAAACCTCCTTGTTGGAACTTTATCATTGATTTGTAACACTCTGTAACAAAATGCTTGCTTTCCACGTTGAAAACAACCAGGTCAAAGGATATAATCACCATGGTTTAGTACTAAGCCATACCATGGGTTAGCACTCATGAATGCATACCATTAACCCATCCTAGATTAACTCAAACTACCACATAAAAGGCTTATCAATGGAACAACAGCTCATTCAAGCCTAATTCAGAAAAAATACTGAAGTTTAATGTAAGGAGTCAACCACTTTCCTCATAATGAAGTAGCAACTACTGTTCAGGCAAAAGTTTTAAAGAAAATAAGTATTAATATGATCTTATTTGAAATTACTGCATTTCCTTGACAGGCTTTACACTACATACTACTGCTAAGCAAAATAATGCCAGTGGATAAGAAAATGTTAGCACCTGATTAAAACTTTAAAGGTGATTTGTCAAAGACCAACAGATAAAATATTCTGGTGCCCAGACATTAGGTCCCTGAATCCAGGTGGCTCTCTTTCTAACCAGTCTCTTGAAAAGCTATGATTGGAAGCTGTCAGCATAAAACTTTGCTTTTGAATATGTGATAACATTTGGAATGTGAACACTTGGTCCTTCAGTATAAAATAAATAAGCATGCTAAACAAGAAGAAAATGCTTCTCAGGATTCCCTTAAAAATAGACTAACTTCTCCTAATAGAGACTTTCTTATTATACTCAAATATACATGGGGCTAAAATTCTACATATAACCAGGCAAGTCTCAATTTTGAAAACAAGCAGGTAAATGAAATGTCAGTAAGTCTTTTTTTTTTTTTTTTTTTTTTTTTTTTTTTGCTGCTGTATCTTTTAAAAAAGCAAAATCAACTCACATTTAAGCACCAACTCCATGCAAGTAACCTGAACGGTTCAGTCTTTTTGTCATGTATGAGGCCTTTGGTTCTCCAACTACATGGGATCTGTGTTGTTAGCTTAAAAAATACAGAATTGGCCTTTCAAAAAAAAAATAATAATCTACAGCAACCAATAAATAGTCTCAAACAACCCTGCTGACTGCAGCTGCCTTCTGAAGGCTGGGAAAAGGAGGTGGAGAGAGAGCAGAGAGAGGCAGGGAAAAGGGACGCTGCAGCTAGCTACATCGCAAGGAACACGCCCCCATCATGTCCTCCTTGCTCTGTCAGAAGGCGGGTTGTTGTCAGTCTCCTGATCAGGATGCCTTAGAAACGATTTAAAAAAGGAGGCAGGAAGACTAACAACTAAAAAATGCCAGCTCCTTGAAAGGAGGGGCCAGGGTCCCTGGGATCTCCTCCCTCCCCTTCTGCCCAGGATCTCTCTGTAGATCTAAAGGGGTGCGGGGCACAATAGGGGACGAGGGGTTTGCCCAGGATATTTTGTGTGCACCAACGGCAGAGCACGCAGGAAACGGCTGGTTGTTATCTTTCCCTTTCTGTTTCAATCAAGAGCACTCCAAAGCAGCAACCCCCTACCCCCCTCCGCTTCAGCCCCTAGCAGCTGCTCTTCCTCCTGGCATCCCCCATCCCATTCTCCCCCTTCCCCTACGATTCAAACTCCCCCTTCTGCATCCAATGGAAAACAAATGCGCAACGCCACTGGCTGAACCTGAACTCAACTTCCCTTCCCAGGGCAACTTTCCTTTTGGCTGAAGGGGGCTGAATAATGCCTATCAAAGCATCCCCATTCTCGCCCCAGTACTAAATGTGGAAGGGGCAAAGCTGGAGATCCTTCATCCACCTTGGGTCCCCCTCAAACAAATCAGAGAGAGAACGCTAACTCCTTCTAAGGAATAACTTTGCTTCATAAGCTCTTCATAACCCTCTTTCTCTCAACCAGAAGCAGCCACCACCACCGCACTACAGTAAAACTGTCCCTTATCTACTCTCCTCACCCCAACCCTGCTTCCCCCACCCCTTCCAAGCCCCAGGATTGGCCTAGGAAAAGGTGGATCAATAATGAAATGACGGAGAAAAGGAGAAGGGCGGGAGGGAGCTAGGTTTGAAGACTGCGTGCTCTCAGGCGCAGTGGGTGGGGTAGGAGAGCAGCTGCTTCCCCTGGGAGGATGCTGCCCAAGTACCCCACAAACACCGCCCCTCACGGGGGCCCCCTTCCCCAGAGCTGGAGGGAAAACCTGCCTCCTCTCCAGGGGGAATGGTGGAAAGCTGCTCTTCTCTGAGCCTAGGGGACAGTGGACAATTTTCCCCTCGAAGATGCCACTAATCCTTCATTCTAAAGGAGGGAAAGGGTGGAGTGAAGGTACAGTAATCCCCTGCTACCAACAGGCTAGAAACTGCAGCTCTGTAAAATGGGGGAAACAGACTGCTGTAGGAGGAGATCGCCGTTATCTTCAGAGGGAAAGAAGGCGAAGGAAGGCAAGGTGGAGAGGAAAGTAGCTTTTTCCTGGTGGGGAAGGGCGGGATGACGGGAGGACCTCTCCGCTGGGGGTATGGGGGGTGCGGGTGGAGGTGAAGGAAGGGGGAGTGGCTGGTAGTGTAGGGACCTGGCCCGGGGACGGAGCGAGGGTTCATCAGGTTTTCGAAAGCAAGGTGCTAGAAGGGACATCGGTCCCCAAGGGTGGGAGAACGTGGCTTTGGATGAGGCCATCCCCCGAGAGATGCCCAAGAGGAAAACTGCCCCAAGAGTAAAACATCTGCCCAGAGAGGGAGGCGGGGATGTGGCGGGATCAAGTCTCTAGGAGGGAGGGAGGGAGGAATCTCGCTCGGATGAGGTAATCTGTGAAAGGGAGGAGGGGTTCAGTCCCGGGATGGGAAACCCGGGCGAGGGGTCTGTGCCAGGGGATGTGGGGAAGGGTCAGGGGAAGGAGGGTGGGGGTCAAACGCCCTCGGCCAGATGGGTCCGAACCCCGGGGTGGGGACGCCTGGGGGTCTGCACCCCTGGATGGGGGTCCCGAGATGGGAGGGCCATCTGCCCCGGGTCAGGGACCCCAGGATGGTCCCCGAATTGGGATGCTCCACAATCCCGGATGGGGGAGGGGAGGGGGCTCCGCAGAGGGTCGAGACCCCAGACCTGGGGGTTCCTCGCCCCCTTACCTCTCCGCTGCCGCCTCCCCCGCCGCTCTCCCCAAACACGGCCCGGAACCGGCGCAGGTTGGTGCCGATGGCGGCCGAGACCTGCAGCGCCGCGTCGAAGCCCGGGCCCACCCGGAGCAGGGCCGGCCCAGAGGAGGCTGAGGACGATGACGAAGACGAAGACGAGACGGACGACGAGGAGGCTGCTGAGGCGGCGGCCGCTCCCCCTGGAACCCCAACCCCGCCGCTTCCCGCCGCCGCCGCCGCCGCGGCCGCCACAGCCGGGGGGGAGGGGGGCGCCCCGGGGCCGCCGCCGCCGACCAGGGGCCCGGGGGGAAGCAGCAGGGCCGGGACGCGTTGCCGCGGGGCGCCCCCTAGGCCCCGGCGCCCCCCGCCGCCGCCGCCCCCGGTGGTCCCGGGTCGGGCGGGGAAGCGCCACCGACAGCTGTGCGCCATGTTCGCCCCGTGAAGTGAAGCAGCGAGAGGGAGAGGCGACAACACAGGGGGGCGGGGAGGCGGAGGGGGGGGCCGCGGGCCCCGGAACCTGCCTGGCCCGCTCGGCGCCGCCCGGCCGCCTGCACCCCGCAGCCGCTATGCCGAGGGCCGGGCCGCGCCAGCCGGCCCAGCAAGCTGTATAGCGGGCTCGGGCCCGCGCTGCCGACGCCGGGCGGCGGCTACGCCATCCCGAGGCCCGGGCCGCAGCCTGCCGCCCGCCCGCCCGCCCCGCAACCTGGATAACTGCGTGCCCCGCCCTCCGGGAGCGGCATTACTCGGGAAAAGGAGGGGGGGAAGGAAGCCCAGGAGCCCGACGCGGAGCGCGGGTTCCGGGGAGAGGGGGAGGGGCGAGGACTACGGAGAGGATGGAGGCGGAGGGAGGCCGGCCGCCTGCAGCCTCGAGAGCCGAGAGGCCGATTACACACGTTCCCGGGATGCGCTGGGAATCGAACCGCCCGGGAGAGCAGCTTCCAGTCTAACGCGGCTGCCGGGCCGGGGACGAGTGCGCCTTCTCCGCCTCGAGGCACGGATACGAGAGGGGTTAGCCCGGATTTAACGCTTCTAGAATAAAAGAGCCCTTATTGTGCTACAGGCAAGACGGAATTGTTGCCCAGTTTACTATATGCAAAATAGAAAGGCCCTCAATGAATGCGCTTTAAAAAATAATAATAATAAAAAAAGAGCCCCTCCCATTTTCAGGCTGGAGCTCTCTCCAAAATGCACACACCGAGTGGTCGGCCTCTCGCCACCTCCTCGCCCTACTGTGCGCCCGGGGCTGAGGAACCTCTGGCTTTGGTGCCCTTCTGCAGAGAGTTGGGTTGTGTTTCGCCAGCCCGGGCACTGGGGCCGCGGCGTGCTCCGCTAACGAGGCGGCGTTACAACGAAGCTGAAACTGGGTGGCTAACGGGGCCTGGAGGGAAGAGGCGGGCAAAAGCGCCCCCGCCCCTTCTTCCTCAGTTCTCTGCCTGCCGCTGCATGCAAAGCAGACCCTAATGTATGCACGCGGGGGGGGGGGGCTCGCGACCACGTTTCTGATTAAGAGAGGGGGAGGAGAAGAGCGTTGGGCATTATGATACACTGGGTGGAAGGGGCCCGCCGGCGGCGAGCTCTGTGCGCGGGGTTAGTAGGCAGAGGGGGGAGGGGGAAGGGGAGGGTTAGGGCGGGGGATGCATACCCACCCGGTTCACTTTATTGCGGGAAAGAGAGGAGGGCGCCACAAGCTAGGCGTTAGAAGCCTGCAAGGCTGGGAAAGCACAGAAGGGAGGGAGGGGTTTGTACCGGGAGAACTTGTGTTGGCTGAGGCTGGGGGATCGATACACAGCCAGCAGGCCCCGGGGCAGCCTCCATCCCTCCCACCCCCGGCCGAGGTGGAGTTCGCTGGAAGGTCACGCAGCCTTCCTGGACTCCCGCACCGGTACAGCGCCCCGCCTGTAATATAACAGCCTGGGGCAGCGAATTTGGGGAGGAGGGGGGAGGGTCGTGGTGAGCAGGTTGCAATCAGCTCTGGCCCTCTGGAGGGTGCACTGCAGCCTCCAGAGAAGGTCCACGGCCTCCTGGTGCTGAAAACCTACGTCCCTCCACCCGCGAAACGTTTGTGCAGAGCGAACGATGGGGTGGGGGCTAGAGAGGAGCAGGGAGAGGAAGGAGACACAGGCAAGCGCCAACTCCCCCAACTCGTCCTGGATCGATCGTGGTTCCAACCGCGCAGGATGGAGCCCAGATGGTTTGCAAAGCGCACACTCCCACAGCGCACACACAGAACCAGATTCCGTTGTTACATCGCGTGGTTTACTAGGTGCAAAAAGGGTGGGAGTACGGGGAGAGTCTCTTAAACGGCAGCCCCAGGACTCTGCTAAGGACATAGACACCCCATTGTGGACGGTTTCTCCATTGCAATATATTTAGCGTTAGGCGCTGGGGGTTTTGCTTCAGTGTCGCTGCTCTGATCAGTTACAGATTGGCGACCACGTGGATTCCCTCAAGCATCCTGATTTGTTCCCTCTCTCACTCACTCTCGCTTATTTTTCTTTTGTATTTGCCGCCCCCCCCCCTTCTTTAATATGCATAACGGTCTGCAGAGGTAATAGGCAGGGGACTGAGTGACAGGCTTTACAAAACTGTGTCAACAGGATTTCTTCCTGACCTCCACCCCTGAGAAAACATAAACCGGCTGGGTTCTGAGTAACCTCTTCCTTTCAAGCACTCTTCTTTGGGCACAGGTGGGAGGTCTGCAGGCTGAGTGGGGACAGCAGGAAGGAAGAATGTCTGTGAAGACGGTGTGAAGTCCTCAGACTCAAGCCTCTAAGTAGAAAACTCCTTGATAAAATCATCTAGTTTGTCTCTTTGCCTCCTGACTTGTCCAGAAGGAGCCAGAGCAAGTCGGAATTTGGTTTATTATTGGAGTTTTTAAGGCGGAAAGAATAATAACTTATATTTCTTGAGTGCTTTCTGTGAGCCTGAGTGCTTTATGCGCATTCAATTCTCACCAACCCTCCGAGATAATTCTGATTTTACCAATGGGGAAACTGGCGTAATGTCCAAAGTCACACAGCTAGTAAGTGGCAAGACCAAATCTCATTGGGGTCTGACACCAATATCAACTAACCATACTGCTGATTCCCCAAAAGACATACTATGCCACCTCACTCCCATTAGGAAAACAACAAGTGTTGGTGAAGATGTGGAGAAATTGGAACCTTTATGCACAGTTGGCAGGAATATAAAATGGTGCAGCCATTGTGGAAAACAGTATGGTGGTTCCTTAAGGAAAAAAAAAAATGACCATATGATCCAGCAGTTCCACTTCTGGGTATATACCCAAAAGAACTGAAAGCAGGATCTTGAGGAGATATTTGTATACCCATGTTCATGGCAGCATTATTCACAATAGCCAAAACATGGAAGCAAACCAAGTGTCTGTCAACCAATGAACGGATTACCAAAATGTGGCATACTCATACAGTAGAATATTATTCAGCCTTAAAAAAAGGAACGAAATTCTGTAATAGTTACAACATGGATGACTCTTGAGGACATTATGCTAAGTGAAATAAGCCAGACACAAAAAGACAAATACTGTATGATTCCACTTATCTGAGGTCCTCAGAGCAGTCAAAATTGTAAAGACAGAAAGTATAATGGTGGTTGCCAGCGGACAGAGTGAGGGGAGAATGGGGCATTATTGTTTAATAGGTATAGAGTTTCAGATTTATAAGATGAAAAGAGTTATGGGGATGGATGTGGTAATAACTTAACAGCAATGTGAATGTATTTTTGAAAAAAGGCATTCTATGCCTTACTCATAAGTTACCTTAAACTTCATGTGCTTTATTTAATTTTTTATTTTAAATTTTAATTCAGCTTATTTTTCTTGATTACCTAATATACTAATATGGTTAAAAATTTAAAGAAATAAAGTTTTCACTCCACTCTTACTTTAACTACCCTCTCCTCCCGCAGTCATACCTTATCCTTTCTTAGGGGCAACGAAGTTTATCAGTCTCTTGTATATTCTTCCAGAAGTAGTCTGTACCTATACAAGCAAATACATATAGAAGTTTTTCCTCAAATGAAAGAATATCAAACCCATTTCCTGGATCTTGCTTAGAAATCTATATCTTGGAAATCATTCAGGTCAGTAGACAGCATTTCCTCATTCTTGGGGCTGCATGGAATAGATGTAGCATACTTTATTTAACCAGTTCTCTGTTAGTGGGCACTTAAGTTATTTCCAAACTGTTGCTATTTCAAACAATGCTGCAGTGCACAACCTTGAACGTATGTTACTTAGCAAATGTGCAAATATATCTGCAGTATAAATTTCTAGAAGTGGAATTCGCTAAGTCAAAAGGTATGTACACCTATAATTTTGATAAATGTATGCCATGTTGTCCGCTGTAAAGATTGAGTTGCCGCCCTGTAAAGATTGTACTAATCATACTCCCACCAGCAATGTTTGAGTGCTTTCTCCACACCCTTCCGAAAAGGATTTTTTAACTTCTTGATTTTTGCCAACTTAATAGACATGCACATACTTAAATTTTTTTTCCAAATGATGTAAGGAAATTTTTAAGAAGGGCACCCCAAATTTTGCCCCTTCCTGCAAACTCATGAATTGCTTCTAGTTTGAAGGGACCTCTAGATGTTCGTTCCCTTTTCTCCTGTCTGGAAAGATTTCTAGTTGCAAACCAGTATTGTGGTGAAACTAACATGGACTCAGATCCAGTCATTGTAACTATGTGATCTTAAACCAGGCACCTAGGCTCATGATGCCTCAGTTTCCTAACCTGCAAAAATAAGGATATTAATAGCAACTTCACAGGATTATTATGAAGACTGAATGACCTAATACAAGTAAAGTGCATTCTCTCTCATTCAGAGAGAAACACTTCCTTAGTCATTGGTGAAGATACCCCCTCTCAAATAAGCAATTTCCTTTCTCCAAACAGGCCCCCAGTGGAAAACATTGCATTAGTAGTCCCCAAAGTCCTGGAACTAAGAAAAGAATGGTGGCTGGGTCATTTAAGCTTGCCCATAGGAAGGCTTGATCATCACTGAACAGAGAGGACTGTTCAGAATCCTTAGATGCTGCTTTCTTCTGGGGAAGGAAGAGCCAAGTTAATTACTCTTCTACGAAGGCACCCTTCCATTAAGGAAGCAATGGTTGCATTTTGCTACTGCCCCTTCTGTGAGTTTCCATTCCAAAAGAATTAGGTATAACTATATCTGTGACTAAAAGGACTTTAAATAATCACCCCAGCATGAACAGCTGGCTTACTGTAAAGGATTAGGTGTAGTCCCGGCCAAAGGCAAAGACTAGATAATTTGGGGGCCGTGAGCTCCTTGAGAACAGGAGCTGTATATTGCTTTTCTTTGTATCCTCTGTGCCAAGCAGTGTCTGTATCAGCTAAATTAATATTTGTGGAATAAATGACCCTTCCCAGATGTACTGTTGGACCTTGGGATTTATACCCAGGAGGTCTTATTTTGTCAGAGGCAGTCGCGTGTGCTGGGTTTTTAAAAAATACATTTTATTTAAAATCAGTTAAGTTGTTTCCACTTGAAATTGTACCGATGATCAAAGTTTATATCTCTCAAAGAGAGAAAAATGATAGGAATAATTATTATTTGATTATTACTGCTTCACCTTGTAGAAGCTTGAAGGAAATGTTGAACGAAAGCATTTCCTTTCCCTCTCTTCCTGGTTACCTGTAAATTGTACTCTTTTTTGGTTTTTTTAATGGTTATGGGACTTCCCTGGTGGCACAGTGGTTAAGAATCCGCCTGCCAATGCAGGGGACATAGGTTTGAGCCCTGGTCCGGGAAGATCCCACATGCCGCGGAGCAACTAAGCCCGTGTGCCATAACTACTGAGCCCACGCACTCTAGGGCCCGTGAGCCGCAACTACTGAAGCCCACGCGCCTAGAGCCCGTGCTCCACAACAAGAGAAGCCACCGCAATGAGAAGCCCGCGCACCGCAACGAAGAGTAGCCCCTGCTCACTGCAACTAGAGAAGCCTGCACGCAGCAACAAAGACCCAACACAGCCAAAAATAAATGAATAAAATAAATAAATTTATATAAAAAAAAGAGTTTTAGCTATTTTTTGGTTATTATAAAAGTCACATATGCGAGGTAAAATTTTCCAAATAATAGGGAAGAATATAAAAAGTCTAAATATCCCTTCCTTCCCTCAAAAGATAATCACTATTAAGTTTGTTGTCTATTATTTCAGAATACAAACACATTTATATTTATTTATCTATCTATCTATCTATCTGGATGTACACACAGACACACACATACTTCTTTACTCAATGTGATTATACCATACAAACTACTATGCCTTATCCCTTAATCTTTTTCACTTAACAATATGTCCTGGAAGCCTTTCTGTATCTTTCCGACCTTATCTCCCGCCTCTCTCTCCCTAGTTCATTGTGCTCCTACTGCTTTGACCTCCTTGCAGTTCCTGGAACACACCTGCACACTCACACTTTAAGGCTTCGGCACTCGCTGTTCCTTCTGCCTGGAATGTTCTTCCCCCAGATATCCTCTTGGCTCACTCTCTCACTTCCTCCAGATCTCTACTTCAATGTCACCTCCTCAGAGGGGCCACCACTGTCATTCGTGATACCTTACCCTACTTCGTTTTTCTTCATAGCACTTGTATCTGCATCTACGGACTTGTTTCATGTCAATCACCCCCACAAGGATATGCACTCCATGAAGGGAGGGACTTGGTCCACTTCACTGCTCTGTATCCAGAGGCTAGAACAGTACCTGACCTTAATAGCTACTCAATAAAATAGGAAAATGCATATAAAGCTGGCACAGTATTGTATTAAAGATAACAACATAGTGTTTAAGAGTGCAAGCTCAAACTGTTTGGTTCTAATCTTTATTTCTCAGTAGGTGGGTGCACTTGGGTAAGTGAATCCATTTCCTCTCTGTAAAACGGGGCCACACTAGTGCCTAACTTCCTGCGTCATTGTGAGGTTTAATGTGTGAACATAAGGAACATGCTTAGGACGGTAACAGCACATAGCCAACTGTTAATAAATGTTTTCATTGCAATGATTAGTAGTAATATTCTAGAAAGACAATATAGTAGCTTCAACCTCAGCGAGCTCCTGTCTTGTCTTTCTTCCATTCTTCCAGCCCTTCTTCACCTCTTTGATTCTTCTTCTTGGCTGCTTTCTCTGTCCTTCACCCCTTAGATACTGATGCCTCCTGAGTGCTTTTCGTTTCTCACATTCTCTTAGAGTGAACTCATGGTTGTAACTACTACCCAGGCGGAAGAATGCCCGAACTGCTGCCCCAAACCACACTGCTCCCTGGGGCCTGACTCTTGCATCCAGACAGCTTTGAGCATTTCCATTCTAATTACTTGTTAGGTTGTATGACTCACTGAAGTGTGGGTTCCTCAAGGGCAGGAATAGTTCCTCGGTTATCTTTATCTCTGCTTCTCCAAGGGAGGTGCTCTTGGTAGGGGCACTTTGTAGGTGCTCAGAGTCTAGTGAAAGTAAACAGACAACACATAAGTGACTATCATAAGGCAGCTGGTGACAAGTGCTATGTAGGTACGATGAAGAGGGTAGACAGCTGGGAGAGGCTAAGGTGCAATTGTGTCTGCAGGCTGGCCAGGGGAGACCTTTGGGTTAAGGGGCTATTTGAACAGAATGCTGAGGAAGTGAGAGAGTAAACCAAATGCAGATGGGCTGAGATGGAGTGTGTTTAGGGGACAACAAAGAGGCCAGTGTGGCTGCAGTCAGGTCAATGGCGGGAACAGTGGTAGAAATGTGTTGAGCCAAGCAATGGGGGAGGGGGGGCTTCAGCTCATACAGAGACTTAAAATGAGATGACGAGTCACTGGAGGGTTCTGAATAGAAGACTGACAACATACCTAACTTAAGACTTGAAAGGATTGCTCTGGCTGCTAGTATAAGAATAGATAATAGAGAGGCAAGGGTGAAGGTGGGGAGATCTGTTGGCAGGTGACTGCTGTGGTCCAGGTGAGAGATGCGGGTGTCCTGGCCTTGGGTGGTAATGTGGAGGTGATGAGAAATGGACAGATTCAGGATATATTTTGAAGATAGAGTAAGGATTTGTTGATGTACTAAATGTAGGGAGAGAAAGAAAAGAGGCAAGGATGAATGGATAAGTAAATGAATAAGTTAATTGTATATATATAGTCATTACAGAGTGATACATTACAAGGGCTGCCTCGGTCAGAAAATAAATGAAAGGGAAAGTTAACAGAAGAAAGAGGATTCAAGATACACTCACATACTTCCATTCGCTTGAGAAGAAGGGTAATGAAAGATAGGTCAATAGCTTGAGAATGAATTAAAGGTAATTATTGAATTACCTTCAATAAATTGAAGGTGGTGTTTTTGTTTGTTTTTAAGAGAGGGAGACTTGAGCCTATCTATAGCTTCAGGGAAAGTATCAATGAAAAAGGAAAGAAAAAATTGCTTAATGAAGATGCAGCCAAGTTTCTGAAAAGAATCATCTACCTTCAGAGCCTCCACTTCCTTCCCATCTTCCACATACTCTGCAAACACTATCATCTGGCCACCCACTACCCCCACTGAAACTGCTGCCACCAAAAAACTCCCATGACTTTCTAGTTGCTAAAACTAATGGAGACTTTTTAGTTCTTGTTGTACCTGGTCTTTTTTGCAGCATGGTTGAACTTCTGGAAGCTCTCTTCCCTTGGTTTCCATGACCCCACTCTCTCCGTCTTGCTTTTCCACCTACCTCTCTAATCTTTCTATCTCAGATCCCTTCAGTGGTTTCTTTTCTGTGTCCATCCCTAAATGTTGATGTTTCTCAGAGTTATGTTCTTAATCCTCTTTTCTTTTCATTATTTCATTCATGTATTCAAATACTTACTGAGTGCTGACTACATACCAGGCACAGTTGTAGGTGGTGGGGATACAGCAATAAAAAAAACCTACAGAAACACCTGCTGTCCCCTCCTGGAGCCTTCCCATTCTTCCTAAGCAATCTCATCTCAGAAGCCAGGCCCCAGTCCCTGCAGTGGGCTTGTTACTTCCAAATTTACATCTTCAGCACTAATCACTCTTTCTAATTTCAAACACACAGAACCAACACTTTGTTGGGCATCTTCACTTAAACTAAATTCCTGTTTACACCAAAGTTTGCCTCTTTCTGTACAGCCTCCTCTAATTACACCACCGTGCACTCCCAATTGCTCATTTCTTTTCAGGATAACTGCTATAGTTCCCAGTCTAATCATCCTCTGATAGAAGACTGATCTTCCTAAAATGCAAATCTGACCATATTACTTCCATCCTTAAAATACTTTAATAATTCCTTATCATCTTGAAGATCCTGTGTTATTTGGTCTAACTCTCCCTCACCCCTTCCTCCAACGCTCATCTATTCCTTGTGTTCCTGCCTTATTAAATTTGAATTCTCTCCTACAGTTCTGCTTTGGTGCATGCTATTCCCTCTGTCTAAATAAAGTCCTTCTTTCCCCTTTTGTTCTCTTGGCTAACTTCTAGACCCATCTCAGGTGCCAGCCCCACTACCCCAGCATTCTTCAACCTCTCCTGTGTATACAACCATAGCATAATGTGCAGACTTCTCTTGTTGATCTTTACATGATGTATCATAATTGTGTGACTTGTAATTGTTTATTTTGCTACCTCTTCCCTTTGAGTCCTTTGAAGGTAGGATATGTGTCTTTTATTTTCAGTATCCCAAGCACTTAATATGCCCTATAACAAGAGTGTAATACATGTTTGTTGAACAAATAAATAAATGAACAAAGGAAAATGGGGAACGGGTAGGTCCCTTCAGATCACTGAAGAGTGGAAAGGCAGAGAAGCGAGAGCAAATGTAGAAGGATAATTTCAGAAAGAGTGTTCTAAATGTTTTCCTCTAGGACAGGAGAAAGGAGGGAAGAAATAGATCAGTTTGAGGTGAGGGGAGGAAATTGAAGGAGTCCTTGCTACATAGTTTCTATTTTTCCTTAATGTAGCAGGTAAGGCATTCCTCTTTTCTCAAAGACTGTCATGTGAACGAAGGTGTATCACCGCTTCTTTGAATCTCAACTTCCATGCCTGCCGAACACTTGATTCTATATTCTTTATCCCATAAATCTTATCTCTTGTGAAATTTTAAGAGCCAAGGAGATCATATAATATAAGGCTTTGGGGTCTTTAGATAAGTCAACGGACCTACTGATTCTCACTTAAATATGACTTTAAATCCATGTCGCTGAAAGCTGCTAAATTCCAAAGCCCTTCCCATTTTAACACTCCTTTTAATTACTTCTGTGTATTGTCAATGCTGCAGTTCCTAGAACTGGAAACATTTTGTTTGCCTCCAAATTACTTTGAAAAAATTCACTAGACCTAACATTACCAAATAAAAAAAATTTTTTTAAACTACAGGCAGAAAAAGGGTAATACTGAGCAATGTTATTCTCCCACTGATATGTCTAGATGTTTTTGAGTCATGCTTAAAGTCTAACTCAATGGTCTGAAATTGGTTTAGGATTCCTTTCAACCACCAATGCTAACTCACCTTAGGCTAACAAGACTAGAGTTCAGTTGGTCTAAATTAGAACAAATTTTTATCTGTAGATGGGGTGGAAACTCTAGGTGAGGATTAAGGTCATGGCCAAGGTACAAGAGGAGGAGGAAGTCTGAGTTAATTATAACCTAGGTTCTTCAGTCTTAATTCCAGGAAGCTGTCCCTTAGCTAGGTGGACAGCTTGTTGATGGAGGAATATTCTCAGAGGAACTGGAAGCTACCAATTCCTGATTCTGAGATGAATTTCCACAAGTGAAGATGTTAGCATTGCAAGACTAGACTTTATGGTCACTTGAAGAAGACTTTTGAGTAATAAGCATTTGGTTATTTTCTCTCCAGCAATCATGACTGGCCTGGAAGTTTTCCCAAAGGTTATCTTTTCCAAGGCTAGATGAGTAACCTTGTTTTGACATGTTTTTGAATCTATAATACAACGCATGCACTGTGTTTAGTTTATTCCTAGACTTTAAAAAAAAATACTCACTGTATATCTTTTGGAAGATAACTGAAGTAAAAAACCAAACAAGGGCTTCCCTGGTGGCGCAGTGGTTGAGAATCTGCCTGCCAATGCAGGGGACACGGGTTCGAGCCCTGGTCTGGGAAGATCCCACATGCCGCGGAGCAACTGGGCCCGTGAGCCACAATTACTGAGCCTGCGCGTCTGGAGCCTGTGCTCCGCAACAAGAGAGGCCGCGATAGTGAGAGGCCCACGCACCGCGATGAAGAGTGGCCCCCGCTTGCCGCAACTAGAGAAAGCCCTCGCACAGAAACGAAGACCCAACACAGCCATAAATAAATAAATAAATAAATAATTAAAAAAAAAAAAAGAATTAAAAAACCAAACAAACAAAACCATGAGAGCATGGCCATCATTGCACAAGGCAAAGACCTCATAATCTGATACAAAAATGTAAGCCTGCTTTAAAAGCTATGCTTATTAATGTCTAACAGGTGAAGTTATATGAGCTTCTGATACCAAGTTTAAAAACTGAGAATTTATTTTGAAACATTATGGGTAGAGACTAGGTAGTTAAAGGATCACTGGTTAATTTGACTTTTTTTTTTAAAATTAATTTTATTCATTTAATTTTGGCTGCCTTGGGTCTTCGTTGCTGTGCACAGGCTTTCTCTAGTTGTGGCAAGCGGGGGCTACTCTTCGTTGCGGTGCGCAGGCTTCTCATTGCGGTGGCTTCTCTTGTTGTGGAGCACAGGCTCTAGGTACATGGGCTTCAGTAGTTGTAGCACATGGGCTCAGTAGTTGTGGCTCATGGGCTCTAGAGCGCAGGCTCAGAAGTTGTGGCGCACGGGCTTAGCTGCTCCGCGGCATGTGGGATCTTCCCGGACCAGGGCTCGAACCTGTGTCCCCTGCATTGGCAGGCGGATTCTTAACCACTGCGCCACCAGGGAAGCCCAATTTGACTTTTAAGATAATTAGGACTAGGGTTTAGCCTTTTCTCTTTAGCCGCATTCTCTTCTCTGAGTCCCCTCTATTAATATCTGGACAATCCTATTGCTTAAGACCCAGGAAAAATCATGGGACTCTGACACAAGGAATACGTTATGAATCATCACTTGCTCCTGCTAGAGTTGAAATGAAGTGTCTTACATGTGGGTTAGAGTTCAGATGTAAGTTTCTGAATAAACACATAAAAAGCAAACCATCCCCCGTCCCCATTCCTGCCCCTCACGGTGCGATGACCAGGTTAAATATCCAAGCATAGAGAGGATGTAGTTAGAGTTAGGAAACCAGGAATCAAGTCCTGCATTCCAGTCCTTCAACCCTGACTCACTCACCTCACCGCGAATGGTTCCACATCATTTCATTCTGCACTGAACAGTGAGGAGAGTAACATTTTGTTTCAAAACATCTAAGCGGAGTGGCTTCTGCTAACCTGCACCAGGCCTTTGCTGAGACGGGCAATAAGGAAAACATGCAGCTACGGATACCATTTTAAGAGAGAAAAGAAAAAGGGTTTCATTGCTGATGTGTTCTTCAGGTGGGCCTTTCCACAGACAACTTTGAGAGGCTTGCTACTCAGTGTTTAGAGGCAGCTTTCTTCTGGGATGGGTGGCTCGCGGTGGCAGGCGGTGGAGGGGGGTGGTGTCAAACGGTGAAGGTAGAGCAAACAAACTCAAGGGTCTCAAATCCAGGGCCATTTGGCTTCAGTGTTTACCCTTAGTGCAGTGGGGGTGAAATTTGGAGCCTGCACAGAAGTGGAAATCAGTTTCCCTAATGTAGCAGTAACGTGGGTATCACATAATAAAGCATTCTTCTGCTCGCAATATTCAAGGCAGATGAAACCATAACAGGATTCAAAGTAAAGCAGGGACTTCCCTGGTGGCGCAGTGGATAAGACTCCACACTCCCAATGCAGAGGGCCCGGGTTCAATCCCTGGTTGGGAAACTAGATCCCACGTGTATGCTGCAACTAAGAGTTTGCATGCCACAACTAAGGAGCCTATGCGCTGCAGCTAAGACCCAGTGCAACTAACTAAATAAATATTAAAAAACAAACAAACAAAGCAAAGTAATGACGATCAAAATATCACTCCTGACAATATTTATTTGGCTCACATTACTTTAAAAAAAAATCCCCAAAACAACAATCCTGGGCTTACATGGTTTTCTTTCCATTACTCTACCTGAAGGTCATCAAAAGTGGTAATCACTTTTCTACCATCATGTTAGAATTCACTGTTATCTCAGAACTATAGTTATTCACTTGTTCTATTAACTTCCCTACCCTCTTGAGACCCAAAGTGAGATGACATCAAGGTAAAAATGCAGGTAATCCTTAGGGGAAACAATAGCTGTTTTAACAAGTAGTCTATAATTCAAAACCACACAACAGTGTTTGAATTGCTTTTGGATTTGACAACACTGGAATGCATTAAAACTTCGAGGCTCTAAAGATAACCTTTTTTACTTTGTGCAAGAAGTCCAACATATAATTCTTATAAAAATCCACCCATATCTATTTACAATAGCCAGGACATGGAAGCAACCTAAGTGTCCATCGACAGATGAATGGATAAAGAAGATGTGGCACATATATACAATGGAATATTACTCAGCCATAAAAAGAAACGAAATTGAGTTATTTGTAGTGAGGTGGATGGACCTAGTCTGTCATACAAAGTGAAGTAAGTCAGAAAGAGAAAAACAAATACCGTATGCTAACACATATACATGGAATCTAAAAAAGAAAATGGTTCTGAAGAACCTAGGGGCAGGACAGGAATAAAGACGCAGACGTAGAGAATGGACTTGAGGACACAGGGAGGGGGAAGGGTAAGCTGGGACAAAGTGAGAGAGTGGCATGGATGTATATACACTACCAAATGTAAAACAGACAGCTAGTGGAAAGCAGCAGCATAGCGCAGGGAGATCAGCTCGGTGCTTTGTGACCACCTAGAGGGGTGGGATAGGGAGGGTGGGAGGGAGACACAAGAGGGAGGAGATATGGGGATATATGTAAATGTATAGCTGATTCACTTTGTTATAAAGCAGAAACTAATACACCATTGTAAAGCAATTATACTCCAATAAAAATGTTTAAAAAAAAAATCCACCCATAGGCTGCATGTGTAAATCCTATGAGGAATAGTGTGGTGCTATAAACTTATATATGATGTGCTTCTTTCAGCTCTCCGAAGGGTATAATTCCTGAAAGGCAGGTGTGGCAAAGAAAGAGGGAGTTAAGATGATCAGTTCCTAAGGAATTTCTGGGATTTTCAGATTTCAGGCTAGGTCTTCGGTAAAGGATCTTCTGCTGCCCACCCTCTCATTCTTTCCTCCTAGGTCTTATGTGAAGGCAGCACTGCACTAACCTTGCTTAGTAGAGAAGGGCTGATAATCAGGGATCCAAATCTCTGAGTTTCAGAGTTAGAGGCTGAGATGCAGGAGTGACTCAGCTGGCATCAGCTTTGTAGCAGTCTCAGCCTGCAGGCCTTCAGGAAATGAGTCCCCTAGGCCTGCATCTCCCTCTGTGGCAAACTGCCACTAAACTCTTCTGTTTTATCAACCTAGCACCAAACACGGTAAGCTAGAGTTGGCTGTTTTACTGTTTGAAAACCTACTATAGACAAGTCAGATAGATAATGAGATAGGCTAGGATTACAAAGGTGAATTAGATACTGTACCTTCCTTAAAAAGCTTAGCAAGGGGAATAAACAAATGTAAATGTGTCATTAGGGTACAGTGATGTGTACTATAAGAGGCCCAACAGGAGGGGCAAGGGAAGCAGTTCGGGAAAATCAGAAAAGACTTCTCAAAGTGGAACAGAGATGTACAGGTAGAAAGAGACAGGGTAAAGGCTGAGAGAACAGCATTTATAAAGGTATAGATTCATTAATGGATAAATTAATTTATTCATCATATCTGTATTGAGTGATTATGTGCTTGGAGCTTGGGATAATGTCAGTGAACAAAACAGATTTTTAAACATTTCTGCCTTTGTGGGGCTTGCATTTATTTTAGCAAGGTAAAACAATAAACATAATAATCCAGCAAATCATGTGGAATATTAGAAGTTGAAATTTTTGGGGAAAAAAGCAGGGTAGGAGAAAAGAGTATTTGGAGGGAGGTTTACTTGCAATTATAATTAGGATGTTTGGGGAAGCCCACACTGAAAATATTGAATGAGGTGAGGGGGCCAGCCCTGGGAAGATCTTGGGGTAGAGTATTCCAAACTGAGGAACCAGTCAGTGCTAAGGCAGGAGTTGCCTGGTGAGTTTGAGAAACAGCAAGGGGGCCAGTGGGGCAGGGTGAGAAAGGAGAAGGGTAGAGGGGGATGAAGTCAGAGATATAATGGAAAGCCAGATCTTGTTGGGCCTTGTGGCCCACAGTTAAGGACTTTAGCTTCAAATCTGAGTGAGGCAGGAGCCATTGAAGGGTTCTGAGCAGAGGAGTGACATGGTGTGACTTACACTTTGATAGAATCACTCTGACTGATGTAAATAGACTATAGACAGGCAAGCTTGGCAGCAGGAGGCCATTTAAGAGGGCATTTCAGCAATCCCAGTGAGAGATGATAGTGCCTTGGTGTTAGTGGTTGAGGTGGTAAGAAATAGACATATTTTGAAGGTAGAACCAATAGGACTTCTTGAAGGATTGATATGGAACATGAAAGACAGGAGTCAAGGATGACTCCAAAGGTTTTTAGCCTGAGCAACTGGAAGGACACAGTTGCCATCAGCTGAGAGGGAGAAAACTGTGGAACAGGTTTGGGATGGGGATGGGGAAGGAAATCAGGAGTTCACTTTGGATATACTAAGTTTGAGATGTCTATTAAACACCCAAGTGGAGGTGTAGTGGCATATAAGCCTAGAGTTCAGAGGAGAGGTAGGGACTAGAGCTATAAATTTGAGAGTCATCAGTTAAGAGGTGTCATTTAAACCAGGAAACTGGATGAGATCGCCAGTGGAATGATGAGAGAGAGAGAGAGGGAGAAAGAGAGCGAGAGAGCGAGAGAGCGAGAGAGCTGAGCCTTATGTTTGGGATATTCCAAAGACAGGCTGCCAGGGAAAGGAGGAACCAGAAAAGGAAACTGAGAAGTGAACAAAAAGGAAGGAAGGCCAAAGGAAAGTTCTGCAAGTCAAGTCTATCAGAAAGTGCATCAAGCAGGAGGAAAACAGTCAGCTGAGTCAGATATTGCTGAAAGAGCAAGTAAAATGATGATTGAGAAGTGACCCATTTAAAGTGTCAGAAGAGCAGTTTCAGTGGAGTGGTAGGAATGAGTGCTGGATTGGAATGGGTTGAAGGGAGAACAGGATTTGGAGACACTGAATACCGGTAACTTTCAAAAAAATATTTTATTTATTTATTTAGGCTGCGCCGGGTCTTAGTTGCAGCACGCGGGATCTTTAGTTGTGGCATGAGGGATCTTTAGTTGTGGCATGAGGGATCTTTAGTTGCGGCATGTGGGATCTAGTTCCCGACCAGGGATCAAACCCGGGCCCCCTGCATTGGGAGCGTGGAGTCTTATCCACTGGACCGCCAGGGAAGGCCCTGAATATTGACTTTTGAGGTGTTTTGCTGCAAAAGGGGGCTAATTTTGTAAAAGATGGGGTAGATAATATGTGTATACACTCATAGGAACAACAGACAAACAACAGGAAAAGGGGAGAAATGATGGCACAAAGACATTGAATGGAGGGACTGGCTTTAAAAAGGAGCATGAATTGGGAATTCCCTGGTGGTCTGACGGTTAGGACTCCACACTTTCACTGCCGAGGGGCCGGGTTTGATCCCTGGTCAGGGAACTAAGATCCCACAAGCTGCAAGGCCAAAACAAAAAGAAAGAAAGAGAAAAAAAAAAAAAAGGCACATAAACTATCTAGTATAGGCAAGGTGGAGAATATTTATGGGTGCAGACAGTATGTGAGAATGATACTGTGGGAGCCAATGGAAGTTCTCTAATTGCTTCAGTTTTCTTAGTTAAGTAGTAAGCAAGGTCATCTGCTGACAGAAATAATCGTGGCCCAAGGAAACACAGTGTGGTTGTCAGGTAGTACTAAGTACCATCTGAAGATTCTGATCATGAACATGAAGTGAGAGTAGCCACCTTGGCTGTTTCCTCCAGCTACATTCAGCTACACGGGTGCAAGTACAGACTAAGCAGACTTAGCCGAGGATGTGGTTTTGGCAGATGAGTACACCAAAATGAGTGAGAGGTAAAGAAGTTCAGGGTTTATTCAAGAGTGATCCCGATTGACCATGGAATATAAATAAGCCGGAAGAAAAGGGGACATCGAGGTGGTGAGGGAGACGGTAGTATCAATTTTTTGATGGTCATGGTGACTCCAAATTAATATAGCTGGGATATTAGAGGGAATGGGCTGGAAAGATTATAGGTGGTCAGAGAGAGGGATGCGTGAAACTTAAACTACGGAGTGGCTGAAATTCCTTGGTAACGACAGGAATGAACGCCCAGGGAAGGTGAGACATAATCATTGGACTTTTTAAGGGAACTGAGGCCAGTTTGTTGGAAGGACAATTTAAGTCAATAGTTCTCAAACTTTAGCATGCATCAGAATTAAACGGAGAGCCAATTCAAACAGAGATTGCCAGATCCCACCCCCCCTTCCTAGGTAGAACCTGAGAATTTTCATTACCAAGTTTCCTTACTTTGAAAACTACTGATCCATGTGTATGTTGAAATGGCCAAGAATTAAGACAGAATTCGTTTTGTAGAGTGACAGAAAGCCAGGAGAAAAAAATTTATCAAGAAATAAAGAAGAGTGGCCTGGTGACTGGTAGAAAACTGCAACAATCAGGGGCAGTGGGTACATAATCTGAAGACTAGATTTAAAGCTTTGAGTTTTTACGGGGACTGGTTAGAAGCCGTGTGGCTGAAACCCTGGTTGGTAGCAAAATGTGATTACACCAAGGCTGAAGGCATACTGTCAAGGGCCTTGCATGTATTTATCGGTATTTTAAAAGTATCCGGGCCTTTCATTTGGTAAGCAGGCCTAGTGTTAAGTTCCCTGGTAAGGGAATCTCTGGCGGAATTGCTACTGTATTTATCTCAAGAGTCATCCTGATCATACTAATTCGTATTCCAGTAGAAATGAAAACCACACTAATTAGGAAATACTAAGTCTCACAAAGCTAGGTATCACTTTATATACGATTAGGTAGGCTGACATCTGATTTGCCAAGAAAGCTTAAACAGCCTGACAGTAGGGCAAGGGACTGAGAATATACAGAAAGCAATGCAGAATGGAACCGTGAAAAACAACGTAAGGGAGTCTACAAGGAGTGAAGGCCGGGCAGAGGCTACACATGGGATCACCACCTGGGTCCAACTTGCGGTTCTACGGATTACCCATGGGATCCTAGCCAAATCACTGAGTGCTTCTGCTGCTTAGTTCCTGACTTCTTAACACATTACTGACCAGGGGATTTTTTGCAGAAACTAACTCCTGTGGCCGTAGTATGTCTCTGATCAAAAATGTCTTAAGTGGGTCTATCATTTGTGCCACATGCCTCAGAGGGAAGCTGAGGGCTAAATGATATAGTCAGTGAAAATGTAAAGTGCTATACAAATATGAGATGTTAAAAAAGTAAATTATATTGAGCCATCCTTAGAAATCAGGGCAAAATATGTACTTAGGTATATAAAAGATAAGTGGAAAAGAAAAAAGAAGCTTATCCAATGAGAGTAATGCTGAGGTGTATAGAACAGAGGATTAAGTATGCAATGTGGACAGAATCACATTCAATGTGGTCTTGAAATGCAAGCCTCAGGCAGGCTTTGCTGTTTATTGACAATTTATGTTTAATAACTTTAAGACCACATGCACCTCATGCATATTTCTACCCTAGCTTTTGTTAATGGATTTGAAATTGCCCGCTGCTGCTAGCCTATACAAAGTGAAGGCTGGGATTGTGCCTTGTCTAAGTCCTTCAATGGGTTTCCGTTCACAAGCCACAAGGTACTCTAACTGCATGCTCAGTTACCTGTCTCACCAGATCAAGCTCTGTGAAACAGGTGTAACAGTCTTGTTCATGAATGTTTCTACCATTTAGCATACCTGGATTTAGGAGGTGCACCAAAAATATCTGACTTCAAACTTAAGTTGCCAGTGGCAAACACTTGGCACACAAAAATTCAGTGAAAGACAGTCTGAACAGTTCTGTGCTAGGAGGCAAGACATTTGGGGTTTAGGAGGACAAAAAGTAACAGGCCTGCAGAAGTCAAGTGGCCAATTCAGAGTCCACTGCTATTTTAACCCAAGAAAATTCTGTACATACACTACTAGCCACCCTACACCAGAGGTGTGCCGTATGGCAAAGGCGGAGGAAGTAGCAGTGGAGTGAGTAGTAAACATTTATTTTGAGGACTTTCTGGTGTGACCATGTAGTTAAAATAAAATCACATTACGTATCATGAATCAACTTGGCCTCTGTAGGTTCTTACTAGTGCTAGCTGATCTCATACCTTTAAATTTTTATAAAATTAACTGCACTGCTCACTCACGTATGCAATAGAAAAATTCATGAAAATCACCATTATTGTAGTAGTGTCTTTTCTGTCTGTTGCTATGCATATTTTAAGTTACTGAATGCTTTTTGAAAAGAGGTAGTTTCAGTTTTGACCACCTGCAGTAAGTTAGGCATTACTTCACAGTTCAGAGAGTAGCAGTCTCTCCTTGGAGAGTTCTTGCCTATCACAAAGAAAAGCTGTGCCCTTTATTGGCTAAAGCAGCAGTGTTCAAAACCAGCTGGTAAATTTGGGATTGACTGGATAAAGGTTCAATACTATTAAAGGATTAATACTATATTGTGAGCCATGATGCTTTTCCAATATGCAATCATCTTTTGCTTATCGTCAGCTGGTATTCCATGTTGTGCAATGGCTGCAAAGAGAGTTACAACGGATTTAGAAACATACCAACGAGACACTCATAGATGGTAAGAACCCCAGGAAAAGCCAATGAATGATTAAGTCGCTCCCAAATCCTCAATAAAGTGGCTCAAGATGACAGACTGATACCAATCACTTGTATTTATTTCAGGACATAATATACTATCTTGACCCATGGACGATACTAAACTATAATCCTGTTAAGTATCTATAGGATATTTTATTTTTGTAAAGATAGGTCCTTAAAAAAAAAAAAGACAGATTAATAACATATCAAAATTAGATTAAAAACATAGGTCATTGCTTTCATTCTCTGTCCTAGTGTTAAAGATGTTACAGACACACAGAATATCACCCGGCTGGTCTCTTTTGGGGAAGCTATATTCAAGTTGACAAAAAGTACCCCTACATTTACAGACACAGCTGTTGCCAAAGGGGTCTTTCTCTGATTTTAGCAAAGAAAAACAGTCCAAATTGTATTCTTTATACTAGGTGATTTAACTAGTATATACCATGCTTGGCACATGGTATTATTTTTCTCCTACTGGAACAAGTTCTTGTTTTCTCAAAGCCTTTCCCCAACTTTTCTAAAATTAAGCTTAAATATCATTTATTTCAAGCCTTCAAAGTAAAATGCTATCCTCATATATACATGCACCAGGTTGGTATATTCATATCTATCCTTTCCAATTGCAGGCTAAGCAAAGACATGCATTTAGAGCTGTATTAATGTATTAAAGCAAAAGACAACCCAACTTAATATCAAGAGAAATTGTGACCTTCCATGTAGTGCTTGACAGAGAAACACTGATTTTGACACATTGTCTTATTTTATTCAAATAGCAGTCTGCTCACACATGGTCCAAGAACACCCAAATAACAAAGCAAAGATTGGTCTTCAAACATTATAGCCAATGATGCCACGCTTGCCTATGATCTCGCCAACATAAAACCACATCCACACCTCAGTGGCCACCAAACCATTCAGTAGAGCTTCCTGAAAAAAGAAGCACAAATTTTAATGTACATTTTTTCCTTACATATTTAAAACTATTCTTTTCCAGGATTAAGTGACAGAGAATATAAGGATGCTATTCAAATTAAAGGGCAGTTTTAGTCAAAGTCAAGAATTACTGATGTTAACTTTAACTGCTGAGAACCCCTGAACTTTCAATTATGTAAGGTAAGTAGGCCAGAGCTTATAAATTCTTTCAAAGCATTCTTTAAAGACCTGAACTGACTTAACCCTTTCATTATTAGTTTATGAGACACTTTATGAGCCCTAAAACAACCCACATCCTGGAAATAGCTGCCACATTTAGACAGGGCATTCATATGAAAGGATGGCTATAGGAAGGCAAGTCTCTGAACAGACATTTCTGTCTGGCCAAAGAAAATCTGTTGAAAGATGAAGAGCTCTATCTTCCCCTTTAGACATAATTTTTATTCATTTATTATTTGGTTTAATTCTTTCCAAGTATTCAGTAGTTTCCCAGATCAATGTTTTATTGCCCTAAAGAGAAAAAGTACACACACACAGTTCCAGAAAACAGCAGTTCACACAAGCACAAATATGGATCTTGAAACTCCAGTTGAAAAAAATACCTTTCCACAACAAAACTGGGCCTTTTCCTTTCAGCACCTGGAAGTGAATTTGTTCCAATTCTTTTTTCTTTTTGGCTGTGCTGAGCAGCATGTGGGATCTTAGTTCCCTGACCAGGGATAGAACCTGTGCCCCCTGCACTGGGAGCACAGAGGAGTCTTAACCACTGGACCGCCAGGGAAGTCCTCAAATTCCAATTCTTTTTTTTTTTTTTTTTAAAAGTTCCAATTCTTTAGAATTCTTAAGTCTTTAGATTTTATCTCCACCCTTCATATTATATTATATGCTTCTAGGTTTTGGTATTTTTACCCTCCATGAGTCTTAGCTGCTTGACTGTGATATAGACCAAGAGATCTTTTGGCCAAATTGGGGATAGTTTTAGGACTACAGACAAAAAAAGTACAGAATCAGCAAAGCAAGCCATTCTATTTAGTACACTAAACAAATAGGAAAGGAAAAAAAAAGCTGCCCAGTAAAAATGATCACTTCTTTGTTATAAGATTAATAGGAAACTAAGACATAAAACAGCCCAATTATTTCAACCCAGATGACAAAATTACAAAGGTAAGTATCTTTCTTCTCAGTCAAAAAAGAGATTATCTCTCATTATGTTGGTTTCAGCCTCACTGAAAAATACATATATTAATCAAAACAATCAGAAAAATCCCAAGGGGAGACATTTTCTTTTACGCACATACGTTTTCATTTAGCCCATAGTTACCTTAACTGTGAGCTGTTTGAAGCTACCAGTTTGAGCACTATTGATAATTTTTTTCAAGCTCTGAATAGCTGTAGGGATCTCAGCAGGGGTTGGAGGAACCAGCTCAACCTTGGCATAGTGCCAAAATGTGGCCAATCGAGGCTTCGAGTAAGTCACAGCAGCTGGAAAACAAAACAAAACAAAAAACCAGGATGAACTCACTAGAGACCGAAAGAAGCAGATGTGTGGGCTGGACACAAATATTTATTCATGCATCACATTCATTCAATGCTTGTACCAAATGTGCACCCGGTGTGAAAAGTCAAAGCTGCTCCCTGGAAACCAGAGGCTTTTAAAGATGCAGAACACCTGTGTCACAGGGCAGTTCAATCAGGCAGGAAGCTATAAGCACATTCAATTATGCCAGGCCTTCACTAGTGGCCAGTACCAGAGTACTAGTACTTCATTTATGAATGGCAAATCTAGTTAACTATAAAGTTACTAGAAGTTGTGTTCAAAAACAAGAAAACAGCAGCAATGTAACCATATTGTCTTGTAGAGACCAAAAAATTTGGAGGGAAGAGGTGCAGAAGGGGAGGGAAGGAGCTCTGTAGAATGGCATCCTTAAGAATAAGATTAAAACTTGTCACTATACTGGCCACAAATCCAGATGGAATTATACCAATTAGTACCCATTTTTGGTATCCTCATCAATATGTGCTGGATTAACAAAGGCACAGCTGCTCCTCCTTCAAAATACCACAAATAATAAAAATAAAGCCTACGTGTAATGTTAAGAGCAGCCAAAACTTAACTCTGTTATTAAGCTGAAATTCCTCAAGGTATTTACTATTTCAGGAAAAAAATTTTTTAACAACCAGGTTAGATGTGAGACTGTGGTAGTGATTTCAGCAAAAGAAAAGGTATTTTATATAAAAAATTACAAGACAGCATGACAAAAATAGCACAAATACATGAACATCCATAAAGTGTCTACTGTTTAAAGACAGATAACCCAAAGCTCCTGGTACTTTCCCTATTATTAACTGCCTGTATTTAGGTTATTTCACTACTCTTAAAGTTACTATCTCCGTCATCCTCTGGCTTAGGGCCATGGGTAAATCTTTAAGCGGACCCAAAGTTCTAACAGATAGTTCTAAATAGAACTGCCAAAGCCTGCGCTATCAAAGAGAACAAAGTCTTGTTTAACAGTCAACAGTCTTTAAAATTATCTTCAACATACAGATATATTCTTTATAAACAAACAAACAAATCAGTACAATGTACACAAACACCGTACTTTAGTTGGTAAATTTGTTTCTCAGGGAGTTTAGGTTAAAAAGTTTGAAACTGCTTTACATGCATACAAGGGATGAACAAAATGTAAGTAAGTTAATGGTGGATGATGGGAGCCAGGTTTCTCACTGTAAGAGAGGGAAGTTACAGATGTGGAAGAAAAGAACAAACCTTGCGGTACTGGATTAGAGTTGCAGACATTCATTATGAACCTATGTTTAGTTTTATATACAGATTGATCAATAAGAAACAATTATAGTTGACCTTTGAACTGCACAGGTCCACTTATATGTGGATGTTTTTCAATAAATATGTACTACGGTACTTCACGATCCGAGGTTGGTTGAATGCATGGATGTGGAACTGTGGATATGGAGGGCCAACTGTAAAGTTATACTCGGATTTTCAACTGCATGGGGGTCAGCGTCCCTAATCCCCACATTGTTCAATGGTCGTGTGTGTGTGTGTGTGTGTGTATGTACACACACCCATGGGTGAGCATACAGATGGTCCCCAATTTTTGATGGTTCAACTTATAATTTTTCAACTTTACAGTGTGAAAGTGATATACATTCAGTAAAAATGATACTTTGAATTTTGATCTTTTCCCAGGCTAGCGATAGTGGGTACCATACTTTTTTGTAATGCTGGGCAGTGGTGGCAAGCTGCAGTTAGTCTATCATGTGATATGAGGGTAAACAACCAACACACAACCATTCTGTTTTTCACTTTCAGTACAGTACTCAATAAATTACGTGAGATATTCAACACTGTTTTATAAAATAGGCTTTGTGGTAGGTGACTCTGCCCAACCGTAGGCTAATGTAAGTATTCTGAGCACGATTAAGGTAGGCTAGGCTAAGTTATGATGTTTGGTAGGTTAGGTGTAATAAATGCATTTTCGACTTACAATATTCTCAACTTGTGATAGGTTTACTGGTACGTAATTTTATTCTAAGTAGAGGAATACCTATACGCACACACCTCCTTGTCCACTGAGAGGGCCTAGAGGCAATGATATTCTAGTACAACAGTCCCCCCATATCTGTGATTTTGCTTTCCATAGTTTCAGTTACCTGCAGTCAACCACTGTCCGAAAATATTAAATGGAAAATTCCAGAAATAAACAATCCATAAGTTTTAAGTTGTGTGCCTTTCTGAGTAGTGTGATGAAATTTCGTGCTGTCCCTGTTCCATCCTAATGCTGTCACAATGCCTACATCATCTGCCCCACCTCATCCTATCATGTAGGCATTACAACATCTCACTCATCAGAAGGGTGAGTACAGTACAATAAGATATTCTGAGAGACAGCTCCCCTCACATAACTTTTATTGCAGTATTTTAATTGTTCTGTTTTATTAGTTATTGTTGTTAATCTTTTACTGTGCCTAATTTATAGATTAAACTTTATCATAGGTATGTATGTATAGGAAAAAACAGCATATATAGGATTCAGTACTATCTGTGGTATCAGGCATCCACTGGAGGTCTTGGAACTTACGTTCCATGAATAAGGGGTGACTAGCATAGTCTAGTGGCAAGGAACATATCCAGTACCTAGATCTTAGTTTCAAAATACAATTGTCCAATAAAAGGAACTAGGGTTCCTTGGAGAAATGGCTAATTCTAAGGCTGGGGCAGGGGATACATAAGATGAATCTGGGGAATTCCCTGGCGGTCCAGTGGTTAGGACTCAGCGTTTTCGCTGCCGGGGCCCGGGTTCAATCGCTGGTCAGGGAACTAAGATCCTGCAAGCCATGTGGCATGGCAGGGGAAGAAAAAAAAAAAGTCTGAAGCATCTTGTAGTACCAGAAAGTAAAGGGGAATGTCGAAGGGACAGAGGTGCCAAAGTGACAGTTCTCAATGACCAAAGCTGGAACAATGTGAGCAACAAAATAAATAACATACTACTGTACTACTGGAGGTACAAAGTTTGAAATAAATGTACGTGAATCCATACAATAAATGACTGGATAAAAAAACGGGGAAGAAGAGACAAATCTTTCTCACAGAAGAATTCTATTTAAATATGTGTAAATATTCCCTCTTACAGGAGACAGAATCCAGCCCCTGCCTCCCTTAATTTAGTTACTTGCTTCTAAAGAATACAGTATGGAAAGGAAAAAACAGTAACTTTAGGAGAAACTTAGTGAAACTACCTTAACCAAGTGATGAAAGCTAACTTCACTAGTGATGTTATATGCATATCACTTACATCATGATATGTGATTAGGGGACTTCATTTTTGTGGTATTCTTTCTCAAAATCCACAGCTCCAGGGACTTCCCTGGCGGTCCAGCGGTTAAGACCCTGCACTTGCACTGCAGGGGGCGCGGGTTCAAACCCACATGCTGCGAGGTGTGGCCAAAGAAAAAAAAAAGAAAAAGAAAAAAACAACAACAGCCCCATAGCTCCAGACTAATCATGACAAACACACCAGACAAATTCAAAATGGGGAACATCTTTAAAGGATACCTAGACAGATACCTACACAGACATCCTGAGACTGTCAAGGTCATGAAAGGTAAGGAAAGGTTGGGAAACTGTCACACAGGAGACTAGAGAGATAGACAACTCATTGCACTGTGGTACCCTGGACTGGTTGCTGGAACAGAAAGAGATTAACTGGAAAAGCTGGTGAAATCCAAATAAAGTCTCAAGTTTAGTTAATAGGAAAAAAAAACAAAAACCAAAAAAACCCCCCAGACTCTATGACCTTTCCGGGGAAGTTTGATGAATAAAAATTACTTATTTCTGTAGGCTTCTTTGTCCTCCAGGAGAATTAACAGATATAGTTAGCAACATTTTAGATATTTAACATTAACACTTAATACACTAAGTTACAAAGCAAAATACAGCTCCACTTTAACATTCTGACCCCAGTTGAGTTCTCCTTTCTGAGTACTTCTGGAAGAATAACAACCTGTATCTTTCAATTATTCATAGTAATAGAGGAAATGGTTGATATGTTTCATAATTATTTTCATATTACTTTTTTTTTTTTTGTAAATTATCATTAAAATTAGTTTGCAATTCCCCAAGATGCACCACCGAAAAGATGTGAAAGCCCTGGGAGGAGAAGAAAAATCCACTTGAAATTAAAAAAAACTTGCCTCAAATCATCCACAAAGTCCAAATAATCAAGCTACTATTCCTTCTCCTTGTATTATGTAAAAATGTAGAGCTTTATCTTAGTCAAGTTGTAAACTTAAGTTCTTTGGTGAAGTGTGTAAACGGATAATAGTGGTGGACTGTGGGGTTCCGTAGGAGAAGAGGATCAGGTATTTATAGTATCTGACACTGTCAGGTATTCAGTAACTCATTGTTCGACTGCTGATGGAGAAAAGGGAGGAGACAAGGAAGAAAATTTGAGCGAAAGCCGTTCAGAGATCTGCGCTTCAACCACTTACTAGAATATAGCACATCTAACGAAGAAGCTTCCGTCTACTTAACTGATCTCACTATGCGGATAAAATGAATAGCTTGCTACCCAGCAAACAAATGAAATATTTACTGACATAAGACTACTACCCTGGGCTGTGACTATTCAGGGTTGTTCTGAAAAACAGCGTTCTACCAGTAAGGCTGCATCCAGCTTTTTCAAACAGAAAATCCTCACGAACGCTAACCTATGGTAATAAACATTGCTGCTTACAAATACCCCTTCCTATGCTTACCGGGGCAGGAATATTCGTTCGTAAAGCCCAATTTCACCTAAAAATTCCCTTAGATTAAAGGCGAAGTATCTCAGAATCTGGCCAGGACAAAATGCAAAGGCAACGTTCCAAAGGTCACCCATCCTTAAAAATTCTGCAGACTTCCACATACTCCACTGAGAAGCATACAAGCTGATGCGGCCGCATTTCTGTGCTTTCAAGTGTCTCTGCCTGCCGTCTCCCACGCTCTCCTAACTGAGCCATCCCCTCTCTATTCCTCCTGGTGGAGGTCGAAGGGCGTCATGGCGGCGGCTGCTGGGCGACCCCGGCTGCCTGTACACTCCCTCCGCTCGCTGTCGCGGTCAGAATAAAGAATTTCTAGGTTGTAGACAGAACCCAAGCCGCAGCCGCAGGCCTGGCCAGCGGAAAGCTAGAGAAGAGCCGCCAATCCGCCTCCTGCCCCCCACCCCCCAACCACGTTCAGGCCGTGCCCGCCGCGGCCCCCGCTGGCCGCTCGGGTGACCGCCGGCCGCGTCCTCCCCTCGGGCCCTCGCAGGCCTCTCCGCCCGCCCGGGTACCCGCGTCGGCGGGCTGATGCCGCGCTCACCGCTGACCAGCGCCGGGGCCTTCTCCGCGAGGTTACGAACAAACTGGGCCATGGTTCTAGGACGGAAAGCCCGTCGCCCCGACTGGCCGGCTGAATGTCACCCTCCCGGAAGGACCTGCCGCAGGACCCCGTTCCGCTTCCAAGGTCAGGCCTCCCCTTTCCGCGCCTGTCCAAGATATTTAGGTGTCCTAGTATTTTTCCGGAATTCAGTGGGCCAATTCATTTTCTTCAGTCACAGATGAGAAAGTGGGTACGAGAAGATGAGACCAGAGAGCACGTAAAAAACAACGGAATTCCGCAGAGAAACAGGCATTTCTTGGGGCAGCCGCTCAGGGAAGTTCGAAAGGCCGGCGCGAGGAGGGAAGGCGCATGCGCCCTGCGGTGGCGCCAACCTCCACTTTTTTTTTTGCGCAGAGTGCTTTTGCAGCTTTTCAGAGAGAACGAGGCAAGTTAGGGCTGGAAGGCACCGCTGCGATTTTTCTAGGCCAACATGATCGTCTTCCAAAGGCAGAGAGGGTCCTAGGCCAAACACAGAAAGTTAGGGGCGGAGCAGGCGCCACACACCCTGTCAGCTGACTTAGCCCATTGCCTTTAGTTGATCTTTTGTAATCCTGGTCTTCCCCGCATCCTGTATTAGGATTGGAATCCAATTCCCCTAATTCCCTAACCAGCCGCAAGGAACTATGGGGATATAAGGAACAAAACCACATTTACTGAGGGCCTCCAGTCTGTCAGGCATTTTGGAATTTAAAGAAAGCCTGTGTGTTAGGTAGTGTGCCCATTTAAGACTGGCATTGGTAAATGGCCACAGTAGCTAGTGAGTGGCAGAGTTGGGATCTGATGAGGTTGCAATGTAAACAGAGAAGAGGCGTTAGTATCGGATTAGGCGTGGTGCTGATCTGGGAAGACTTCCTAGAGGAGATCCTTGGGTTGATGTATAACAGAACAGGTGTGTCCTACCGAGTTGAACTTTATAGTTAACATGACTGGAAGGAAAGATATACGTAGGGATGTGGCATTTGATGAGAAAAACACAATAAATAATGGACCCGGGGAAGCTGAGTAGAAGTAAAACTCTGATTGATGGAATGGTTAGAGGTGGAATGAAAAATTAGGAGTGATAGCAAGGAGTCAAGAACAGCGCTTCAGTGAAGGAGTGATTCAGTTGCCTGATACTCCAGAGAAGTAAAATTAAGGATGAGGAAGTTAATGGAGCAATACAGAAACATTAGGTAGAGCAGTTTCAATTAGGATAGAAGCCAGAGTGAATGAGTGAAGAAATATGGCTATAAAGGAATACCAGCCAGAAAACCAAATATGAGATATGAAACTCAAGGGAGAGATTGAAGATCAAGAAGCGGGATTGACAAGATTCCTGATGAGGCTGGAAATAAGGTTGGAGGGATTAGCCTTGAAACTGTGGGGCCTTTTCCACAGATGGGATGATGGAAGAGAAGTTTGAAAGTGGAAATTCTGAAATCTATGAAGTAGAAGGCAAGGCCATCTGAGTGTGAGGGTTAAGTGGGAGGGTGGGAGAAAATCTAAGGAAAGAAGTTAAAGTTTGGAATAGCTGTTGAAGTTAAGGACACACAGGATTGTTGGTCACAGCACTCTAAAGTTTGTGTCATTTTTCTCCAACAGTAACCTGTAGCTGGGATATTGGAGCAGAGGGAAATGGTTGGGTTAATCTGGGCTGAGGTTTTGCATAGCAGAGGTGCAGAAACAAGGGGCAAGAAAGGGGAACTTGATAGTGAATGATTAAAATGAAAGACCTGGGGTTTAGGCCAGATGAAGAAAAGTGAAGCCAAAAGTGAACTGCTTAGGAAGAAACATGCCCTGAGACTCATCTGAAGATAACTCCAGGGTCCAGAAGCCTGGTAAGGCAGGTTAGGTCAGCCAGGCCACACATTTGATACGACCTTTAAAAAAAAGTCAAGTTCAGAGCCTTCTAAGTTTTCAGAGGGATTTCTGGAACTGCCACTAGCTTTTTTTTTTTTTTTTATAAATTTTTATTTATTTATTTATTTATTTATGGCTGTGTTGGGTCTTCGTTTCTGTGCGAGGGCTCTCTCCAGTTGCGGCAAGCGGGGGCCACTCTTCATCGCGGTGCGCGGGCCTCTCACCATCGCGGCCTCTCCCGTTGCGGAGCACAGGCTCCAGACGCGCAGGCTCAGTAATTGTGGCTCACGGGCCCAGTTGCTCCGCGGCATGTGGGATCCTCCCAGACCAGGCCTCGAACCCGTATCTCCTGCATTGGCAGGCAGACTCTCAACCACTGCGCCACCAGGGAAGCCCACCACTAGCTTTTGATACTGTAATAAAGGCAGTGATAACAAAGGTTGTTAAGTCAGATGTTCATTTATTAAATACAAGCTTTGAACAAACACCCCCAGGCAAGTATGACAAGAAGTAACCTTCCTGGAATGTTCCAAAATACAGTTATGTTGATCAAGTTTTATTTCAATCAAACTTTTTGTTGTTTTGTTCTTCATTTTCTTTGTTTCTAGGTTCTTTTTCTTTTCCAAGCAGTTAGAGCATGTGCATTATTTCCTCACATGACATCAACAGTGCAGCATCAGCCTCTGGCTTGTAAAGGCACCCAGTAGACTTATGCTCTGTGCAATGGCTGCTTAGTAACCAGCATCAAATAAAGTAATGAAGCTTTTGTAGAGTGTGATACCAAATAGCAACTGGCACCTTCACCTGCACCATTAAAAAACCTTTGACATTTCTTTCAGTTTTCACATATCCATTAAAAACTATATTAAAAACAAACAAACCCAGATTGCTTGATAAAACCTACTTAATTTTCCAAGTTTAGTATTACCCTCTTAGTAAGCAATACTAGAGCTGATTAAAGAGTCTTCGCTTTCCTATCATACGCTAGCAAAGCCAACACATAAAACTAGGTATGTCAGAAAGTCTGCTCTAATAGATTTAGAGCTTGCTTCCGAGTTCCAGAAAACACAAGCCCTCTTTAAGCTTCCGAGTGCACATATGCACCATGTTGTACCACGATCATAATTTTTTAGTCTCATTTTTGGGATGTCTTAAATTACTTCAAGGAAAGGAAAAAGGCACAGAGGACACTTGGTTTCCTTACCAATAGTGGCCTTAAGCTATGCACTTGCCTTTGTGATGAGTTTATAGATATTCAGCAGCATTAATGGTGCCATAGCCATTCATAAAAAGTTTCAGGAAAAGAGATTTTTTTTTTTAAAAACAAAACAAAACAAAAAACCTTGCCAGAAAAGGCTTACAATCTGAAGACTTAATACAGAAGTAGAATACAGACACAGATACAAGAGGCAGCATAGAGGTTGTTAACTAGAAAGCTGCTGGGAACAGCTGCCTTCTGAGGTTTTGTGCCCGTTTTTTCCTCCACTTTTCTCCTATAAAACTCTGGTCTTTTCCCCACTTCTTTTAAAAATGAAAATATCCTACTACATTGGGTTTGGAAGATAAATGCAAGTAAATTGAAGCTTATTTTATACAGTTCATTCTCAGAGAAGTAAAGGAGGATAATAAATATGAAATGAAGCTCATTTGAAGAAAATAAACAAATCCTGTCAACCCATGCCTTAAAGGCCCAGGGAGCATACTGAATTACTATCTTACATTCTGGCATTTGCGAGAGTCCTAGACTGCCTTTTTCATTTATAAGCACAGCAATAGGCAACATCTACTTTATATCTAGTGTGGGATGCCCTCTGACTTGAGGGTTTCCAGCTGATACCATCAAAAACACATCAAGGACTGCTTATAACAACTTGTGTTGGATTACCGTAAAACTACCATCTTATTTGAAAGAGGCCGTGGTTAACAATAATATCCTCTAAATGAAGCAATGACCCCTGTTTCTAGATCATACCACTTTTCTTGTTAGTTGTATTTTCGGGCTTAGAGGGATAGTGATAGAGACAGTCCATAGGGGAATGTGCCTCACTCAGCATGTTAAGCTGCACAACTGAGTAGGGAACTCAAGCTCAACTTGTAAAAGTGGGGCCCATCCATCTACTAACTACATAGGGCTAAGTGGGTATTTAAAATGGTTTGTGGACAAGGTTGTGCTCAAATTCCTGCTCTGTTAATTGATGACCTAAGGCTGAGTTAGAAGCAGCTCTTAGAAGTCAGGTCATAAGCCCAAACAAACGTTAACTATATACATTTTACAGTCTCAGAACTTTGTCTAGAATAAGTGTTAGTAAACATGGCCACACACTGCATACATCTTACCATGGAAGAGACAATATAAAGTGGTACTCTGTTTACACTAGACCAATATAAAAATGTACATGGTGTGTGTATGTAGGTGTGTATATATATATAGTGAGATATACTGCTGCTATTAGTGTCTTAAAATGACATTTTTCATAGTTACAATGTTGGTTGCCTAACTTTTCTACTCAAGCCTAGTCCTTGATTTCCAGTAGATGAAAAGGGCCCAACAGCCTTCTTTTTTCACCTCGGAATTTTCTGAATAAAGTGTCAAAACTGCAAATTTGTTCTACCAATCCTCCTAAAAATATTATAGGGCTAAATTTTCTGTGGTAATGACAACTCCATGGGGGAAGTGTTTGGCCTCCAAGGTATCTCTGAGTTACAAGATAACACAAAACTAAGAGCTACCAACTGAAGTTGCATAAGATTCCTTTTTTCATGTCATCTTTCATCTTATTCAAAAATTTACTTAAACATCAAGGTATCTGCTTTTATACAAAATGTTATTCTGTAACATTGCAGAGCTGTAACAAGGAAAAGGGCTGAAGTCTGGGTCACAAAGTCTAGTAAATACCTTGATAACACAGGACTTTCTGATATCAGCTGTCACTGAAATATGTGACATCATATACTTAAAAGCAGTGCTCACCAAAGATGTTTGAGCAGTTCTTGGAAGAGAAATAGTAAGGTGGCAGGAGGTTTTAGTAGTTGAAGTTAATGTAATTTAAGGTAAGAAAAGGAAGAAGAAAGAACAGGAAGAGATATAACAAAGGGTAAAAATTAGTGATGATTTCCAAACGTGGTGATGCTATAAGTATAATTTCCTGCAAGCCAGCACTGTAAAGTTCTTAGGAATTTTAATTATCATAATTTGAGAAAGCGCAGTTCTCTAATTTAGTAAAGGGTGAAGAAAAAAAAAAGAAAGCAAGAAAAAGGAAAGGAACAGAACCAGAAAGAGAGAAACCACAAACAATTGTTTATCTACACTCTGGGGTTGGTTTTTGGTTTGTTTATGTCACAGTATTTATTCAAGTTGCTCCTTTTGTTGTTGTTTCCTCTCTGCGAGCCACCGTTGGATTTTTTCTTTTAGTTCTGTGTTTGGCCGGATCTGGTCCATGGTGAGGGGACTACGATTAAAGGGATCTGTTTGGTCACTGAGACAAAGAGAAAAAGAGAAATGGGGTTATTTCCGTAAGTTCTAACATCTTCAGCCAAAAAGAGAATACCTAGGCATCTCACCTTGAGACTGAAGCTAGAGTGTATTATGATTCTGAATCAAGTGCTGACTTGAGGTTAGAAAGAATGGGATGAGAGAGAGTGATTTGGGAGGTTTTTTGGTTTTTTTGCAGATTTTTTAGCTACTTTGTCTCTCTGCTTAACAAACTTTATCTCAGCATTGCTCTTCAGATGGTATTTGATTCCATTTCCCCAAGACAGAGACCCTATAACAATCATGTCAGCATAAAGAGCTGTTTGTAGTTTTAGTGACAGACTCTTGAAACAGTATAAGGTGTTAAGGGATAAAGCTTTGTAGGTTGACACTGGATTTAGCTAGCTGATTGCTCTTCAAGTAAATGCAGATTATGGCTTCCTCATAGGTAAGATGATATACCTTCTCTCTGTATTCTGAAGCCACGATAAAAATATAAATTCTCACTGACACTTTGGAAAAGACATACTACCCAGCACAGCATCATGCATATAGCGAGTGCTTAATACCAAATACCATCAAGGAGAACATCCTTTTTTCCAATATTTAAAAAACATTATTTCCCTAGATATGGGTCAACTTATATAACTTCATTTTAAATAGGCAGAGTCTCTCAGTACCCATTTCTTTCTAATGCTGCACTTAGAGTAGGCAGGCTGGGGAAAACTTGTAGTCACCATGGCTGAGTCCAACAGCTGCAGCAGAATGTGGGTAAACCCATACAATGAGTGTAAAACCTCAATTTTTTTAAAAAAATCTGTCTTTTATATTTTTACAACTAAAGTAAAATTAAAACAATTTCATGTCAACTTATACTCCAGGTTGACATATTTTATAATTGATAGAAATTATTTCCTTGAGGAAGGAAGAGGTAAGGTTAGCTCCAGCATTTCTCAACAGGTGTCTTGTTTTGGATGTTGAAATCCTTAACAATCAAGTGATATACTTCTACCAAAATGCCACCTCAACACAATACGTTAATAAATCAACAATGTGGAGTACCTACTGGGTGCACAGTACTGTACCGGGAGAAAAAGATGATAGCAGACAAATGTACACCTGTACTCTTGAGGCTGCTTTTGGGGGCTGGCTTACCTGAGCAAATGTCTGGCAATGGTGGATCTATCCACAGTGACTCTGGAAGACGGCAGCACCACAGGGTCAGACATCAGTGTGCTCATGATGGGATCCAGAAACTCATCACAGGCATCTGCATAGGTCTCCTCTTCCTGTTGTTGGAGGTCTGCTAGAGACTGAGCACAAATACCGGGTAGTTACGGGGAAATCACAGAAGCAGCTGAACTCAAAATGCTCAGTGACTATACCTTAATCTTCAAGGGTTATTGTTAGTAACCCTTTACGGCGACAGTAACAATTCTCAGCTTTATGTTCGAAACAAGCCAATATGGATACTATAGGAGCAAATTTAACATTCAGCCCCAACTCTGAATCTTCAGTTTGGCTCAGCTGCTAGCAGCCATGACCAGAAATGGATTTAAATGTTAACAGGGAAAAAAAAACCACACCACGCACAACATCCATCCTTCTGACAACAGCCCGGCTATAAGGGGTGGGGGTTGGAGGGGGTTATTATTTGTATAATTACAGAGTTACTCATGCAGTCTGTGTATGAAAAGCAGTTTCCGGTTTTAGGTACAAACAGGTATGGGAATTTAAAAGTGGCTTCAACATCTGATTGAACTTTAGTTCCTCAGCGATCCATCTGCCTAAGCTCTAGGCAAAGATGAAGCCCAATTCAATAAATAAGTAACTCAATGAAGGGAAGACTGTTATCAATTAGGAAGGTTCTCCATTAGACTCCGTGCCATAATTTTTCCTTCTTCATAAATGCAAGTGAAACTGCTCCAACGAAAGGGATTAGCCGAGTACAATACAGTATTTTAATCTTTAAAATGTATGGCCATTCCTATATAAGCCAACTACCAACTACAAATAGAGAGAACAGAGAAAAATCAATAAAAATCAATGACTAAAAGATACTAATCTTGAATTGTATTCTGAAAAGTTCTGCATTAATATTGTAGATTTTCAAATCTATTGGTAACACTGTACAGAGAAGTTTTCATAAAAACAGCCTATTAAAAATCTGTAAATTCTTTTCTTTTAGTAGAAGCTTCTTATTTTTGTTCTCACCCTCATATTGAAAAGAGCAGTACTATTAAAGAATATGGTAGTTTAGCTATTGACTAATCAGGAAGAATCAGCTAAATGTATTTTCTCAACGCAATACTCTTTTCCCCCCTCAAATTGGATAAAAAAGCAGAACGGCTGAGTTGACATGATTTTTATTGAACATGTTAATAAACAAATTATCCTCCTCCTTACCTTGATTCTCTCTGCTAAGTTGCTGAAAGCCACAATCATATTCCCAGGCTTATTTATTTTCTTCAGGACTCGGACTGTCTGTGCAAAGAGAGTTGGGGAATAGGAACGTCCATCCTTGGGCACAGTGGCACAGAAATTCTCCTCATCCCTAGAAGGTCAGCACCAGAAAGAAACTGAGCATCAGAGGATAGGTCAAAGAGGGCAATAACGGATGGGTTGAGGAACAAAGTTCCCCATCACTTATATACCATGAATGTTCTTTTGATATAGAATGATTTCTTCTAATTTTTAGGAAGGAAGTCTTATCAAGTATCCCATGGCCTTAAAAATATACTGCTTTTCCAAACAATGGAACAATCAGTAAAGTTTATCTTTGCACAGATCAAGGCAGAATGTTGGAAATTCCAAATAACGTCCCACAGGTCATACAAAATTTCATTATTTAAAACTATAGAAGATTCCTTCATCAGCCAACTAGAAACAAACCATTTCCTTTCTATTTCCACATAATTACCAGCTAGTCATTCCATTGTCAAAACCCCCAGTTAAAACACGAGCAAGGCCTCTGGCCTGCCCAATTTAAATCTCAGGTACCCAAGATTTAAGTAGATGGTGCAGATATCTGAAACGAGCTGCTGGGGTTTGAAGTCAAATTCACTGAAGTCCTTGACTTTTAAGGCCCCCATCTTGGGGCCAACCAGGTGCTGCAGGAAGTAGTTCAGCATGGAGATGATGCGCTCAGCCAGGAAAGGATGCACAAAGAGGGATTTGATCTCTGGAAAAAAAGCCAAAGTCTGTGAAAACTCAAGCCATTAGCGATCTTCAACTTACAATGTCTTAGAGTTTTACTCGGAGACCTCTGGGGACTGCTATTTTTTAAAATACATTTTCATTGCAGTAATATTAGAAAATATTAGACAAGGAAAAGCAAACAAACAAAATATAAAAACTACTACTCAGATGTAAACACTGTTAACATTTTGCTAATATAGCCTTCTAGTTTTTCTGTCCATATTTACATACATATACATTTATAAAACAAAATGATTATCATATTGTACATATTCTGTAACTTACTTTTTTCATTAATGATATCGTAAATACCTTACCATTTCAGTAAATATTGGTTCTTGTGCTGTCCAACATGGTAGCCGCTGGCCACATGTGACTATTTAAATTAATTAAAATTAAATTAAAAATTCAGTTTTTCAGATACACTAGCCACATTTCAAGTGTTCAATGGCCACATGTAGCTAGTATCTATAGTATTGGACAGTCCAGATTTATAGTACGTTTCCATCACATAAAGTTCTATAGGATAGCGACGATTCATACCCTTTTTAATGGCCACATAGTTTTCCAATGTGCGACTACACCATGAGTTATTTATTTACTCTATCTTTATTGCTGGACATTATGACTGTTTTCAATTTTTTCCTATTATAAGCGTTTCACTAATTGATGAACTTCACTGTGTACATATCTTGTAGACATTACTTCCTACAACAAATTTGTAAGGAACTGCTAGGTCACAGCATGAATGAATGAACGAATGAATGAATGAATAAATAAATAAATAAATACCAAGTGCAACAAACCAAGTAGTATAAGGCTTGCTTAGTACTGCTGGCTCTTAATTTTTCAATTTTAGTCATTATCTGTTGACTCTACTACTGATGAGAGTTTAGCTCTCATTGCTGTCCCTCTTCCCCAAATACAAATTGCCCTAATATATAAACAAATCTTTCGTGAAATAATTTAGATTTTGTCGTTAAGATTATGTAAATATCATATACAGCAGAGCCACATAGTATTCTAATGATTATATATATACTTTTTAATTTTTATTTTTAAAAAAAAATTTTTTTTTTTTTAAAGGATTTTCTTATTTATTTATTTATTTATTTATTTATTTTTGGCTGTGTTGGGTCTTCGGTTCGTGCGAGGGCTTTCTCCAGTTGCGGCAAGCGGGGGCCACTCTTCATCGTGGTGCGGGGACCGCTCTTCATCGCGGTGCGCGGGCCTTTCTCTATCGCGGCCCCTCCCGTCACGGGGCACAGGCTCCAGACGCGCAGGCTCAGCAATTGTGGCTCACGGGCCCAGCTGCTCCGTGGCATGTGGGATCTTCCCAGACCAGGGCTCGAACCCGTGTCCCCTGCATTAGCAGGCAGATTCTCAACCACTGCGCCACCAGGGAAGCCCTAAAAAAATATTTTTAATTAAAAAAAATTGTTCTATTTATTACTATTTTTGGCTGCATGGGTCTTTGTTGCTGCACACGGGCTTTCTCTAGTTGCAGCAAGCAGGGGCCACTCTTCGCTGTGATGCATGGGCTTCTTATTGCAGTGGCTTCTCTTGCTGCGGAGCATGGGCTCTAGGTGTGCAGGCTTCAGTAGTTGTGGCACGCGAGCTCAGTAGTTGTGGCTTGCAGGCTCTAGAGTGCAGGCTTAGTAGTTGTGGCGCACGGGCTTAGCTGCTCCACAGCATGTGGGATCTTCCCTGACCAGGGCGTGAACCTGTGTCCCCTGCACTGGCAGGCAGATTCTTAACCACTGTGCCGCCAGGAAAGTCCCAATACTTTTTAATACTTTTTTTCCCCCGCTTATTTTCAGAGTACCTATCATTAAATCTTTCTAAACTCTCCACCAGGAATGTAAAACTCTCAAAAATAGTTTTTGGAGATATTCTTTCTGGAAGCTTCCATTCATCACTCCAGTCTGGACTCCTTGTTTTATAGGCCTATGGTGTGGTCATACAAACTACCTCTATCATCAGCCTGGGAACTTCCTTTGCATCTCTCTTACAGGATTCCACTTTCTTCCTTCATTTTGATGGAGTATATTTATCCTTTTGTAGCTTCTCAAAAAAGGGTACACCGGAAGTAAATCTGATACCTTCATATCTGAAGATGTCCTTACATTTTACCCTCAAACAGGGTAAAATTGTTTGGTTGGCTATAAGATTCTAGGCTGAAAAGATATTTTCCATCAGGACTGTGTTCCAGCTTCAAACGTCAGTGCTGTGAAATTCAAAGATGTTTTGATGCTTAAACCATTGTACATGACCTGATTTTTCTCTGGAACCTTTTAGGATGCTCTCTTTACCCTGATTTTCTGAAATGCCACAATGATATACCTTAGTGTGGGGGTTTAAAAACTCCCTGCGCTGGGTACTTGGTGGCTCCTTTTAATTTAGACTCTCTTAGTTTTGGGGAATTTGGGGGGTATTATTTCTTTGATAACGTCCTCCCTTTCATTTTTTTCTTTTGACACGTCCTAGATTGATCCTTAATTTTCTTGTTTTCTCTTCTAATTTCCACCTCTTTTTCTGTTCTACTTTCATGGAAGAGTTCCTTGAATTTATCTTCTAACCCTTCTACTGACTTTTCAAAATTTCTGAAGTTATATTTTCAATATCCAAGAGCTCCTTCTTGTTCTTTGCATAATCCCTTGTACGCCTCTTTGTTTCTGTTTTACGTATGCTGTATCTTCTCTCATACCTCTGAGATTATAAAGATATTTTAAAGCAGCAGTCCCCAACCTTTTTGGCACTAGGGACCGGTTTCGTGTAAGACAATTTTTCCATGGAGCGGGGGTGGGGGTGGGGTGATGGTCAGGCGGCAATGCGAGTGATGGGGCGTGATGGGGAGCGGCAGATGAAGCTTCGCTCGCTCACCCGCCGTTCACCTCCTGCTGTGCGGCCCTGTTCCTAACAGGCTGTGGACCGATACTGGTCCGTGGCCTGGGGGTTGGGGACCCCTGTTTTAAAGAGTTTTCATGTGTTATCTGTGTTTCACATTAGAGGATTTCCTCAAATGTCTGGTGATCCTTGGTTGTCATTTCATATATAATCAATATAAAAATTATTAATGAAAGGTTTTACTTTGTAAATACAAAGTCTTGCAGTGTGTATTTTCTACTTATATCACATCTCAATTCCGACTAGCCAAAGTTTAAATGCTTGAGAGCCACATGTGGCGGGTGACTACTGAACTGGACAGTGCAGCTCTAGAGGGAGTAGAGATAAATATCTCTGTTTGATCCACCACATTTAACCAGAGTTCAAGAATATTTTTTTTCAGGTAACACAAACACCCCCAGATATACTGATATGGCTAAGTTATCCTCAAGAAAAATGATACTAACTTATGCTTTCTGGCAGCTGTGTGAGGACGACCATTTCCTCATTCCCATGTCAACAATGGACAACATCATTCTTTTTGAAGCTTCTCTAGTGATTCACTTCCTCTCAGACTGTGGAGGAGGATACCGTCACCAGAGCCTCAGTGGGCTGATCCCTCAAATGAAGCAGATCTTAACCACTGCATGTTTTGGGAAAGCAGTGTGTTGTATCCTTACCTGATGTCAGAAAGGCAAGGGTACCAATTGTTTCATTGGACATGATGTTATGGAAACGTGCCAGCTGTCCAAACATCTGTAGGCCAGCCTCCTTCTCTCGGCGGGCTTCTGGAGTCAGATTGTCCCATTCACCTCGGTCCTTCTCAATTTGTTGAATTTTTATCTTGCTCAAATACTACAGAAACCAGAGGTGGAAGGTATCAGAGAACAAAGTGTATTGAAGGGAAGATGATATTTAAGAGGTCTTATTTAAAATCTAGTCCACTAAGCTGGGAAAACCACGGACTATCTAAGAGACATGAGGCTTTATTTCTCAGCACAGGGCTGAAGTTTAAAAAGAAATTGCGGGGAGACTTCCCTGGCGGTCCAGTGGCTAAGACTCCATGCTCCCAATGCAGGGGACATGGGTTCGATCCCTGGTCGGGGAACTAAGAATCCTGCATGCCGCAAGGCACAGACTTAAAAAGACAAAAAAAAAAAGACAAAAAAAGATAAAAAAGAAATTGTGGGAAAAATTGTTTCAGCCTGGGTAGACTTATGGGTAATTCCCCTGGAAATACTATAGTCTATGAAATAGAAACGAGGATAAATAGTATACGAAATATTGGTAAAAGCAATCAGGCTACAGGGAAAAAAAAGATGAAAGATGGAAAAAAAAAAACCACCCCCCAAAACTGCTTATCAAAAAACAAAGCTCTATCAAATATGCAAAAATGTCTGGAAGGAGAACCATAAATATTTAAAACCCTCTACCTCTCACCATTCTTGCTGTTGTAGCAAGCATGTTAAACTTACAGTCCCATGAAAACGCCGTCTGTGTCATTCTGTCACATAGCTCTTGCTTAGAAAGGTCTATTTATTACAGGACTTGTTTTCTAAGGCAACAGATCTAAAATCTTCAAGTATGGGATTATGAACAAGCAGGAACATTTTCTCACAAATTAAATACAAGCTACTGGGAGATTGCTAATCAATATGAGGAATGTGGGGGCTATCCAACAGGCTACCCTCATGATTTACCTGCTTTGTCTCCCTTTGGGTCACTGCCCTTTCTTACACCTGACGCAGATAAGGGAAGTTTTTATAGGAGCAATAAGCAGCTCCACAAGGGATGGTTAAGCTGAAGGAACTGAGAGGCCCCCACGTGTATACTCTGTAAAACTCATGTTTCAGATCTAGCTAAAGATTTGGGAGGCAGTGGACAGATGAAGAGTACTGATGACTTGGAGTCTTTATGTGAAGAAATAACCCAAACCAGAGATTTTTTTTTCAAATAGTGGTATAAAAGTCAGAAGCTTTTAGGAAAGAGGGCTAAGAATCATTGCCTTGGTCAGTCACTGTTACTAATGTCTTGGGATGGAAGAAAGTTGAAAGTCACTAACTGAATGAAGATCCTGCGATTTCTTTCTGTAGTGCTAGACTGATTAGTTCTGCCAGTGTACCTTAGTTTGGCCTTTCACACTTTCTTTTCCACTCTCTGCCAAAATATCATCCTAGCTCATAAGGCCCTTGGTCTTGGTCTCTAATGGAACAATACCTATCAGACTCTACAAGGGCGAGGTTGGTGGTACATTACTACTTGCAAATTTTTGGTGTCCAAGACTGGTACTAGGGGGTTGCTAGCATGAGGATTGCTCTATTATGACTAAGAGGTAAAAAGTATGTATGACAGTATAAGGGCAGTTAAATCTGTTTGTTTGTTTGTTTGTTTACCTGTATGGCTTCATCCAAAAGGAAGATGGCATCGTTCATTAGCAGGTTAAGAAAGCGGAGGAAAAGTGGGGGATTCATGGCTTCTAAATTCTTAGAGGCATAGTCAGCCAAATCCTGTAAGTCCCAGCCCAAGAAAAAACCATTTTAGTACCGAATCACAACCCATTGGGGCTTATGTGGAGCAAAACTCAGATAACTCAACTTTGGTTTCACCAAAAACATTCTCACCTTAATGCTCTCTCGATAGGCATCTGTCCCCCACATGTACCTGAGGATGGGATACATGGGGCGGCGGTAATTAAACTTCTGCTCAAACTGATGGGGGTCTCCTGCAGTAAGGTAAGAGCAAAACATCAGCAAAGGTGGTGCTATTAGAGAAAAGGCAAGGGCTTATGTTTATGTGTAGCCATTTTATAAAAATTCTGAATGTTGTCAAGGCTACCGGCAAGACCTGCCGTGGGAGTTTATGAAGGCCTAGAGTCATAACCAAGTGTTTGCTTATCTCCTTACCGATAGAACAAGAGGGAGACATACAAACGATACAGTACTCAGAAAAGGACAAGGACTGAGCTGCAAAATAAAAGCCAAGGGAAACGAATGCTTCCATATCCAAACGTAGACTACTTATCAGACTTTGAATGAGGCCTCTGAGCTGGCCATTGTGGCAGTGCCAGCCATGTGCAGAATGGGCTACTAAAAGTAATCCCCACATTCTTCATGGATAACATCCCAACTGTGGGGCCAACTGGTTCTTGATTACTCTGAAAAATCAGGCCAGGAGCTAAAAATCTGAGGCTTATACTGCTTTTGACATGCCAGAAGTACCACCAGAGCTCTACAGGTTGGGTCATATAATAAAGGAGGGGCATGGGATTTGGAGTCAGGAGACTTAGGTTTTCCTTCTGGCTCCACTTAATGCAAGTCTCTTACTCTTTCTCAACTCCCACTTCCTCAGAAAACAAAACAGGCATTATAATACACCCTCTATTATTACAACCAAAGGGTCGTAGTGGCTGTATAATGAGATAACTGCAATGATTTATTGTGCAACTTCTTATATATTATAAAGATTTACATACACTGCCTCAACCATCACTTCAACCCCTTTTACAAATGAGGAAACTAAGTCTCAGAGGTAAGCAAGTAACAAAGTCAAAATTCAAATATGGAAAAACAGTCAGTAAAGTGTTAAATGTCTCTTTAATGTTAACTGTATTTATCACTGGCTGGTAGGACATCCCCTTTAAAAGGGGTCTTAAGTAACTGCTTTGCATATCTTGTTTACTGGTTGAGAGGGGGTACTGTTTACTCAGACATAGCATCTCAGGGTTACAGCTCAAAAGGGCATGAGAGAAAGGGAATGCTGCCTGCTGTTATTCTTTTTTTTTTTTTTAAACATCTTTATTAGAGTATAATTGCTTTACAATGGTGTTACAGTTTCTGCTTTATAACAAAGTGAATCAGCTGTACATATACATATATCCCCATATCTCCTCCCTCTTGCATCTCCCTCCCACCCTCCCTATCCCACCCCTCTAGGTGGTCACAAAGCACCGAGCTGATCTCCCTGTGCTATGCGCCTGCTGTTATTCTTAATCTAACAATTAAACTGTACGAGAGTTAGACCGTCTGGATAAGACAAAAGAATATCTCAGCACATTGTCTCATTATCCACCATTCTGTAATTTTGAGGCAGAGAAAAATAAAGACCCGGGGTTTTAACTGGACAGGCTAATTTATTTGAGTATGATTCTATCAAAAATTATAGTAAAGTTGTTAACAGTATGCGTTTTTCTTTTTTAAGGTGAGAGAGACCTGATTCTACCACTTAGTTGTATGACATAAACAAATAATTTAATCTTTTTGAGCACCCATGTCTTCATAGGTAAATGGGGATAATAGAGTAAAACTTTCCAGATGGCAACAGATTAAATAAACAATGTGAAAAAAGCACTTAGCATCAAGGGTAGCACATGGTAGGTATTCAATAAATGATGGCTTATGATAGTTTCCTGACATTTAAAAACTGATCGGCGATGTATCAGTTTCTTGGTTCTAGACTGCTTTACCTGTAAACTCAATGTCCACAAAGACCTTGATTAGAGCTTCTGCGAGGTGGGATGCGTAGGGAAAGTTGCAGAACACACGTTTCCGGTGGAACACACTGGACAGCAAGGGATTTGGGGTCTGATCCATGTGGGGCATCACTGCTTCCAGCACCTCCGCGAGTTTGGCCCTTAGGTGGGGATTCTTCATCCTATGAATAGGGCAGAAAGCAAACTGAGCAGGCAGAAAATGTGACTCCCAAATTTATAACTATTCTCTCCATACGAGGAGTCAAAACATCATATATCATCTGTACAGAGAGTTACAGGAGAAAACACGACTCCGCAGTTTTAAGTCGGTCAATTTCTGGGGGATATGCAGAGTGTACCATTCAGCTCTTTAAGATCATCACAGCTTACCAATTACTAGGGTGAGTATTTAAGTTTCTATTTAATGCTCCGCCATTCTGTTTACTTCTCTATAACAATGCATGACTTACTATTTACTATTCTCTGACAGCTTCATCTGGGATAAACTTGCCTTTCCAAACTTTCTGAGGCTAAGGGCCGGGATATTATTATTCCACGTTACTTATAATGCATACCATGTGCGCCTAAGACTTGTTGACTTATGATTTTTCATTAGGTCTGCTCAGTTCAGTGAAGGACTGGCTTCTACCTATGTCTCACTGACACGGCTCAGGGGATTGTGGGTCTCTTCTTTGTGCAGCAAATTCTCACTTACGTACGTACTGTTTCCTCTGGCCTACCACCAAAAAATCAGAGAAGCAACTCCACAGGTCAATGAGCGTCTTCCTTTGGGAAGGAGGACTAGAAGCTATGAATGGTAAGACTTGAGATCAGAGAGCATTTACCCAAGTTTACTGCTCATCCAACTCAGAATTTTAAGAGCAAACTTTGCTATCATACACTAGAAGATCATTAGCACCTGGCAGGGTCTCTGGCATTAAGGTAACTATTTTAACCAGGGACTAGCAATGAAATTCCCATCAGGTACCTTATATGCAGGTTCAAATTCTCTGTGGGCAAAGTCCTTTGTTTATTATGCCTCTCAAGTGTGGGATTTTGGGCTACCCATAAGGATAGTCAGGTGATTCATTAATGTTAACACAACTTCTGAAGGCAACCCCTTATGATTCAGGCTTGTTTATTTCTTGGTTTAGAAGTCTTCTGAATGTTTTGCAGCTCTAAACTGTGACAGAGCCATGCTTTCAGCACTTCACCTTTCTATGCTTCCAGTGAAAATGGTGATAAAACGAAGGACATGTTCCAGGGAATCTGCTGATGTCTCCAAGATGTCGTCGGCAAAGCGGCGGAGAAAAATGAGGAAATCACCCAAGTTATCTGCAAAAAATTCTGAGAAAGAAAATATACACTGGAATTAGCCAAACATCTGACTCTTTGTATTATGTAATATTTAAATTCCTCCCTTTTACTCTACTCAGTGAAGGTTAAAAAAACCCCAAATGTCTTGTAGGTACTAGAAATGACGATAAATTAATATAGAATCTCCTTTGAATGTAAGTCAATTTTTATTTTTATCCAAGTAAACAGAATAGTAGAGACGTAAAATGTTAACACACCAGTGCAGTTTAAGAAAGTATACTGATAGACGTTATACTTCCACACTCAAGGTTAACTGTGCGTTAAAATAACCCTTTAGATGAAAAAGAATCTTGAATAGAAATGAATACGTTAGATGACTATGGTCTTCACTCTCCGGGGTCCTCCACTGGTCCTTGCCTTCTAGTATTTATGCCCTTGTATACCTCCTCCTACACTATTCCAGGGTAGAACACACACTGCGGGGCACACAGAAGTGATGGCAGGTCATTTCCGTAATTAGGTTATAAAAGCCTACAGCTTCCATTTTGGTTCCCTGCTCTGAGGGAAGCCACCTGCCATACCATTAGCAGTACTAAGGAGAGTCCTGTGTGGCCTGGAAAAGAAGCCAGCAAGCAACTGAGGTTGGCCAACAACCACACAACTAGGCTCGTAAGCAGATCCTCCAGCTCTGGTGGCGTCTTCGGATCCCCATGGCACTGGTGGGCAGCCTGGCTGCAACCTCGCGAGGGGCCAGAGTCAGAACCTTGCAGCTAAGCTACCCCTGGATCACTGACCCGTGGAAACTGTGTGTGATAATGTTTGTTGTGTTAAGTTGCTGTGTTTTGGGGTGATTTGTGACTCAGCAATAGATGACCGGTACAGTGATCAAGAACATGTAACCTGATTTTGACGGACAGTTTCTGCCGACCCCTCACCAACATACATACATACATACACAATCTCACTTCTGGGTTAACCGAGAGGAGATGATTTTTTTTTTTCTAAAGAATAGCACAGGGGGGTGGGTTAGACAGATAAATTTGTAAGTTGAACGACAAACAATAGTGATGATAGAAACTAACAGCTCTGAAAACCCTGACCGCACTTCATCCTTTGAAGACTATTTTCTTATCTGCGCAGCAGTGGCGACACAATGCCGAGGAACAAGCTGTCAGTTCCCCCAGGCTTCAACCAACAGACATTACCTACAAGTTTGAGCTGTTTCTCCAAAAACAGCTGAATGATAACTAAGGAAGGATATTTCGAGGATTAAACTTCCAACGTGACCCAGTTAAACTTAGATGGCTATAAATAGGAAGCTCCCAAGGGAGAGCCTGCTTACCTGGCACGTAAGCCAAAGAACTGTAGCCATCTGGCAAAGGAAAAGTTAGCTCTATCGGCTGTGAGCCCTCATTGCCTATGGCCAGTTGAACTAGGAGAACAGCCATGGACACCTGCAAATTTAAGCAGTTTTGCAGCATTTGCGGCTCAGTCATGGCAGTCTTAGTAGAAAGATAGATGGTCATCAGTCGTTCAAACTGCTCACGGAGGTTGTCAGCAGCAGGGCTAGAACTTTGCTGAGCATCCCGCCAGGCTACCTGCAGCCGATGCAGATTTTGGTTGATTTTTACCATCTGATCATGCAACCTGCCCCCAAGAAAGCAGAAAAGGCTGGGTCAGGAGGCTCATATAGGGACAGTTGAGTACAGACCGTTTTTTTTTTTTTTTAATTTTAACATCTTTATTGGAGTATAATTGCTTTACAATGTTAATTTCTGCTGTATAGCAAAGTGAATCAGTTATACGTATACATATATCCCCATATCCCCTCCCTCTTGCACCTCCCTCCCATACTCCCTTACAGACCATTTTTGAAAACCAAATCCTCACTTATTTATTCTATTATTCCCTTTTAGGATGTAGGGAGCTGCAGTTGTGATGACACAGAAGGCAATCACAAAAGTTATTGACAGGACAGAGGTGGGGGCATAGCACCATGAAAATGTTACCAAGTATTCAAGAATTGAATCTAATTACATAGATTAGTTGTCTTCGGCTGAAATGCACCATCCATAGAATGGCTCGGTTGAGCAGGGTGTAGATTGGGCTTTTATTATGTACAATATATAACGATCAGGCAAAGTACAAGAAGCCCAGCAGGAGAGTTTGACACCACACAAGTGCAATGATTGTACCTGGATGTGGTTATATGGACAGTCTTTCCATGGTTAGTAGAGAACTAACGCTGGTGAGAAAGGAGTCTAGATTACTAATGACCACATATCAACCAGCAGCCACCTATGATGCAGCCTAAGAGCAGCTTCCAGTCCTCTGATGCTCAATATAAAATTAAATGATTCTTCCAGAAGGGTCAGCCAAGTGTTCTCTAATGAAAGGAAGACCCATAATTCAATGTTATAGATAGTTGTGTCTATGTGTACAGTCCAAAGTCATTCTTGGCCTTGTGGATAACGTCTAGGGTTAGCTAGTCAATACTGGGAAACTAGATGACATTCATTTTTGTGTTTGAATCTAGGTGGTTGAACAGGTTAAACACATGCTAAATTGTTATCTATTGTCTCACTTAAAATGTCAATGATAGGGATAGAAAATGTCTCTAATAAAGATACAATTTCATTTTTCCAAAAATTTGCTGAGTTTTGAAAAATGCTGTGTCAGTTTAAGTATCCCGAAAAGGCATTAAAAATTGCTGTCCTCAATATACCTTCCTATAGACTGTGAGTGAGTAGCTATTTTCTCCCCTTATTTATACTTGTCACAATCAGCTAAATCAGAGGGAAAAAAAAATCATAGAATAACATACGGTTAGCCAGAACCAGACCATTTTTGGAAGTCATACACTTTAGCTCTCAAATCTTCACACTTCCAGAATCCTCCTTATCTTTGATACATAGATTTTTATGTTCCTACTGATCTTATTGAAATACCTTATAAACATTTAATTTTGTCAATTTTGTCTCTATACCATAGCGTAAAGCTTTCTCTTTTTTCATCAGGAGTAATAAGTAATGAAAATTCAAGAGCAGAATGTGAAATGTTAAATGAAAACAATTCCACTTTAGCAGATGACAAAAGGAAGATGGTGATTTAAAAATCTGCAAGTTTAGAGAAAAATACTAGTGTATCTTTAATTTTAAAAAGTTTAACAGGTCAAAAATTAAAAATAAATTCAAGTTATATGGATAAAGCCACTTCATGTAGACACAAACATGCATATAATGCCCTTTTCCTACTAGATCCTAATGTCAGCCTTCAGAATAAAGTGAGATTGTTATCTGTAAGACACACTTTCAACCTTCTGGTTATCAACACAACCAAGCAGTCCTTTCTTAATGACATCAGAGGAGTTACCTGTGAAATCCCAAGTACAAGGTGTACTCTGTCAGGACAAGGTTTTCTGTTACAAGGTTGTAGTTCTGGGGAAACTCTGGCTCCCGCACAGCTGGGATCAAACAGGTTTCTTTGTCCAAACCTCAAAGAAATTAAAAGGAAGAGTAAATGGCTTGCCACAGACATCTATCTTGGCTCCAGTGTCCCCTTATTCTAGTTCAACTTCCATCCTGCTATCAGTGAATTAAGTAATACCTTCTTAAAAACAAATCTTCTCACATTCCTACTCTCTTGTCTAAAAATGTAATTTGGCTTCTCAGTTTATAGAAATGCAGTTAAATCTCTTTAGCTTGATCATGAAATCACCAACAATCAAAAGGAATGATAGCACTGTAGATTTTTTCCAGGGGATAGATAATAGATCATTTGTATCTATTCTGTGCTTTTCTGTATTTAAGATTATTTGCTTTTGAGCATGTGTTACTTTTATAATTAGAAGAGTTATAAAACTGGGAGGAAATACATCAAGATTGAGTGATTCATTTTGAGTGGTAGAATTAAGAGTGATTTATCTTCTTCTTTTCACTTCTCTGTATTGTTTGAGTTTTCCCCAATATTCTTCCTCCCTAGGCTAATATTTCCTGCCAATTCCCATACCCCTTCCCCCACCTACCCCTTGTTCCAGCCACATTGAGCTTCTCACTGTTCCTTAGTTAAGACATTACACAGCTGTGTACCTTCATACTTGTTTTTCCCTCTGTATAAAGGGCCTCCTTTGCTCCTTTGCTTGATAAACCCAACTCATTTTTCAGGACTCAGCTATGAAGACCTCCAGCTTCTGTAGAATTAATCATTTACTCCCTCCTCTGTGCTCCTGTAGATTAGCCCTAGACCATATTATGATGATCTGTTAACATATCTGCCTTCCCGTGGAGACTTTGAGTTCAAAAAGGACAGGGACTGTACTTTATTCATTTTCATAAAGAATGAATGAATGAGCGAATATCCAAGTCTGCCAAATTCAGACAGAAGGTCTCATTAAAGGACAACATCTAAAAAATAACAGTTTTAAAAAGTTTGTCTTTTTAAAACTCATAATAGCTTTTCTTTTTGCCTCATCTTCTTTGATAAAGAGAGACCTCTGTGAAAAAGGATATAGAAGTGAATGGCTTAGATGTTACGCACACACAGTTTTGAGAAGACCAGCTCCCCCTTACCTCTCATGTGTACATTTTTAATTTTTCGTTCTTCATCATTCAACTCCTTCAGGGCACAGTAAGTGGGATTAAAGGTGAGGAGCCGAGAAGATCTGGGTTTGCAAAATGGCTGGCATAACTTCAGGAGAGCAGCACCCAGATTCAGAAAGAAGGCATCCGAGGCATACATTTGGAAGAAGATTTCTGGCATCTGATTGGCCCAAATCTTGGTGCGGCCTGCATTTGCATGCAAACAGTTTCCAAGCCAGGACAAGATACAGTGTTTGGTTTCTGGAGAGAGCTGGAGTAAGTTCTTCAACATCTGGTAGATCTTTTCATGGAACCGAGCCATGAACTGTTTAACCAGAAAACACAACCACAGAACATTCCAGTTTCACAATCCTAATATTTGTTACTCTCAAATCTTAGCCACTGGCAATTTCCAAAAATACACGAATCCTAATCTTCTCCCTCACTCTCCCTGTGCCTTACGCCACCATTTCTGATTAAAAAAAAAATTTTTTTTTTCTGGGAACTTTTAAGAGATTTCCTGATGAGCTGTCCAACTGCAGGTAGCATTTACACAGCTTTAGAGTAGGGGATGGTAAACTTCTTCTGCAGAGGGCCAGATGATAAATATTTTTGGCTTTGCATGCCATATGGTCTCTGCAGCAACTATTCAACTCTACCACTGTGGCATGAAATCAAGCCATAAACAATACATATACACAGGGGCATGGCTGGGTTCAATAAAACTATTTACAAAAACAGACGGCAGGCTGGATTTGGCCACTGGTATAATTTGCCAACCCCTGCTTTAGAAAGTTGTGATGACGGGAGATTTAAACTGCCCCCAATTCAACCATTTATTGTCATATGTTGGCCAGACTTCTACCACAATTTATGCTAAGAAGCCCAAAAAGAGAGGACATAAGTAGAAGGAGGAAAGGGAAAACAATTTGGCTTTTAAGCTGGAGTTCAATCAGAAGATTTTAGGAGCTAAAGTTATAAGAAATAGCTTGGTGAGAAAAACGAGGATTGAGAGCAGGTAGCTGTGCTACAGCACAGGGCAAAGAAGAGTAGCAGCTTACTCTTCAACCACACAAAGGTTTGTCCCCTGCTCTTAGCGCCTGCTAAAAAGAGGGCCATTTCTGGACATGATTATGGTAGAGAGCCAACCAGATTGATCTGCTTTCCCAAAGAGGCTCAAGCAGCCGTATCTGCATCTGCTTTCTGAGGAAACGATACTTAATCTAAGATCAGGGGGCTGGGATACACCGGTAAACAGCTCCACCTGATGAATGTTGGCCTCTTGTACTTTGATCTCCTGGGGACTGGAACGAGATGGATTCAGGAAGTAGCCATGATTTTCTACTACACCCGGAGTCTTTAATAAGCAGGAGATATTCAGGATTACTCCCAGCAAGGTCTTCTGGTACATCTGCCCATTACTAGGATCCTTGGGCTGAATGTATTCTACAAAAACCTGTAGGAGAAGACAAGCCTAGTTATTTGTCTGTATGATGAGATAAATGATGGGATGAGAGGGCCTCAAAGAGTTAAGACTATACAACAACGAATGTATCTTTCTCTTATTCCATAGGTAATATTACACTGCCCTCAGGATAGGGAAGCATAGAGTATTAAGCTTCCAACTCAACTGAATACATATGAGCTTTCAGACCTACCTTTGCCATATCCTTTTGCCTAGTGAAATACAGAAGAATGTCCAGATATGCGTACAACAGGATCTGGCAGAGTTCTAGATCTTTTATTCGGCCCAATAAAATATCAAACACTGGAATCATGACTTCTGGAAATGTTCGAACTTCCTCATCCAGTATCAAGGCTTCGATGACCTCATCCAGAAACTCAGCTACACCTTCAAAATCTGACAGAAGACAACAGAGAGAGAGAGGAGGCCATAAGAATTTTTAGACGCCTTTACACACAGCTCTTTACTCTTCTGATACTTTTGATAATTTTATTGGTATTCAACCTCAAAGGTCAAGGCGTGAGCTCTCTTCCTTAATTTACGCTGGAACCATAGTGGCTCTGAGGCTTTCTAATGCAATCAGAGGAATGTTACACTTGGAAATCAAATGTAGAAGCTCATAGATGTTGCTTATGTACTCACGGCCTCCTAGGATGGCTTCCAACATCAAATCTACCAGTTGCTCGTGGATGTTTTGGTCAACATAGATCTCTGGGGTGAGGAGAACTGTTCGGGTATTGGACACAGTGAGGTTCCTGCACTGCACTGCAAAGGGTAGCAGGTTCTCTGGAACTTTGGTAATCTGGAAACAGCAATGAACAGAGGGAAGAGGCTAGCTCTGTGACCTGGCACAAGGACAGATATAGCAAAGAGAAGGGAAAAGACATTGTGTTCCAAAACAGTAGTGCTTTCCTGTGGATGCTTGAAAAGCCATGAGAGTTCATTCTTAGGTTTAAGGAATCACCTGTTAGAAATTCTAATGCTGGAAGTGATCAAGCTTAGTCTACTCTGTTATGTACACCTTAGTGGAAATGAATTTATCAGACCATTTTTTAATAAGGGTGTGATATATTAAGACGTTTGTAGAGAGAATAATAGGAGGCACTTGTTAATTGGGGAAAGGGGTAGACCCCAAGCCACAGAAAGGAGAGACTAAAACTTTAGAAGATAAACTAACAGTGCCTCTGATATCCAGTTCCACATATAATATGATGTATATAAATTGATATAATAGACACTGATCTTGGGACTTCCCTGGTGGTCCAGTGGTTAAGACTCTGTGCTTCCACTGCAGGGGGTGTGGGTTCGATCCTTGGTTGGGGAAGATCCCGCATGCTGCGTGGCACAGCCAAAAAAAAAAAAAAAGACATTGATCCAACTCTCTGGCTTATGTGTTAAAGTCATACCCAAGAGGACAATGGAGTACTCAATAGGGATTATTCTTTTACCTCTTCCTTGGCTCTTTGGAAACAGGAATAAAGGTAACAAAAAATATGCCTCTCCCCTGCATCTCGATCAGCAGAGAGATTCAACGTTGTAGAAGAGGTCATGTTAATCAAGTGGTTGCCTGGATCTTGAAGTAATAAGCGAGTGAAGACGGCCTATTAAGAAAAACAAATAACAAAAATATTAAATCATTGCAAAGTTAATTTATTTTTAAATTTTTTGACGTATTTTTTATTGAAGTATGGTTGATTTACAATGTTGTGTTAGTTTCAAGTGTTCAGCAAAGTGATTCAGTTACACACACATATATAGCTATTCTTTTTCAGATTCTTTTCCATTATAGGTTATTATAAGATATTGAATATAGTTCCCTGTGCTATATAGTTGGTCCCTGTTGTTTATCTATTTTATATGTAGTAGTGTGTATCTCTTAATCCCAAACTCCTAATTTATCTCCCCTGACCACTGCAAAGTTTATTTTAGAACATCAAGATATAAAAGATAATTTTGACACAGGTTATTATGAGAATCACAGAACACAGAACAAATGGGGAAAAAAGGGCTCAGTGTATCATTACTTTAGAAAGTATTACATATACAAATCTAGTTGTTTATGTAGTTATCCTAAAGCAAGCTTAAGTGTCTAGCATAGCTCCTAGCACAGAGTAAGCATTAAAAGAATATTTGTTGAATGGTGTGGAGAATCGGAGATTAAACTCGTATGTGAAATCTACTACTCTGCATCACTGCTGACCTCACTCAGACTTATATAAACACAGTTTAAATGTACTGGGTTGGCCAAAAAGTTCGTTTGGGTTTTCCCATACCATCGTACGGAAAAACCCGAATGAACTTTTTGGCCAATCCAATTATAAAGTTAAACTACAAGTTGTCAAGTCTTCCCTATCAAACTTTTATTCCTTTAATGTTAATTAGGCACCTGTAAGGTAAAATGCATTGTTTTGATTTTGGAAAAGATATAAAAAAAGAGATGGACCTTGGCCTTGATAAATTAGTGTCTACGGGAGAGAGAAGACAGGTTCATAAAGAAGCCAAGACATGAGACAGAAAGAGACAATTCCCATAAGAGATGCATGGAGATTACTGCCGGAGTCCAGAGGAGAAAATAACTCCTACTTGGCAAAACTTTGTAAACAGGATGGCATTTTAACTAGGTCTTAAAGGATGGGTAGATTTGGACATGGGACCATGGTAGATGAGAAGATTCCAAAAGAGGAACACCACAAACAATGTAAGAGATGGAGCTAAGCAAAGCCATGGTTGGAGAAAGGTAAGCAGAGTTCAGCTGCAAGGCTAATTTTTGCTGAAGGCACATGTAAGGAATGTTAAGAATGGTACCTGCTCTACGTTGTTCATATCAAGCCAGTCTTGATCTTCCAGGTCTACTGCCATTTCTTCCAAATACACACAACGGCTGGGGATGCCATTCCCACTTTTCAGGCTTGGGTCACCTGGGAAATGGTTTTAATCTGGTAGGTTAAGGATAATGCTTCTGTCTTATACAGACAACTGATCTTGATGGCATTTCTCTTGAACCCCAAGTTTGACTCAGGTAATATCAGAATGATCTTGACACACACAGCAGTATCTAAAGATTTAAATCTTTTTTACCCCTCAAGAGTATGTGCTTTGTTATAAACCTAACACCATGACATTTAAAGAGTAAATCCCAGACATCAGCACTAATTCTGGGGTTTAACTACAGATAGGGCACAGAGGGGAAACACTATCTGACCCTTCTTGGGGCTTTCATCTAAATGTTTAGGTCACCTCTGAGAAGAAAATGGATTTAGCTATCATTCCCATTTCCCTTTTAAGGTAGTAAAGGCAGTAGCTACATGGCCCAGTCAGTATCAAAATAGAAATGAAAGTTGTATCGGTGTCAAAATTCTGCTTTAGGTCACATTAAAAGCTTCCTTGAAATATAAACCCTGTGTTCCAGGGAGTATGATGGGTTTGTTTAACCATCAGATACAATAAGTTTCTAGGAGCAAGTCCCTAGCCCAAGCAGGAAGGGCAGAGTAATAAACACACTGGCTGCAAATATGTAACTCACTGTTGTCCAGAGTGATGAGGAAGATCCTTTGGATCATGTGATTGATGTTGAGTTGCTCACATATTTCCTGCTGTGAACGGAATGAGCGGCTAATCTCAGCCACAGAGTAATCAAATTCATCCAGGCTCTCTGACACACTATTATCTGAGTCATCTGGGCTGGCTGGGAGTTCATCTGCCAGAAAATGTAAGTCATTAACAGTTACAATGCTCTCTTTAAGAGAAAACCAAGTACACATGATAAATGTAACCAAGAGGAGGATAATTTTGGGTGTTAAAGAAGTTAACTATCTAATTAGTGAACATCTCAAGTCAAGCAACATCTTTTTTCTTTTTTAAGTTAAGGTATCATTGACATATTAGTTTCAGCTGCACAACATAATGATTCGACATTTATATATATTGTTAAATGATCACTACAATAAATCTAGTTAATGTTTGTCACCATACATAGCTACAAATTTTTTTCTTGTGGTAAGAATTAAGATCGACTTTAACAACTTTGAAATACACAATACAGGGCTTCCCTGGTGGCGCAGTGGTTGAGAGTCTGCCTGCTAATGCAGGGGACACGGGTTCGGGCCCTGGTCTGGGAAGATCCCACATGCCACGGAGCAGCTGGGCCCGTGAGCCACAATTGCTGAGCCTGCGCGTCTGGAGCCTGTGCCCCGCGATGGGAGGGGCCGCGATAGAGAAAGGCCCGCGCACCGCGATGAAGAGTGGCCCCCGCTTGCCGCAACTGGAGAAAGCCCTCGCACGAACCGAAGACCCAACACAGCCAAAAATAAATAAATAAATAAATAAGAAAATCCTTTAAAAAAAAAAAAAAGAAATACACAATACAGTATTGTTAACTACAGTCACCATGCTGTTCATTGCATCCCCATGGATTCTCTATTTTATAACTGGAAATTTGTACCTTTTGAAACCCTTCACCTATTTTGCCCATCCCCCCCCGCGCCCCCCCCCCCCGCCCTGCCTCTGGCAACCACCAATCTATTCTCTGTATTTATCAGCTTGTTTTTTTTAAAAAAATATTCCACATTAAAAAAAAAAAAAAATATTCCACATAAGTGAGATCATATGGTATTCGTCTTTCTGACTTATATCCCTCAGCATAACGCCCTCAAGGTCCAACCACTGTCCACCTGTTGTTGCAAATGGCAAGATTTCTTTCTTATTTATGGCTGAATAATATGCGTGTGTGTGTGTGCGTGTGTGTGTGTATGTAATTACATCGTTTTCTTTATTCATCCGTGGATGGACATTTAGGATGTTTTCACATCTTGGTTATTGTATACTGATGCAATGAACATGGGGGTGCATATATCTTCTTGAATTAGTGTTTTTGTTTTCTTTGGATAAATACCCAGAAGTGGAATTGCTGGATCATATGGTAGTTCTATATTTATTTTTTTTTAGGAACCTCCATTCTATTTTCCATAGTGCCTGCACCAATTTACAATCCCAGCAACAGTGCACAAGAATTCCCTTTTCTCCACATCCTTGCCAACACTTGTTATTTCTTGTCTTTTTGATAATAGCCATTCTAAGAGGTGTGAGGTGGTTTTGATTTACATTTCTCCAATTAGTGATGGTTTTTTTTTTCATCGATTAGTGACGTTGAGCACCTTTTAATGTACCTGTTGGCCATCTGTATGTCGTCTTTGGAAAAATGTTTATTCAGATCCTGTGCCCATTTTTAAATTGGACTGTTTGTTTGTTTTGCTATTGAGTTGTATCAGGGAACATTTTAAATACAGAATTCTGAAATCCCTGGTTATAAAATCTACCACATTTTAAAAACCAAAAGTTTTATTCTTTATACTCATAATTAATTGTATTCCAAAATGCCAATAGTAGCAACACTATCTTCCCTACAGAATCCTAGTGGGCAAAGAATTACCCAATAGATCAGTATGCCTTTAATTATATTAAATATGGCTTGGAGCTTCCCTGGTGGCGCAGTGGTTGAGAATCTGCCTGCCAATGAAGGGGACACGGGTTCGAGCCCTGGTCCGGGAAGATCCCACATGCTGTGGAGCAACTAAGTCCGTGAGCCACAACTACTGAGCCTGTGCTCTACAGTCCGTGAGCCACAACTACTGAGCTGCAACTACTGAAGCTCACGCGCCTAGAGCCCATGCTCTGCAACAAGGGAAGCCACTGCGATGAGAAGCCCGTGCACCGCAATGAAGAGTAGCCCCCACTCGCCGCAACTAGAGAAAGACTGTGTGCAGCAACGAAGACCCAATGCAGCCAAAAATAAATAAATAAAATAAATTTATAAAAAAAAAAAAAAAAAGAATCCTCCTTTGAATGCAGGGGACATGGGTTCGATCCCTGTTCGGGGAACTAAGATCTCACATGCTGTGGCGCAACTAAGCCCGTGCTCTAGAGCCCATGCCCCACAACTAGAGAGCCTGTGTGCTGCAACTACTGAGTCTGCGCGCTCTGGAGCCTGTGTACCACAACTAGAGAGAAGCCCTCACACCGCAATGAAGATCCTGTATGCCGCAACTAAGACCCGACGCAGCCAAATAAATTATTTTTAAAAAATAATAAAAAATAAAAAATAAAATAAAATATCTTAAAAAACAAAAGAAGCAAGAGTTGCTTCACTGTGGTGACTTTAGTAAAAGTGAAGCTCAATAAAGGAGACCAAAGGTTTTGGTAGAGTACTAACTGCTGGTGGAAAATGGGTTAGATCAGGTGGCCTGACTAACTCACTGTAAACAAACTAAGACGATGAGGTGCCAAAATAGTAACAGAAGGGCATGCACCTGACTTGTCCCCACTGCCTGGTGCCTGCAGTGCTCCCAAACCTAGCCAGCCTTATGTCTGTTTATAGCCAGAAGGATGAACGTTCTGTCACTCTATTCCTATACCACTCTATTCCCTTCTGAATTCCAAGAGTAATAGGTGCTGATTAGCAAAATTTCCCTCAACCACATACTTAAAAACTTTATTTTCTCATTTCCTTATTTTTCTAACTCCTCACTCTCCATTCTCTCCTACAATCTCTTAATCCAGGGTTTCCCATTCTGATCCTATATTTTAGAAATCTGGGAAAGTTTTCAGAGGCGGAGACTCAGAGCTGCCTCTTTCTATCACATGAAAAAAGTCAGCATTACATGTTTTTCTCCCTTGTTTCATCCATCACTTTGTCTACTACTCATGTAGTAGTCTTCCCCTGACCTCCTTTTTCTTTTTTTAAAAAATTTTTAAAATTTATTTTTGGCTGTGTTGGGTCTTCGTTGCTGTGCGTGGGCTTTCTCTACCTGTGGTGAGCAGGGGCTACTCTTCGTTGTGGTGTGCGGGCTTCTCATCGTGGTGGCTTCTCTTGTTGCACAGCATGGGCTCTAGGCGTGCAGGTTTCAGTAGTTGCAGCACACGGGCTCAGTAGTTGTGGCTCACGGACTCTAGAGCACAGGCTCAGTATTTGTGGCGCACGGGCTTAGCTGCTCCGCGGCACGTGGGATCTTCCTGGACCAGGGCTTGAACCTGCGTCCCCTGCATTGGCAGGTGGATTCTTAACCACTGTGCCACCAGGGAAGTCCCCTGACCTCCTTTTTATTCAATCCTAATCAGAGAGTAAGGCCACAACTTAACTACGTGTCTGAATACTTCGGAAATAAACAAAATAAAGGGAAGATATAAACATTTCTCCTTTCCTAAAAACAATCACACTTATTATCCTTTTTGGAGGAGGGAGAAGGGGAGCGATTTCTGGCTTGAAAGATCGTGAAAACCCTCAGAAGACGAATACATTCGAGAAACAGCACCCTACTTCTAGTCCATATGTTACCTTATAGGAGGGAGCTGGACTTGATCTTAATTTTGGTCCCAGATGAGGAAAATCATTGTTCTGATTAGTAAGATATTATCCTAATTTTCTTCACATTAAGGTTAAGGATCAGATTTTCCTAGATGTCTGTTCTGAAAGCAGTAAGTTATGAAAGTGGCCACTCTATGGAGTGAAAGAAATGTTCTGCTTGAGATAGACCCTGAAGCACTTGGCTTAAGAACAAATCTCATTTATTTCTCTACAGGCCAAAAAGCTTTTAAAATTCTTCCTTCAACACATCTGCTTTCTACTGCTGCATGTGACTTGCTTTCCACACCTACGCCTATAACCTCAGTTTCCTATGTGAAAAAAAATTAGTATCTTTGTTAAGTATCTTTCACTAGGTGATTTTTAAAATAAAAGAGCTTGACAGCTTTGGGATAATGACTGGCATCTGTTCCTCTGGAACCACCTGTTATCTGGTCTCTTTTTCATGCAGGGGATAGGACAGGGAGAAGAACCCAAAACAAAACAAACAACAAATACGAACAAAGAAAACACTTCTGCCCTAAACTTAAATTCTAGTTGCAATTAAGGACCCAAAGAATACTTAATTTGGGAAGACCCCATTCTCGGTCATCTCATCTGCCGCTACTGGCTCGTCCACTTACCAGATTGCTGCTTCAGCTGCTCTTTTTGGATTGCTGCAAACTGCTTGGCATCAGCCAGGGAGCCAAAAAGAGCAGCAAAGGGGTTACTTGAGATGTTGTTGTTATTCTCCTGGTCTGTCATTTCACTTTAAAGTATCCTCCATCCAGACCTAGGGGGAGGGGCTATAGAAAGGACAGGTATTAGACGCCGAAAGGCAGATAACACAACAGTTATATTATCATAGTTGTTTCTCCTCCCATTTCTTGAATACATTTTAAAAGGGTTTGGGTAAGACTTGCCAACTCCTATTCCAAGATTCAAGACAATTTTTGGCAAAATGGTTACAAACCTACCAACTGGACAAGTTGGCTTGATTTGGGGGTGGCTAAAACCGAAAAGCTTAAAGAATGTTCAGCTGGAATGCATTTATCTGTTGACATGTTTCTATTTACTATACCTTTAAAAAATAGATTACATGTAAAGAATTACTGAAGTCAAAGAGGAAACTCAGCTACTAATTGTAACAACAATGTGGCACTTAAAAGTAATAGGACAAAAACTATGGATTTCCCATAAATCCCTAGGCTGGTCGACTAGTCCTCACTCACCATGAGCATAAGGTGGTGCTTGCACAGGCTTCTGCGACTTAAGAGTTGGAGCTGGGAATTCCTCAGCTACACAGAAACTAAATGTAAGTCTGTATGTCAGATGTGGAATTGCAAACCAGGACAGGAATCAGATTAGCAGCATATCGTGGGTTTTAAATCTATATTAAGCAATCTATCTCTACTTCTAGGCTTATGACTACAGATATTTTTTCCTCTAAAAACTAAATGGTCTTTGCTTAATTCTATATTTAACTTTCCCTATTTATCTGACTTTTTACAATACTGAAGAAACACAAATTCCTAATGTATAATATGAAATAGATATATACCTCAAAGGTATTTAAAGGAGCTGACTGAGCCTGCATTTGCACTCTTCTGATTACATTTCCTCATCCAAGCGCCAAGGGGACTCAGTGGCACAACGGGATGAGCAGAGCTCCCTGAAAGGCTTTCTCCCCTTTCTGAAATTTTAAGGCCACAGCATAGAAATACAACCCTGAAAAGGGTGAGAAGAGACAAAGGGTGTGAATATTCTGCTTACAAGGATGCTGAACTGCTACAAGGACACAGGCCTTAGAAGGAGTGGGGTCAAGGACACAAATGTGGGAGAAAAAAAAGAACGTTCGGTCTACCTTTAATTAATTGAGTTAAGACTCCTTACACAATCCTATTAACAAAAGCTAATGCAAGTCGGAAAAGTTCCCCTTATTTTTTGGAGGAAGAGAGACTAACACTTTTTGACACTTCTGAGGCATCTCTACCAGTTGCTTCATGTTCCTCTGTCGTGCTTTCTGCATAAGAGCTAATGGCTACTGAGCTGTAATGACTCAGGCAGACAGTCTAGTCTCGTCTCAGCATGGTGCTGGGCTTTACTGCTTCAAGGAACTGAACTGTTACATGTTGCTCTATGTATTTTACTTTTTACTATGCATAGTTTAGTTGAGCTTAATAATGCAGAAAAGAAAGACAGCATATTTAGTGTTGGAATTAACAATCCTTGAGAGGTCTTTCCTCCTATTTAAACATTGCATAAGCTTAATTATTACCCCTAATTCATGTAGAGGCACCAAGAATTGTGTCACTGTTAGCTGACCACCACCCTACCTCTATTCTGAGGTACCCAGAGGAATGCAAAAAGTGTAGTGAGCTCTCGTTACTTTTCTGTCTGCAAAACATCAACCTCTTTTTTCAACATGACACCCACACTTTTCCTTTGGGGATCCGACCCATTCCCGGTCCATGTGTACAGAAGGGGATCACCTTACCCATTAGCTCTAGAAATGGGCATATGAATCTGGCCTGGCCAAAGAGAATACAGTATTCTCTGGCCAAAGTGACTGATTCAGGAGTGGGCACAAGACCCTAGCAAGGCCTAACAGAATCAATGAACACCAGCTACAGGCGTTTGGCTAAATCTACAGAAAAGGGGACTCTTTTTTCCTGCTTGGGTTGTTAGTCTAGTAAGATAGGAAACTGGAGTTGCCATCTTTCTACCATCTAGAGAAGGCCTAGCCTAAAACTAAGCCAACATGTAGGAAAAGAGATGTGAGATGGAAAGAGTCTTCTCAGTTATAAAAAAGCCAGTAGATTTCCCTACATTGTGGAAGCCAATACAACTGAAAAGAGTTCAGATTAGTACAAAGGAAATGCATCACCTGCACCATCTATGCAGAAAGGAAGTGAGTTGAAAGCTAAGAATCAGAACATAGGACACAGGCTCTTAAGACTATCAAGAGAGATAAAGAGGATTTATCATCACAAATGGCATTACTTCCTCCTTTCAATAATATACTGTTGCAGTATATAAAGCTAGCTTCCCACTACATTTTACCTATATTAACAGGATTTATAACTTTCTACACTGTATTCCTAATGTAGATCTTCTATCTTACTAGAAGGTAAGCAATATGAACACAGGTTCATATCTGATTATTTTTTTCTTCTGTACCTGGCATATTCCGTAATCACAAAATCCCAAATAAACATGTATTGAATGATTCAATCTTACATGTAATTACTCCTGACCTTCTTGTAATCAATAGCAGCACCCATAATCCTACTTCAAGGTAAGGTAAGGGTTTTACTGTTTGTCCTGGGTTGCAGTGGAAGGTCAAACTATTGGGCCAGACACTTGTGGCTCTCTGATATCTCAGAACGTGTAGAATAGAGAATGGAAATAAATCTCTGTTGTCATCTATGCTATCTGTCTTTTTGAAAAACAAAAAGGGCTTTGCCTACCTCACTAAGCTCAACTTTCTCATATGTACTTCAAATCTATTTGAAGTAATAGTGCAAAAACTATTTTCATAGAAAAATAGCTAACACTGTGCAACCAGGAAAATTTTACAGGAAAAGGGAGGACTGATCACTTGATGGGAACCTTTGTGGAGATGTCAGTTTAGATTTGTTCAATGATCACACAAATGTAAAAAGAGTACCCACTCCAAAAGAAAGGTCTGATAAAATGGAAACTTGATATTTTGTTTAATATTCAATGTCATCAGAAATTTATAATCTCCTACTTTCAACTGCCATACAAAGATAAAGTACTACCCTGTTGTCAGCCTTTGGCAAATAACCAATCAATATAACCACCAATCCTTAGATGTTTTTGGATTTGATTTTTAAAAGACGTCCTCTTTATTTATTTATTTACTTTTGGCCGCACGGCTTGCAAGATCTTAGTTCCCCGACCAGGGATTGAACCTGAACCCTCCGCAGTTAAAGTGCCATAGTCCTAACCACTGGACCGCCAGGGAATTCCCCAAATATGTCCCCTTTAAAAACACGTTTCCCTTTTTTTTTTTTTAAACTAAATTTATTTGTTTATTTATTTATTTTTGGCTGTGTTGGGTCTTCGTTTCTGCGCGAGGGCTTTCTCTAGTGGTGGCAAGTGGGGGCCACTCTTCATCGCGGTGCACGGGCCTCTCACTATCGCGGCCTCTCTTGTTGCGGAGCACAGGCTCCAGACGCGCAGGCTCAGTAGTTGTGGCTCACAGGCCCAGCTGCTCCGCGGCATGTGGGATCTTCCCAGACCAGGGCTCGAACCCGTGTCCCCTGCATTGGCAGGCAGACTCTCAACCACTGCGCCACCAGGGAAGCCCACGTTTCCCTCTTATATACATGCTGCAAGACTCTACATTTATAAAAGCTGTCTATCTCCAGTCCTACAAAATCCTCTCACACTCCCCTGATTCAATCTTTTGTTTATAAAGAGTACTGCTAATCCCTTAAGGGGCACTGTCAGCTTTTAAAGAGGTGAGCACATAAATGTTTTAACATCAGATTTGGTATTGCTTTTAAACAGAAATACTTGGAATACTTCACAAAACAAGGATTGTCAAAATCAAGCTTTAGGGTTTCCCTGGTGGCGCAGTGGTTGGGAATCCGCCTGTCAATGCAGGGGACACGGGTTCGAGCCCTGGTCTGGGAGGATCCCACGTGTCGTGGAGCAACTAAGCCCATGCGCTACAACTACTGAATTTGTACTCTAGAGCCCACGAGCCACAACTACTGAGCCCGTGCACCTAGAGCCCGTGCTCCACAACAGGCGAGGCCACTGCAGTGAGAGGCCCACGCACTGCAGCGAAGAGTAGCCACCACTCGCCACAACTAGAGGAAGCCCACGTGCAGTAACGAGGACCCAATGCAGCCAAAAATGAAATAAATACATCTATTTTAAAAATCAAGCTTTATTAAATTATACTCCATAAGGTCTCTTTCCTGGTGAGTAATACATAGATCAAACCAAAAAAGGAATTAAAAAAATGTTTTCATTTTTACACATTCAGGCCTTTGTTGTGGCAACAAATCCTTCCATCACATCAGCAAGCTAGAAGGATCTCATCAAGTCGCAACGCACACAGCATTCCTTCCTGGGTCCCATTTTATCTCAGGACGGCTCCCATGTGAGACCAAAACAGACCAAGGCAGTGAGGCTAAACATATACTTTTTCTGGGAGTGAAAAACTGAATCCAAAGAGAAGACCCATCAAGTATAAGCTCCTGAGCTCTGGTTACTCAATTTTAGAAATGTCTTCTAAACCCAATTGCTGAGGGAGCAAGAAGCAGAGTGCTAGGAGAGTTTTGAGTGGTGAACTGATCACTTGCCTTAAGAAATATCAACACCTTGCCATACGGATTCGGCTGGTTTGACTACTGCGACTCGTGCTTAATTTTCTCTTCTTTGGCACCTAGCTATTTGTTGTCTACTCTTTATATTTTATCCCTCCAGGTTCCATAAGGGATTTGCGGGACGGAGGGAGACCCACCCACTCGGCGCACGTTCTAGAGAAAGGAAACCAAAGATAATGCAAGGCCAGGATTCGGCCTTTTCCAGGAGGGAAATGGCAAAGAGGGGCAGAGATGCCAGAAGCTGGAGCACTGTAAGGGGTTCCCAAAGCAGACAGGGTCGAAGTTCGTGAAGGAGAGAGACAGTGTTTAGGAAAGCACAGGAGAAGGCATTTGGAGGAGGTAAGAGAGCAGAGGTTTGGACTGGCATTCGACTAGGAGAAAAAAAATCCCATTGTAGACTCAACGATTCCCTCCCCTCCAGCTATATCCTCTCTTACCAGAGCCTGAGGGCCAGCAGCGACGACACGACTGAGTCTCAGTGGCCGAAGGATTCCCACTTCCGACTCAGCACGGCAACCGGAGCTAACGTCATGACAAGGCGCCGGGCCTTGTGGAATCTCATCTGGGCGCCGGAAGCTGGGTGTGTCGCCCTGCGCTGGAAGCGGGCGCGCAAACATCCTCACTGCGCATGCGCTAACTGGCTTGGGCGGGGCGGAAGTGGCCGGAAGTGGATTTGGGGTTGAATTGGGGGCGGGTCAGGTTGAGTTGGGAGTGGATTGTGGTGGAGCTCACTGGGATATGCGGCCCTCGGAAACCCATGTATCAGCAGCAGATATGACTTGGTGAACCCTGGCACTGCTAAGGCCTCTGTGGACTTAACGCTAATTGTCCCACCGATCTTAGGCCTTTTTGAAACAGCTTCTGTAACTCTTCATAGATAATTATTATCTATGAAGCAATAACAGTAGCATTAACAATAACTGAAACTTGTGAACTGTTATTACGTACCCGGAAATGTGTTAAGATATGCTTTGATTGGAGTGAGTGCAGTTTTCTTATTTGTAAAGTGAAGACGAGTACATCCTAAAGATTACTTTGAGGTACACAAAGGCAAAGGAAGCAGCATACTTTTCAAGCACGCAAGTGAAAAGACAATTCATAGAGTGACAGAAAATATTTGTAAATCACATATCTGATAAAAAATTAATATCCAGTTATATAAAAAAGCCTATAACTCAACAACAAAAAGCCCAAACAACTTGATTAAAGAATGGACAATGGGCTTGAATAAGCATTTCTCTATAGAAGATATACAAATGGCCAATAAGCACATGAAAAGAAGCTCAATGTCACTAATCATTAGGGAAGTGCAAATTAAGACCACAATGAAATACCACCTCATACCCATTAGGAAGGTGATTATGAAAAAAAAATAGAAGATAAGTCTTGGTGAGGATGTGGAGAGATAGGAACCATTGTGCATTGCTGATGGGAATGTAAAATAGTGGAGCACTTTGGGAAAACAGTTTGGTGGTTCCTCAAAAAGTTAAACGGAATTATCATATGATGCAGCAATTCCACTTCTGGGTAAATACTCCAAAGAATTGAAAGCAGGGACTCAAACAGATACTTGTACACCACTGTTCATAACAGTATCGTTTGTAATAGGCGAAAGGTGGAAACAACCCAGAATGTCCATTGATGAGTAAATGGACAAACAAAATGTGGCATATACATACACATGATTATTAAGCCTTAAAAAGGAAGGAAATTTTGATATTTGCTATGAACCTTGAGAACATTATGCCAAGTGAAATAAGCCAGACACAAAGGGACAAATATTGTATGACTCCACTTATATGTGGTACCCAGAGTAGGCAAATTCATAGAGACAGAACGTAAAATAGAGGTTACCAGGGGCTGGGGTGAGGGAGGAATGGGGAGTTATTGTTTAATGGGTAGAGTGTTTCTTCAGGATAATAAAAAATTCTGAAAATGAGAGTGGTGATGGTTGCACAACATTGTGAATGTACTTAATGCCACTGAATAGTATACTGTAACATACACAGACACACACACCAAATGTTGAGCAATCTTAGAGTGCCTATTATGTTCCAGCATTGTTCTAGCTCCTGAAGCTACAGTAGTGGAAAAAATATACAAGTTTTCCTGGAGCTTACAATCTGGTGAGAGTGGAGTGGTAATGTAGCATTTAAAATTAATGTGCACAAGGTGGATTATTCAATAAATACTTCCAGAATAAGTGGGTAGCTATGGATTTAAACGTTAGTCAAGATATTAGACCTTTACACTAAAATTAATTCAAGATGGATCAAAGATTTAAATATATAAAGTGAAACCAGGAAAATGCTAGAGAATTAATGGGAGAAGTTTTGTAAAAGAATAATCTAAGAATGGGAGAAGGCCTTTCTAAATAAGAAACAACCCAGAAGCCATAAAAGAACAGTGAATTCTTCTACAGTCAAATATTTGTAAAATGTGTATAGAAAACCAACCATAAGTAAAGTCAAAATCTAAATAACAGCACTGGAAAAATATTTGCAACTAATGCCACAAACAAAAGATCTATTTTTCCAAATATGTAAAGGGTTGTTGCAAGTCAGTAAGAAGACGATCAGGGGCTTCCCTGGTGGCACAGTGGTTAAGAATCTGCCTGCCAATGCAGGGGACCTGGGTTCAATCCCTGGTCTGGGAAGATCCCACATGCCACGGAGCAACTAAGTCCGTGTGCCACAACTACTGAGCCTGTGCACCACAACTGCTGAAGCCCGTGCGCCCTAGAGCCTGTGCGGCACAACTACGGAGTCCACTCGCCACAACTACTGAAGCCCACATGCTCTAGGGCCCGCATGCCGCAACTACTGAGCCCGCGTGCTGCAACTACTGAAGCCCGCGCACCTAGAGCCCGTGCTCCGCAACAAGAGAAGCCACTGCAATGAGAAGCCCGTGTACTGCAACGAAGAGTAGCCCCTGCTCGAGCAACTAGAGAAAGCCCATGTGCAGCAACGAAGACCCAACGCAGCCAATAAATAAATAAATAACACTAAGAGAAGGGGTTATATTCTAAACATCAAGAGTAACAGTAAAAAAAAAACAAACAAAATCAAAGGATATGAGCCTGTATTTCATGAGAAGGAAAAACAAATGGTTAGAAAAATGCAGATTAAAATTAAGCTGAGATGCCATTTTTAACTTATCAGATTGGCAAAGTTCAAAAAATTTAAGGGCTTCCCTGGTGGCGCAGTGGTTGAGAGTCTGCCTGCCAATGCAGGGGACACGGGTTTGAGCCCTGGTCTGGGAAGATCCCACATGCCGTGGAGCGGCTGGGCCCGTGAGCCACAACTACTGAGCCTGCGCGTCTGGAGCTTGTGCTCTGCAACAAGAGAGGACGAGACAGTGAGAGGCCCGCGCACTGCGATGAAGAGTGGCCCCCGCTCGCCACAACTGGAGAAAGCCCTCGCACAGAAACGAAGACCCAACACAGCCAAATATAAATAAATAAATAAATAAACTTCTTAAAAAAAATTTAATAGTACACTGTTAGATTGTGTATGGAACAGTAGGGACTCTTGTTAGGATTATGTATCGGTCCAACCTCTATGAAGTGCAATTTGGCAATATTTAATTAAATTACAGGTGCAAATACATTATGGTCCTGCAATTGAATTTATTTGTATTTGTTACAAATAGTCTTAATGTTCAAAATGACATTTATTGTTAGAAATAAAACTGTAAAAACAAGACATATGAGAAATCTTTGTGACCTTGGGTTTGGCAAGGATTTGTTAGACATGACACCAAAAGCACAATCCATTAAAAAAAAAAGGATAAAACAGACTTCAGCAAAATTAAAAACTCTTGCACTTCAAAAGACACCATTAAGAAAATGAAAAGACAAGTCACAGACTGGTAGATATATTTGCAAATCATGTAGCTGATAAAAGACTTGTATTCAAAAATATTATAAGAACTTTTACAATTCAATAGTAAGAAGAAAAACAACTCAATTTTAAAAAAAGTTTTGAACACACGCTTCACTAAAGATATGATAATAATAGCTAATAAGCACATGAAAAGATGTTCAACATCGTTAGTCATTAGGGAATGCAAATTAAAGCCACAATTAGATACTATTTTACATCTACTAGAATGGCTATACTAAAAAAGATAGTAACAAATATTTGTGAGGATGTGGAGAAACAGGAACCTCATTCATCCATCGCTGGTGGGAATGTAAAATGGAACAGCCAGTTTGGCAAACTGGCAGTTTCTTAAAATGTTATACATAAATTTACCATACAACCCAGCAATTCTTCACTCCTAGATATCAACCCAGACAAATGAAAACATATGTCCATGCGAAGACTTGTACGAGGATGTCCAGAGCAGCATATTGTATGACTCCATTTATCCAGAAAAGGCAAATCTAAAGAGATAGAAAAGAGATTAGTGATTGCCTAGCGCTGAGGGTGAGAACAAGGAGTGGCTGCAAAGAGCACAAGAGATCTTAAGAGACTGATGGAAATATTCTAAATCTGGATTATGGTGATGGTTGTACAACTGGGTAAATTTGCTAAAAATTACCGAGAACAGGTGAAATCACTTAAAATGAGTGAATTTTATGTAAATTATACCTCAATACAATTAAAAAAAATGACATTTATACAGTCATTGAGGCATTTTAAGAGCAAAAGAACAAACTTAAATGTCCATCAATAGAGGACTAGTTAAATAAATTATAGGGGATCTGTACAAAGTGGCTGCATTAAAAAAAAAAGGAGCTCCTTTATATATTGGTATGAAGTAATCTTCAGGTTTTATTAGGTGAGAAGTGCAAGATGTAGAGTATGATAACATTTGTGTGGAAAATAGGGGAAGGAAGAAAAATGTGTACTCAAGAATTTGCTTGGGGACTTCCCTGGTGGCGCAGTGGTTAAGAATCTGCCTGCCAATGCAGGGGACATGGGTACCATCCCTGGTCTGGGAAGATTCCACATGCATCGGAGCAACTAAGCCTGTGTGCCACAACTGCTGAGCCCATGTGCCACAACTACTGAAGCCCATGCGCCTAGAGCCCATGCTCCACAACAAGAGAAGCTATCGCAATGAGAAGCCAACGCATTGCAGTGAAGAGTAGCCCCCACTTGCGGCAACTAGAGAAAGCCCACGCGCAGCAATGAAGACCCAACGCAGCCAAAACCAAACAAAACAAAAAATCACGATGCATTTATCACCCATTAAAAAAAAAAAGAATTTGCTTATGTATGCCTAGAATACCTCCGATATATAATACTTTAAATAGCTTGTAAAGCTATATAAGAAACTAGTATTATTGTTTGCCTCTGTAGAAGGCAACTGGGTGGCTGGAGAGGGAGGCGGAGGGAGACCTTTCACTGTATATTTGAACCATGTGAATTATGACTTATAAAGGAAGTAAATAAAAATTAAAACTTAAAAAAATGGTATTCAAATAAAGGAGGTTATCTGACCTTTTCGTTTTTCTTTTACAGAAAAATTACTTCCAATAGGTGGCGCTCCTGAAACACCATACAAGTTTTACTTTACTTTTTTTTTTTTTTGAGAAAAACCCGAATTTGCTCTGATGGCCTTTCTTCTCCATTTGTCACCTTTGGGAATCTTGAGTCTAGATTTAGGGTTGCAAATCTCTACTAGGATTGCTCCAAAATGTATTGCTCTGTTTCTGAGAACTGGATAGAAGGGAAAACACCTGGATTAAAAAAAGAAAAATTGCAACTGGTTCAGAAAACCAAATAATGCTTGGGCCCTGTTTTCCTGATTGAAATTTCTGGTTGATTGAATTAGAACTTCTGATTGATTGCTTGGGTGATTGGAAGGTTAATATAGGTTCAGTGATTCTTAACTAAGGGCGACTTTGCCTCCCGTGGGGATAGTTGCAATATCTGGAGATATTTTTGTTGTCACAGCTGGGGAGTACTACTGGCATCTGGTGGACAGAGGCGAGGGACGCTGCTAAAAATCCTACAATGCACAGGAGCGTCATCCCCTCCCCCCAAGGAATTATCAATCAATCCTCCCTACCCCCCCATCCTTATAGCTGCTTGGGGAAAGGAGATAAACTTGGCAGTAGTTGGGAAGGCAGGTAGTGCAAAGCCACTTTCTTAGAATTGGTGTAGAGAGACACACCTACTCTGAGTCCTGGGCTCAATTCTTCCTCAAATGGTTTCCTTGAAGGTGGCTGTATTGGTCATCTTCCCGTTCCTTAAGGGGCTAAAAAGGATAGTACAGTCATACTCATTTTCCATCATCCTCTATGAATTAATTTGATGCATGTTTATTTTCAAATTAAAAAAATTTTTTTAGCTTTCACTCTAAATGTCTTTATTTTTTTCGCCTTTCTTCATATATATATATACTTTAAAAATTTTTTTATTGGAGTATAGTTGATTTACAATGTTGTGTTAGTTTCAGGTATACAGCAAAGTGAATCTATTATACATATACATATATCCACTCTTTTTAAAAAAAAACTTTTTTTAAGATTCTTTTCCTATATAGATCATTACAGTGTATTGAGTAGAATTCCCTGTGCTATACAGCAAGTTCTTGTTAGTTATCTATTTTATATATAGTAGTGTGTATATGTCAAATCCCAATCTCCCTATTTATCCCTCCCTGCCCTTACCCCCTGGTAACCATAAGTTTGTTTTCTATTGATGCATACTTATTGAGCGCTTTTTATGTTCAAGGCTTTGGAGTGGTTTCTTTATGGTCCTGGGGGTGGGAGAGGACAAGAATGGAGGCTCTGTATCTAGTTTCTCTGTGTGTTCTTCAACTTTTTCTCACTAGACCCTGACCTCAGTCTCTCTCAACCCTTCTCTTTATTTCATCCATTGTACCCAAAGGGATAACGATGCCATCGTCTGGTATGTCCTAAGCAGTTTCTTCCAAATAACTTGTCCCCCAATTCCAAAATTTTACCACTACTAACTAGCAATGTCTCTTTCACTTCACATTCCCTTACCTGATAGAGCTGATCATTGGACAACAGTGTCTGCTTGTCTGAAGCTGCACAAAAAATAAACAAAATGTACATATACACAAGATAGAATGAATAATAAACTGGGATATATTCACCCAATGGAGTACCGAATAGCAATAAGAATTAATGAAATACATCTACATATAACACTATGGATAGATCTCACAAGCATATTGTTGAGTAAAAGAAGCCACACACAAGAGTACTTACTGTATGAGTCTATTTACGTAAGAAACAAAAACAGGCAAAATGAATCAATGTTGTTAGAAGTCAGGATAGTGGTCGCTTTGGGGACTAGGTGGAGGCTGGAAGTGACCACAAGTGTTAATTCTCTTTCTTAAACTGGGTGCTGGATTCATGTGTGTGTTTGCTTTGTCAGAAAATTTTTTTGAGCTGTGTGTATGTGATTCATGCACTTTTCTGTATGTAGGTTTTACTTCAAGAAAGAGTTTTTTAAAAAGCACAGAGGACAAATCAGAGAGAGTTGGATCTTGAGATAGGCAAATATGCTGTGAAAACACCAAGTGTCCTTTTCTCCTGCCTACAGAACCAGAGCCCCACCCAGCCATGCTCATCAGTGACACGTGCCAACCCAGTCTTTTCTATTGGTTCTATTTTGGTAGGAAGGAGGCTAAGGGTCCCAGGTGGTCTCACCTCTCATCTAAGAGCATTCTTTTACCTCTTGACTGGCGAACTCCTTCCTGTCCAGCAATGTAGTAGACCCCAACAGCAAGGAGGAAAATGCTGATGATTTCAGCGAAGATAAAGCCAGACACAGTGGCTGAATTCAGCTCAATGCAGTTCTGACACACTGTGGGGAAAGGGAAGGATAAGCCTCCTTCGAGGTGTGAAAGTTGTTCTGGATTTTTTTCTCCTGAGATAATACCTCTGTCTAGGGCAGCAGACTGCTCTCTCTGTGGGTGGTATGGCAAGGGAATTGCCTGGGAAGATCCTTGGACTGAGAACTCAATGCTTTTTGATGTTCCTCTGTCCCCCAGGAGTCCTGGGGAAGCCCATGTAGTCTTACTACCAGCAACTATTGAAATATAAGGAAGACCAGATCCCATTCTCCATGCTCAACTGCCTTCTACATTTCTGTTGCTTACCTTATAGTCTCCCCTGTCTCCCTTACCCGCTCTAACTCACTTTATATAAACTGCTGACTGCTCCAGTCTGTGGGGCCTACCCGAAAGTGAGTCAGGCTTTACAACACAGGCTATGCTTTTTCAAGAATTTGGGGGAACTGCTTTGTTAAATTCAAAAAGAAGTAAGTTGAGGGACTTCCCTGGTGGTCCAGTGGTTAAGCCTCCACGTTCCCAATGCAGGGGGCCAGAGTTTGATCCCTGGTCAGGGAATTAGATCCTGCATGCTGCAACTAAAAAGATGCTGCATGCCGCAACTAAAAGATCCCACATGCCGCAACTAAAGATCCCCCATGCCTCAATGAAGATCCCGCATGCCACAACTAAGACCCGGTGCAGCCAAATAAATAAATTAAAAAAAAAAAAAAAAAAAGAAGTACGTTGAGATTAAGAAAACTCGCTCTTACTTCACTGTTTAGCATCTATTTCCACACTCACCCCAGACAAGAAGCTCACCAGAACAGCAAGTACTGCTTAATTTCACACAAGCAAACCAAAGGGGATACGTACTTCTATAATATACTTGGAGTGGTTTTGAACGGTTCTTTGATCCTTGACACCAATATATCCCTCGAGGGTCCTTGGTACTACTTCCAAGATTCCAAGTCTTTTTATTTGTGTTTACAGGACTTATTTCCACCTGATCTTTAAACCATCTGATATCTTTTTCATTCATGTCACAAGTCAGAAGTACTGAACCATCTTCTCGATTGTCATCCACTTTTACTGAAAAAGGAAATGTCTGTTAAGATCTTGCCTCTGAAATTCTCCCTGTCCCAGGGCATCAGGAGAAGACCATGACAGTAGTGCTTCTTAAGCTTTAATGTGCACATGAATCACATGGGGTCTAATTAGAATTTCAGGTTTTATTCAGTAGTTCTGGGGAGGGACTGAGATTCTGCATTTCTAACATGCTCCCAGGTGATGTCAATGCTGTTGATTCATAGGTTGTGCTTTGAGTAGTACCTAGCTGCTAGGGTCCTGTTTCTCCTCCAAGAACCAGAAAATTAATTGTTTAGCTACAGGAAAGTTGCCAGGGAGGTCAAGACTGGCCACTGATTTGGTTGACACTGGAGAGGTTTGCTGTCTATCCTTCATCATCCCATCCCTCCTTAGCTCTTCACTTGCTCCTATAGGACTACTGTTGTGGGAAGCCATATTTCCATGAATTTCCTCAGAGGTTGATGATAGAAAGAAGCCATTTCCCCTACCTTCATTCAACTGCGCCATAGTACCTGTAGAGACAGAAGAGAGACAGTGGATCAGCTGGGCATGGAGTCATTCAGATCTCCTGATGTATCATTTCCACGGTCATTTGAGGCCAACATGGAGAGCGAGAGCCTAATTCATGTGAGTGACAGTATCTATACCTATTTCCTTGGACTGTAGCCTAAATCACCAAACCGAATTTAGGGTGTTGTATAGCAAAGAGTTTGTCTGGTCTTTCTCCTGGGTTGCTGGGAGGGAGTTTCTCAACCCTTGGAATTTCATGAATGACAGGATTGCCTTTGTGATTCTTCGTGGGCCCTTGGATCACACATGAGTTTATGCTAATGAGATGACTCAGGATGGGACTGGTCAAGACCAAACATGTGATTGGAGAATTGGGGCTTTGAGCCCTAGGAGGGGGAGGAGGACTGGAGATTGAGTTCAGTCACACAACCAATGATTCAGTCAATCATGCCTATGTAATGAAACCCCAATAAAAACTCAGTTGTACTTCCTAGTTGGTGAATATATCAATGTGCCAGGAGGGTGATGTATTTTAATTCCTGAAGGAGAGGGCATGGAAGCTCTGTGTTCAGGACCCTCCCAGACTTCACCCTATGTGTCTCTTCATTTGGCTAGATCTGATTTTATTTTTTATAATAAAACTGTAGTAGTAAGTATAGGGCTTTCCGGAGTTCTGTGAGTTGTTCTAGCAAATTCTGAGGGGGTTCTTGAGAACCCTCCTGATTTGTAGGCAGTTCGTTAGAAGTGTGGGTAGTCTGGGGAATCCCTGAACTTGTGCCTAGCTTTTAAAGTGAAGGCAGTCTTTTTGGGGAGTGAGCCCTTAACCTTTGAGGTCTGACACTAACTCTGGACTGTTAGCCTTGCAGAACTGTATTGCAGTATACGTAAGGGTATTGCCTGTACAGTGTGGAATGCTCTGCTCCTTTAGCAGCTAAAGCCTTGGCAAAGACTGGGTGTGCACTAGCTAAAGTCTTTTAGAGCTGAGTTACTTCTAAAATCTTCAGCCTTGGTGATCCATTTTTTGTGGAAACCCTGAACGTCCCAAAGGAGTTAGCTATTAAATAGCCCTCAAATCTGTCTCAAAACTCAGAGTAGTAGAGTTGCATGGTAGACATACTATAGAGAACCAACACTGGAGTTCAGTTCAATTGGATTTAATCCAAACACTTACCACTATTATGTGCCTGACATGAGTAATGAGTGTGGAAGAAACGGGTGGTGATACAAATAACTAGTTGTCGCTTCTGAAGAGTTTACAATGAAGTGGAAAAAAAATAAATACAAATGTAATAAATGTAATAGTACTTATAAATTATCATTTAGTATTTGTATAAATGCATATGGAAAGGGGTAGAAACTATTGATTTTGACCAAGGGTGAGGGGACAGGGAAAGCTTGACAGAGAAGATGGCATTTGGTTCTGCCCTGAAGAATGAGTAAGAACTCACCAGACAGAGAAAGAGTTTCCAGGTAGAAAGAATAGCTGAACAAAGATACAGACTTGGAAAAGGACAAAAGAGGTAGTTTGGCTAGAGGTAGAGTTTGTTATGGGGAGAGATGGGGGCATAGATCAAAGTGTGATGGAAACAGTTGGAAGGAGTCAACAGTCTTAGAACTTCATACAGGGGTGAACTGTTTATGGATAGTTCACCCGGAACAGTGTCTGGAACATGGTAGGAGCTTTATATATTTTGAATGAATGTATGAGTGAATAAATGAGTAAATGAAGATAAAGAAAAGCAAGACAAAGAGTTAAGCAGATTTCTAACTAGCTCTTCTCCCCATCCACCTGATCACCACGGGAGGAACAAAGAGTCCCCTCATTCTAACTCTGATTCAAAACTCCCCATATCTCCTCCCTCTTGCGTCTCCCTCCCACCCTCCCTATCCCACCCGTCTAGGTGGTCACAAAGCACCGAGCTGATATCCCTGTGCTATGCGGCTGCTTCCCACTAGCTATCTATTTTACATTTGGTAGTATATATACAGACTTAAAATTTTAAATATATTCTTATATCTGTGGACGTCTCTTTAGCATTTCATACTCATGGTGATTTTCTCCGTCTGGAAGCTCTCTACTCCCTTGGTTTCTATGGAATAGCACTCATCTGATTATTTCAGCTCTTGGATCATTCCCTTATCTCTTTATTGACATCTTTGTCCTCTAACTATTCCTTAAAGGTGGTATCCTCACAGTTCTATCCTCAGCCTCCTCTTCCTCACATCTCTCATAGTTCTTGCATGATTTCAACAACTTTCAATGTGGAGAGAATCATCTCTAGTCCAGATTCCAGGCATCGGCCCAGTTTATCCACTTCCTATTGTATTTCCAACTGAATATTCGTTCAGGCAACCTATATTGTACCTTACACTCAATCTGGCAACGTTGAAACTTATCTCTTCAATTAGACTACGAGCTAATTGGAGCAGAAGGTTTTTATTCACCTTTATACCCTTCTAGCCTAACACGTAATAGGATCTCACACATATTTGTTGACCAGCTGACCAACAGAGTGAGTGAATGCTTCATAGGTCTACTTCGAACCCCAGCTCTGAGTTAAAGAACACATACCTTTTCTCTTCAGATTCCTGGCCTGTGCCCTTTGGGCTACATTCAAACCTAAGATGGTGGCATCCGGATTCTCTCTCAAGCCAGTAAAGTCATCTGTTTTGATTTCTTAAGACACAAGGACTCCATCTTTCCCATGGAACACGGCTTCTCTTTAGCAGAGAGCAGTAAGAAGATTCATTTTTGCCCTTCCTTCTCTGAACTTTAGGGTGACAGCTCGAGGTTAGGGGATCCCAATATTCCTGCCCCCCCAGTGATGGCTTCTTCCCTTGAACCCTTCTCCAGACTGTCAGACCCCCTAGTGGGCCCTTACCTTGAAGAAGAGTGATAGCCAGGATGAGGCCAGCCAGACGCGTCCCCTGCTCCATAGCAGCCTCTGTTCTTCTCCCGCAGAAGCACTGAGCAGCCCCTAGCAGCCAGCCAGCCAGCCTGTGCTAGCATATAGCCTGGCTCCGCCCAGCATCCTTAGGGCTGGGGCCCCTGTGAGAAGGCAAGAACCCGGAGCCTCCACCCTCTGCTTCAATTGTGGGCAGTGGGTGGGGGCAGGGCTCAGGAGGGCTGCAGGTGCAGATATCTCTGGCTTTTCAGTTAAGGAGAGGAGCGTGGGTGGTGGAGGGGAGGGAGCGGGAGGGAGTGCTGGATTCCCATCTCAGAGACTCAGCTGGTACAGAAAGCCACCTTGGGTGCTGGGCAGGAGGTGGCCTGGGCCCCTTTCTTTTTATGAGGGGAAGATAAACGTTTCTGCCACCACTTGTTACTTGGATCTCAGCCAGTTGTTGCCTGTTGCTAGCTGTTGTTGTTAGAACTAGTGAATTTAGGTGGGAACTCTTAGGTGCTTGGGGCTGGAACTCTGAACAGAAAGCCACCTCAGTCCAGGGATTTTTTTCACTGCTCTCTTGAGAGGCGATCATCAAAGTGGTGCCTGCCTGGAAAGGAATGGGTAGGACAATTCCACCAAGACAGACCATACATTTCCAAGGACTAGGGTCAGCTGCGTTCCCAAGATCTCAGGCCCCTCAGCCGGTCAGCCAGTGAATTGACAAAAATGTATGGAGCTCTCGTCATGTGCCACACACAGGCCAGGTGCTGGTGATACAGAAGTGAGCAAGACATGCACGCTCTCTGCCCTCAGATAAATTACAGTCTAACTGCGACAGTGTAGACAGTTTGGGATTTCCATAGCCCAGAGGAAAAAAGTCCATTTGTCTCCTGGGGAGGCTCAATTGTGCTGCGAGTTAATCATATTGTTATTAATAACTCCCTCTCTTATTGAGAGCATATGAAGTGTCAGGCACCATGGAAACATTCCATTCGAATTCTTCTCATGATACTGTGGGAATTAGGCTCTGAAGAATTCTGTGACTGGCTCAGACCCAGCAGGTAGGCAGTATTGGAGCCAGGATGTAAATCTCTCATTAAGGGTCTCCCAAAGCTCAAACTCCCACTGGTAAGAAGATATTTAGTCTGGTGTCCCAGGCGGCACAAGGAGGACCTCGGGTAGGGTCCCAAGAAAGACCAGGAAACGGAGGAACCTAGCTGATATGGCTTATGGGATGGAGTTCACAGCTTGTCTCAAGGGTTTTGAGAGATGGCAGTTTTTAGGTGGTGAGTAAATGTAGTGATGTTGCTGACAGGAACTCAGCATTTCTTGTTTTTCATCAGTGACTCAAGAAAGGACACCCTGAATCTCCTTTTACTTCCTAGAAGTCCAGGCAACCTTTTCCATATCGTCTGCTTCCCCCTTCTACCCCTCCCCCACCCTCCATGCTCTGAGAAAGAGCGATTTGCACCTGCTTCCTTCCTACCCCACCCCCAGCCTACCTCTACCCTGGCAGCCTCCCATCACCAACAGTGGAGAGCAGAGAAATAGGCGTCTTCTAGTGCCTCCGCCACCCTTTACTTTTTCCGGGTACACATGAGTCAGTTGGGGGAAGGCGGCTTTCACCTTGGCTGATAGTTCTGTGACTTGGGTCTGTCTACTGGATGAATTCTGCTGGAAGATGGAACACAGAAGTTTTCTGTCTGGCCTGATACTGGCTGCCCTTCTCTCCCAAGGTAAGGCTTCTCTGGGTGGATGGGGGCATCTTGGAGAAGGGACCTAAGGGGGACATTACCACCTGGAATGTGGTCCACTCGAAAGTCCTTCTCAATGCTAGCTTCAATTCACCAGGCAGCGTTGTCAAGGAGGTCCATGTTGGGATGTAGCACAGGGTCTGGGAAGCACAGGCTCTTGGCTCTGACTGACTCCAGCTAGGGGTGCATCTTGGCCTTGAATGTCTCTCTGAAGACCTTAGGCCAGAGATCTGTAGGAAGTGTTGCAGTATGTGCGTGCCTTAGCCTAGGGCTGGTAATGGGAGCACTGTTCCTTCTAGGGCAGAGAGCCTTTGGGATCCAGGACTCTTGGTCATTTGGCCATCATGATGTCACCACCTGGGGTCATGGCCCAGCACTCAGGGGAATGCTTTAAGAGAAAAGTTAAATTGAGGCTGAGCAGGAGGGAGGGCAGATTTGGGTTGGTAGAATGACCCATTCATCCACGTTTACCTGGTTTTAAAACTGATACTCTCATGTCCCAGGTATTCTCTTAATCCCAGGCAAACTGGGATGAATGGTTACCCTAGTAGTCAGCTTCTTTGGGACATCCAGGATTTCCATTGGAAACGGATCCCCAAGGAATACATGACTATGCGATGTGGAGCATCTGATGTACATGTATCTCCCTGAGAATACATGCATTTTCTCCTGACCTGCTACAGAGGCAAGAGAAATGGCTCTTCGGGGGGTTTTCTAGAGGATGCTCTTCTATCCAAATTGGTAACTGACTATGAATCTCAGGAAGAATGTAGATTCCATTTTTTCCTGGGATTGGAGATATAGATTCCAGTGCCTCTGTGGGCTGTGGAGATGCTCTCAGTCACAGCAGTTCAGTGGATCTAGAAAGGTGCCGTTCATACCTCCAACCCTTAAACTCCCCACAAGACTTGACCTGTGTGGAGCCCCAAGAACAGATTCAATAAAAAGTTTTTTCCTGTCCCTCTCCTCCTAAGCAAGTGTAGAACAACTAAAAATCTTTACATGGGATTTGCCCTAGGTCCCCTTTTGGACCACTGGGATGGTAATTCATATTAGCTTCTCTCCTACCCCCAGCCGTCACTGGCCATAGGAAAGGCTTTAGTAGTACCATTCCCTTGGTAGTGGTTGGGGCAAGGGTGGGGCGAGGAGGCAGAAGATGAGAGGTTGACGTGGGAATGTTGCAGGCGGCTGGGAAGTAGAATTAGAAGGTTTCTTGGAGAAAAAAATGTGGACATCTCCAATTGAGTACCATTCTTCTGCCTTTCTTTTATTTTATTTTATTTTATTTTAAATTAGCATACATCTTTCCAGTGATGCCTTTTTTTTTTTTTTAAAGAAATTCACGTTCTTTATTTATTTATTTATTTATGACTGTGTTGAGTCTTCGTTTCTGTGCGAGGGCTTTCTCTAGTTGCGGCAAGTGGGGACCACTCTTCATCGCGGTGCGCGGGCCTCTCACCATCGCGGCCTCTCTTGTTGCGGAGCACAGGCTCCAGACGCGCAGGCTCAGTAATTGTGGCTCACGGGCCCAGCTGCTCCGCGGCATGTGGGATCTTCCCAGACCAGGGCTCGAACTCGTGTCCCCTGCATTGGCAGGCAGACTCCCAACCACCGCGCCACCAGGGAAGCCCTCTTCTGCCTTTCTATATCTCTTGGGTGTTTTAGCAGTCTGGGCTCCCCTCCTACTTCTAATCAGTGGTCTGAACACATTTCCAGGAAGGTTCTTGGATCAACCCAGCTCCACGTTTTCCTCTTTTGCTCCATGTCCATCAGGGCCTGTCCTCTGTTTGGATTGTATCCTCATGTCCTTCTTGGTCCCTGCAGTTTGTGGGGGGCCTATTGAAGCACTTCTCTTGTGACTTCCGTCTCTCTCACTAGAAACCATGTACTATTCTAGACTTGGAAAGTGGTCCTTCTTAAGTATGAGCCTCAGCAGAACAAGGAGTCTGGTGCAGACCAAAGAGCTGGTTCCAACTGTGGTATTTTTTCCCTTAGTGAGCCCCTTAAATGTCTCTGTGGAGGAACTTGAGGACAGAGTATTTTTGAGATGCAGTACCAGTATCACGTGGCTAGAAGGAACAGTAGGACAACTGGCCTTAGGCAATAAAACTATGGACTTGGGAAAACGCAACCTGGACCCACGAGGAGTGTATGTGTGCAATGGGACAGATGGAAAAACCAGCAAAACATCTACTCTGCAAGTATACTATCGAAGTATGTGCTTCCAGGACCCTTTGGGTTGGAATGGATGGGGCCTCTGGATATGAGAACTTTCTAGGTGTAGGAGCTCTGGTGTACCAGTCTGTGCTCTCAACAAACTGGGTTGCTCTCGTAATGGTATGAGCCAGATTTTGGAGCCCTGAGTGGGAAATAGCTTAATGGCAAAAGAACAATAGGGACCTTGTGACCCAAGCAGTAGGGGCTTGGTTGGGAGAGTGGTTGGCCTACTGCCTTGTTTAAGTTCCTACAAAGCTGAGACAACTTCTTGGCTCTCCTCAGGGATTTCTTGGGTTGAAGGTTAGAGGTAGATGTAGCAAGGCTCTCAGCAGGACTTTTTCCAAGTTTGGGTCTTGGCATGAGAGACCCTGGGGCTGCCCTAAGAGGCAGAGATGGTTCCCTGATCTTGAAGACCCTCCACCTCTCCTTCGGCCTCCCCTCCCCCGCAGTGTGCCAGAACTGTGTGGAGCTGGACTCAGCCACCCTGGCAGGCATCGTCATCACCGACATCATTGCCACTGTGCTCCTTGCTTTGGGAGTCTACTGCTTTGCTGGACACGAGACTGGAAGGCTCTCCAGGGGTAAGTGGAAAGGACAGAACATGTGTGTGTTGTGGCTGTGAATGTGGGTATGAGTGTGTACCTGCTAAGGAATGGGGCTGGAGGTGGGTTGTGTCTCATCTGGGGGTCACTATTGCAACCTCCTAAGGACTCCTACAACTGGTTGCTGACAGAACTTAGGTGCCCATATGGCTCATGCAGACTTCCAAGGGTGTGACCAGCTGCAGTCCCCCTGCAGCATTCATGGGGTCTCACTGTCCCATCTCCTAGGCCCTTGTTGACTCTCTTTCCCTGGTTCTTCTAGCTGCTGACACTCAAGCTTTGTTGGGGAATGACCAGCTCTATCAGGTGAGCCTTGAGGGGAAAAGGATGAGAATGGGGGGAGGAGTGAGTGGGGATGGAGAGCCTGATACTAGGTTTAATGTGTATGTGTGTGAAGGTCCTAGTGGGGAATTCATCACTGGGGAGTCTGGAAAGGCCAGGAATGAGCTCTCATCTCTGGGGTCTGCTGGGGTTCTCCCTGGGAGAGTTCTGACACTGCCTCACTGTTTCTCCTTCTCATCTCTTAGCCCCTTCGAGATCGGAATGATGCTCAGTACAGTCGTCTTGGTGAGAACTGGGCTCGGAACAAGTGAACCTGAGGCTGGTGGCTTCTAGGCTCATTGGTTATCGACTGGACCTTCTCTCCTTGCTCAGCCAAGAAAGCTGTCCTCCTTCACTCAGCAGGCGCCTGGACTTTTGAAGGCTACAGGACAAGGCATGGGAGTGGCCCTGACTTGACTGGGCCCTTGCTCTCCCTGCCCATCTGTGTCCTTCCTTCATCACTTCCCTCCTCTGCCCCACATGGACCGTGTGATGGGCAGTCTCCCACTACATCTTGACCCACTGGTGTTTCTGTCCTGGTGGGCTCCCTGGGTGCAGGATCGGCCCCACCACACTCTCTTGGCTCCAGTCCCCTATTATAACCCTTCTACGGCTTTGACTTCCTCACCACAGTGGAGGGCGGGCTGCTGTGTTTAGGGACACAGCCACTCAGAAGTTTCCATGACATCATGAGCGGAGGTGGCAGAGACATCAAAGGTCCTGAGGATCACTTCTTATCAAGGCTCCGAGAGTGTGTATGACAAAGTCCCATTTCTGCTAAGGGGCTGGTCTTGGCTTTATGACCCCTGTGGAGTGCTAGCCACTACCTACAAGGAGGTCTCAGCCAAGGCCCCTTCAGTACCCTTTTCCCCTGTATAGAAGGTACCATTCTATTTTCTTTCCGCAGAACCTGTCCCTGCCCCACCCCTGCCTTCTGCATAGTAAACTGACATCAGAAACTCTTCATCAATTAAAACATACTATCCTTCTCCACCCACTTGGAAAGCTGGAGTCTGAGACTGGGTGGGGAATTAGGTTATTTTCAATAGATGTCATCTTTAGCCATTGGGTTAGTGGTGGTTCTGAAACTTTGGGATTTATTTAAAAAATACACACTTGGGTCCCACTTGGGGACACTCTTGTGTCCTCAGGTGATTCTGAAGCAGCCTCAATTCAGAGAATCTCTGGTTTAGCGGAAGAATTGAAGCTACTTATTCTTTTGTGTCCTTTACGCCCATTCCTGTCTACCATGTGTGGGAATCCCTCTTTTTTTTCTCTGCATAAGAGTAATTCAATAAACTTCAGAACAGTTTAATGAGAGATGGGAGGTTTTCTTTTTAAAGATTTTTTTGATGTGGACCATTTTTAAAGTCTTTATTGAATTTGTTATAATATTGCTTCTGTTTCATGTTTTGGTTTTTTGGCTGCGAGGCATGTGGGGTCTTAGCTCCCCGACCAGGGATCAAACCCACACCCCCTGCATTGGAAGGCAAAAATTTAACCACTGGACCACCAGGGAAGTCCCCAAGAGTGGGAGTTTCTTAGACCAGGGTTCCCAAAGGAGAAAATTATTAACAACCACATAGCCAGAGATCTGGATGATTCTGCCCACTAACTCCTCAAGATACACACAGACCCTAACTTTGTTACAGACAGAATGAACTTCCAATTTACACATGTTTCATTCATGGTTGTGATTCATTCCTACCCTTTATACCCTACTGCTGCAGTCCTCCTAGCCCTAGATCCCATTTTCACACTGGATCCCTCCACCTTGGGCAACTCTTCCACAGCTTGCATTGCACCAATACTTGTGTCCTTCCCATGCTCTGCACACTTCCTTTGACCCTGTGCTCCTCATATACCCTTATGTCCCCCTCTACAGCTCACCAGTTCTCAAAATTCACTGCACATTGGAATCTCCTGGGGAGCTTTCAAAGTACTGATGCCTGGGTGACACCCCCAGAGATGCTGATTATACTGGGTTGGAACATCAGGACTTTTCAAACTGCTTAAGGTGATTCTAATGTGAAGCCAAGGATGAGAAACACTGACCTTCACCTGAGCCCTTCTGGAAACTTGGGTCCCTTCAGCTCTCTTTTTTTGTGTGCTTTTAAAACACAGCTTTACTGAAGTAAACTGACATGAATAAACTACATATATTTAACTTGTAAAATTTGATAAGTTTTGGCATATGTGTACACTTGTGAAACATCACCAAGACTGATAAGTATGAACTTACCCAATACCCTGGACAGTTTCCTTGATTGTCTTTTGAGTGTTTCCTGGTTTTGGCTATTACAAATTAAGTTGCTATGAACATTCATACATAAATCATTATATAAGTCATACGCTCATATACAAGGACATACACTCTTATCTCTATTGGATAAATACTCAGGAGCGGAATGGCTGGGATACAACTTTTGAAGAAAGTAGTCTGGCTATTCTAGGTTCTTTGCAGTCCCATATGAATTGCCTTCTCAGTTACTACAAAATGCGTGCTGAGAGTTTGATCAGGATTGCATTGAATTTATAGATCAGTTTGGAGAGAACTGACATCCTAATGATATTGAGTTTTCCAGTCCATGAACACGTCTTTTGTCAGATTTATCCCTAAGTGTTTTACTATATTTTTGATGATATTGTTTATGCTATTTAAAAATTTTTGATTTCCAGTAGTTCCTTGAAATTGTATAGGAATACAATTACTTTTTGTATATTGATCTTGTATCCTGAAAACTTCCTAAACCCATTTATTAATTCTAGTAGCTTTTTTTTTTGTAGATTCCATTGGATATTCCATATATTTGATCATGTTGTTTGTGAATAAAGACAGTTTTTTATTTCCAGCTTTTCCATTTCCAATCTGGATCTGTTTTACTTCTGTTTCTTGGCTCATTGCACTGCTAGAACCTCCAGTACAATGTTGAGTAGAAGTGGAGAGAGGACAGCCTTGCCTTATTTGTGGTTTGTTTGTTTGTTTGTTTTTAAGTTCTGGGTCCATTCTAAATATTTATTTATTTGGCTGTGCAGGCTCTTAGTTGCAGCACGTGGGATCTTTAGTTGCGGCATGTGAACTCTTAGTTGCGGCATGTGGGATCTAGTTCCCTGACCAGGGATTGAACCCAGGCCCCCTGCATTGGGAGCACGGAGTCTTAACCACTGGACCGCCAGGGAAGTCCCGCCTTATTTGGGATCTTAGGGGGAAAGCACTGTTTTTCATCATTAAATATGATGTCGGCTGTATGTTTTTCTTAGATGCCCTCTAACAGGTTGAGGTCATTCCCTTCTCTTTCCAGTTTGCTGAGAATTTTAAACAAAAATAGTTGTTGAGGATTGTCAAGTGCTTCTTCTGTATCCATTGAGATGATTATATGGTTTTACTTTTTTTGTCTGTTAATATGGTAAATTACATTGATGGCATGATCTGTTAAACCAATCCTGCATTCCTGAAATAAACTGTACTTGGTCATTATGTATTTTTTTTGTGTGTGTATATTATTAGATTAAATTTGCTAAAATTTTGTGAAGCTTTTTTTTTTTGGCTGCGATGGGTCTTCGTTGCTGCGTGTGGGCTTTCTCTAGTTGCGGTGAGTGGGGGCCGCTCTTCGTTGCGGTGCACAGGCTTCTCATTGCGGTGCCTTCTCTCATTGCAGAGCACGGGTTCTAGGCACACGGGCTCAGTAGTTGTGGCTCGCGGGTTCTAGAGCGCAGGCTCAGTAGTTGTGGCGCACGGGCTTAGTTGCTCTGCGGCATGTGGGATCTTCCCGGACCAGGGCTGGAACCCGTGTCCCCTGCATTGGCAGGTGGATTCTTAACCACTGCGCCACCAGGGGAGCCCGTGAAGCATTTCTGCATCTATTCATATGGGATATTGGTCTGCAGCTTTCTTTTCTCGTAATGTCTTTGTCTGGTTTTGATATCAGGGTATGTTAGTCAGGGTTCTTCAGAGCAACAGAGTTGCAGTTGATGTTGCACGTTGAGCCCAAAGGAAGGTCTAGAGACAGAAAGAGCGCCCTCTTCCTCAGAGGACCTCAGTCTGCTTTTTCTTAAGGCCTTCACTGATTGGATGAGGCTCTCCCACATTATAGAAGGTAATCTGCTTTACTCAAAGTCGACTGATATAAATGTTAATCTCAGCTAAAGAGTACCTTCACAACACAATGAGATGTGTTTGACCAAATATCTGGGTACTGTGGCTCAGCCAATCTGACACATAATATTAAGCATTGCACGTGGTAAGTTTGGTCTTCATAGAATAAGTTGGAAGTATTCTCTCTTCAATTTTCTGAAAGGGTTTGTATAGAATTGGTATTATTTCTTCCTTAAATGTTTGATAGATTTCACCAGGGAAGCCATCTTGGTCTGGAGTTTTCTTTGTGGAAAGGTTTTCAACTCTGAATTCAGTTTAATAGCTAAAGGGCTATTTTGGTTATCTAGTTCATCTTCAGTGAGTGGAGTGCCTTCTCCTTTGTCTTCAAATTCTCTCCATCCTTCCCTTCAGGGCCCAGATCAAGTCTCTCCTCCTCCATGGAGCTTTTGCCGACCACCTCAGCTCTCCCAGTTCCTCCTGGGAACACTGACAAAACCGTCTATAGCACTTCTATGCTTACTCACATTGGTTCTGTCACTGTTTAACTTTTTGCATACTTGGCCACTCATATAATTGTAAGCTCCTTGAAGACAGGAACTGTTTGTATCCTTTTAGTACTTAGCACAGTGTTGGTCTGTCACACGAGTGATTAGAAAAGCACTCATGGAAGGAATACCTAAGCAATTCAAAACAGAATTTTAAAGTCAGGAAAATGGAGAGCATTTCTAATGATCACAGTCAGCATTGGGTAGCTGTTCAGAGCATTGGAGTTGGACAGCCTTGGCTGCTAATTCCAGCTCTGTCCCTGACTAACTGTGCACCTTGAGTGAATGACTTCCCCTCTTTGAGCCCCCTATTCTCATCTGTAAAATAAGGACATCTACCTTGTCGGTTGGTCATCATAGGATGAAATGAGATAACGCTTGTAAAGTGCTAAACACAATTTCTAGAGCAGAGTACATGCTTCCTAAGTGTTAGCTATTATTGCTTTCATTACGCTGAGCCACACCTCCCTTGCCTGGGCAGCATCAAATATACCTGGGACAGAACTGCCACCCCTGGGCCAGCCTGCTGATCAGCAGCTATTGATGGTCAACGTCACAAAAATTCCTTTTGAGCCTGAGTGCTGAGTGCTTACAGGGAGAGAAGCAGCTTCAGCAGGGACCAACAAATAGAAACTGTAGCCACAAGACCAAGGCTGAGTGTGTCCAGTATGTGGAGACTGCTAACGACAAAGGGCTTTTCTGAGTCGTGGTCACACTCTTCAATAGTCCTGGGGTCAGCAGAGAGGTTTCTGAGTGCAGAGAGGGAGCAAGGAGAGCCCACTGGTTTGGGCTGGGCTGAGAGGTCCGCAGTGTTCTGGCGTCTTCTCTCTGCAAGCTGAGTGTGTGCCCTGGGAGAGTGGAAAGAAACCCTCCCACAACACGAGTCTCTGCTGCGCTGCACCCGGTCCCTCGCTCAGAGTGCAGCCCACATCCTGGCCGCTAAACCACAGCCCGCCTCGGGCTGCAGGCTGTTGCCTCTCACAGTGGAGGGAGGGGGGCCTGCCCGGCAGCATCTCCTCCCCTCCCCTCCCTTCCCCTCCCCTCCCCAGCTCCGTGGAGGTGCTTCCTTTTCGAGGCAGCGAGGAAATGTGTGTCTGCTGCCTCCCCTTCACCTCCTCTCTTCTGTCTGCTGCCTTCACCTACCTTCGAAGGCCTCTGTTTCTGTCTCACCCATTTTCTGAGCTGACCACTCCATCAGGGACCCATCAGGCACTCTCTGCCATCCTTGATGTTTTTCTCCAAAAGACGTTAGGCAAACGATAATTTCTTTCTTTCTCTTTCTTTCTCTCTCTCTCCTTTCTTTCTTTTCCTTCCTCCCTCCTTCCCTCCCTCCCTCCCTTTCGCTCTCTCTCTCTTTTGATTTATTCCCTGATGCCCTTTCCAAAGAGAGCTTCAGATAATGCCTGTTTCAGCTGTGAAAACAGGTAGTACTGGCATTTGGGGTCATAGCTGGGAATATAGTCAGAGGAAGGGAGGACCTGCATTGTCTTAGGAAATGAGGCAGCCTCTGAGGGCCTCCCAGAAAAGAGGGACAGCAACTCTTTCAGCCAAATACACTTTATTTCTTTTCTCTCTCAGCTGAAAAGGAGCCTAGCACATTCATGGAGCTGCAAATGACCGTCTAGGGGCCTGCTGTGGAGACAGGGAGGGAAGGGGCACAGGACTAGATCTGGGCCAGGGTCTGTGAACAGGGCAGGACCTCTGCCAGCATTTACCCAGTCCATTCCCACAGAGGGTCGCCAAAGAGAGCTAGAAACAAGGAAATGTAGATGGAATAGTTAGGGATGGGGCAACTTCTATGCAGGAGAAGGAGGGAGCCAAAGGGAGAAGTAACAGCCAACAGGGCAGGAAGGAATGGGGGTATGTGAAGAACAGAAATAAATATCCTGATAAGAGGGCAGGCCAGGTGTGAGGGGTGAGTAGTGATGATGTTTCAAAGGATAATGAGGCAGCAATATCCTTGGATGGGGTCCAGGAGAGAAGGCAGGAAGGAGGCCGCTGGGGACAAGGCTGAGGGTGTGAGTTCCCCACAAGGCAGAGGAACAGTTCTCCTGTGGTGTCCAAGATTTGCCCAGGGAACAGAGAGTAGCAGTCCTGGAGAGGAGCCAGACCTGGGTCAGTGGGAGACAGTGTCTTCAGGAGCTGTCAGATGCCTCTCTGATTTAGGCCAGCATACAGGTCCCGCTGGCCTTTCCGGATGGGCTAGGGGTGGAATAGAGAGGGGTGGTCAGCAGGGTGGGAGGAGGTCACTCCTGAGAAAGAAGGGCCTCTGAAGAACCTTAGACCAGGGGTCAGGAGGCAGGCTCAACTGGTAAGAGATTTGATCTGGTCACCTCCTGTGAGCCTCAGTTTTCCCATCTCAAAAATGGAAAACTAAAGACCCAACTCTCAGGGCTTTTCTCAGAATTGAATGAAGTCACTCTTGCGAAAGTGAACAGCCCACACTTGACTGGTGCTCAATAAATATTTGTTGAGTTTGTCCAGGTGTGATATTCAAAATATTTAACAGTTGGTAGTGCCCAAACACCGAGCAATCAGAACAATCCTGGTGGTTCTCTGCTATGCCAGGCAGTAACTCTTCAGTTGTTCAATCTAGAGGTGGTCCAGTGGGGGAGGGGCTGTGATGTCTGGCAGTGTGTGTGCTGGGGATGGAGGATGGAGGAAGCTTGGGGCTATTCACCAGTGAAATATTTTCATATTCCAACAACTGGTAGGTGCATGCCGGTGGAACATCAGTCATAAGTTTATCATGCTAGAGTCTGGGTGTATGGTATTCCCCATGGCTGTCGCCCAGCTAATGAATAAGCCAGAAAAATAGGAGCAGCACCTCACCCCCACCACCCGTGGTTGTGGAAACCCTGCAGCCTTTGAGATGGCCCCGTTCTACCATGATGGATGCAGAGGCGGGCACGTGGTGGGTTGTCCTGGAGCCCTGAGGGAGGGGATTTGAAGTGTCTGATGGGCCAGATGCACAGTCCCATCTGTCCCCTTCTCTCCTAGAAAGACCCCTCCCCCCACTTTATCCCTTGTTACCTCATAGTCTGGGTTGGGTACAGGTGGTGGCCTCTGCCTGTTTTGTCCTGCAGAGGAGGGAAGGGAAAAGGATTCATTTCCATGAGGAAACACCAATCTTGTGAGAATGAGACCCAGATCAAGGAGGGCAAACTCCTCTCTACTTCTTTTTTCTATTTCAGCTGCCCTTTCTCTTTGCTTTCTTTCATCCCATCTCTAATGACCCCACACTGTCCTTATCATTTGTGACCTCAGCTAAAGGTCCTTCCACTGTTTCCTTTCCCACAGGTTGGAGTCGGGAGGGCAAGGAAAAGGCAGGAACTAATGTCCCAAAGTCTCCCCAAAGATTGAGGGGTGGAGTCTGATTACTCCAGAACACTGACAGGCACTTGAAGAAGCCCATCCTGGTAGTAAATGTTTTTGCATTTTTCAAGGGTGGAGAGGACAGGAGTGATCTGAAATGGGACACTCTCTGTCAGGATCTTGGCCACACTGGTGAATGTTCTAGAGAAGCTGTCTTGACCTAGCCCTGGACTTGCCAGCCCATCCTGGCCTGGGCTGGACATCCCCCCTTGGCGGGAATCTCCTCCATGGTCTTACCCCTGGGCCTGCTGCCAGCACCCGCTCCTCTCGTCACAGGCATGGCCTTGGCCTTTCTGCTCTTGCTCCAGTAATACACCAGCAGCAGCAAGCCCAAAGTGACACAGATGTCCACTACGATGATTGTGGCCACCACCATCAGATCTGCCTCCACGCAGTTCTCACACACTGTGGGGTGGGGAGTGTGGAGAGAAGAAGAGAAATCACACAGAAAGGAAGACATAGGACACTGGAGATGAGGAAGGAAAAAATGAAGGTCGTTCTCCCTTTAATACTCACCTGGCTGCCATGGTCAGACACCCCCTGCCCCCTTTCAACACGTTTATAACAACAAGCAAACTGTGGTGTGTATGGGTAGAGGTTCTGCAGTCAGACAGTCCTGGGTTCAAGTCCCAGCCATGCTACTCACTAGCTGTGAAAGTTGTGAAATGTGTGTTCAACTCACAAAACCTCTGTTTCCTCATCTATAAAATGGGAGTAAGATAGCACTCAACCCATATGGTGGTTAAGAGGATTGTGTGAAAAGCCCTGGCAAGTATTTGGTATAGTGCTTAAAACTTAATAAGCACTCAATGATTGTTAGCTATCATTATTGCTTATTATTATGCCTTAGTTTATGACATTTTAGTAGAGTGGCTTTGAGTCCTTTTTGTAAATCCTGAAGAATTCCTCTCTGGATAAAGCATCAGATAAACTAATATTGGTGTCCCGTAATTCTGGACATGATATAATGCAAAGGACCCAATCTTGTCTCTTGGGACATTGTAGTTTTAGATCTAGAGCTGACTGAGGTTACCCAGACAGCCCCATATTGGTGTTTAATCTATATTTCAGAAAACACTGATGCTGTGTGGCCCCAGACAGTCCCGGATTGAGTGTCGGAGAAGCACAAAGATGCCAGGAGACTGTGAGTTGGGTTAGCGGAAATATTGAGAATGCCCTTTAGAAATGGTCCTCCCTAAAGAGTCTAATAGTGCTTGCTCTGAAGATCTATATTACCTCTTGCTTTCAGGTAGAGCCTATGATTCTCGTCCTTTGAGCAGGTATAATAACCGCTGTTCTCTATTTCTGAAAAATCCTCCAGTAACAGTGGGTTGTCATAATGGGGCATTTTTATACCATCTTTTTTCCAAGTTATTTCCTCAGATACAGTATCCTCAGGGCATGTCAGCTTTACTCTGTTTCCAGAGATGGAGACTTGATATACTGGGGAATGGGAGAAAAGAGAAGGGAAATTAAAGGGAGAACCCAGCAATATTTAAGGCAAATTAGTAGCAGAAGAACCAACCAAATGCGGAAAGTCCTCTGACCTCCTAGATCTTAGATTTTCTTGTCAAAAGGGAACTCTGCTGGCTAGGGGGTATGAAAGAGGAGATATGTAGGAGAAGGGGCCCTAGAGAACCTTTTGAAGGTGACTTCAGAGTTTAGGCATGGACATGGGGACTTGGAAGTAAAGAAAATCTACAGCAGTCCTTATTTGTAATGTTTCTAAAATGGGAGTTAGAAATATGAGGTTGGGAGGACCTCAGTTCTTGGGGTTAATCTCTCTCAATCAGTTCCTTCTTCCCAACCACTGACTTGCATCATCAGATAGGGCAGAATAAAAGACTGATAAACTTACATTTCAGTGTTTGTGTTTGTGTAACTTCATCTGAAAATGAAAAAAGGAAGGAATGGTAAGAAAATAACCTTGGTTTAAGTTTAAATTGTAGGTGAAAAATTTCAAGTGGAACTAGATACTATCCCCAAGAATTCCCAAAGAGGGCCCGTTCTTTAGGGAGCTCCAAGTCTTGAAGGTGAGGTATGTACTTGTCCTATGAGATATGCTCATAGACACAACTCAGATACATCAAACTGAGAATATACCAGCATGTGCTTCTAGATTTAGATCCACTAAAGCTCAGAAAACCTTAAAAGCCTAAAGCTGAAAAATTCCAGTCGTCTTCAAGCTTATTCTCTTGCATTAGCAAGAACCATATTCCAGATAGATATGAAAGGGTCTTCTCAGAGCTAAAGACCTTCATATGTTTGAATCACTGATTCTTGGGCTTACCTGTTTTTCGTTATTCAGAAGTTCTTACTTATAACTAACAGAAACTCTCATAGCAGAGATCAAATATCTTTCTTCTTATTCCATCCCACTTTTCTGTTATTGCCCTTAAATTATGTGAAGCACTATGCACATTTTAAGGAAATAGTTATTCTAATAAAATGTGACTTTATTTTAAATTATATCTGAGTGCAATCAACTCTCAATTATTTTTGTTAGAACTATTGGTGTGGACAACTGAAATCCACTAGTATAATTTGGGGATCCAGCCAAATTCCCCACAGTAGGCAATTTTGCCCTGGGAAGTGGGCTGGGGAGCACCTTCATTTCCTGGAAAACTTGTGGCTGGGACACTGGGCGGCACTAGGCTATGCTTGAGCCTGTATATGACAGCTGGAAGAGTGGACAGTGGTGCTCAGAGACAGCCCTTTCTCTGTTGGGGGTGTTTTGCTACAGTGTGCTGTTGGGGACAGAGCACCGGGCTGAGTCAGTAGCGCTGTGTTTGAATCCCAGATTTGCTTTAGGCTGTGTGGCCAAGGGAAAATCATTTAACTTCTCTGAGCTTCAGTTTCTTCATCTGAGAAATGGAGAGAAAACATCCACTTCACAGGGTATTCGTGAGAATTAAATGGATTATGAAGGTGAAAATGGATGGTGCATAGCAGATGCTCAAGAAAAGTGTTAGTTACTTTCTTCCTTTCCTTCTGGGGGTCCTGCTAATGGAGAACAGAACAGAGTTCTGCCCCAGTTGCTCAGTCAGCCCTCCAGCTGAGATCATACAGAATGTAAACAAGTCATTCTCCAGGTGTATCTATCTGCTAATAATTGGGAGTTGAGTATAATGACAATAGATAGTCTATAATATTTTGATTTGGGAATAATTTTTCAGCCCTGATATTTCTTAGAAATATTAAAATAGAAATCATAAATAAAATAATTTAGAAGTAAATAGAAGTTTCACTCTGATTGGTGTGTTTGTTTGGAAAAGCAATGTAAAGGAAATTGCTCACAACTCCATTTGGCACAAATGCAGTAGTAGAGATCAGAACAACACATTCTCATACAAGGGCCTAGATGTCTATGCTCACAAAAATTTTATACACATTCATAATGATTAAAAAGATGAGCTTCAGCATCAGCTAAATCTGCATTTATATTTCTCTCTCTGATTGGACTATATATTTATTTTCTAAGCCTTGGTTTTCTTACCTGTAGAATAGGGATGTTAGGAGAACTATATGAGGAAATTCAGGTAAAATATTAAGGGCAGTACATAGAACACACATGCTCAATAAACTTTAATGCATATTAATTAGTCTGCATACTTCCCATATAATGATAAAATCCACCCCCTGTTTTCTATACGTCAGATAATGTTCTAAGTAAATTACTCATTCAGTCCTCATAACAACCCTACAAGCTAGGTATCATTATTATTTCCATTTCGCATGTAATGATGCTATGGCACAGAGAAGTTAAGTAAATTATTCAAAGACACTCAGCAAATAAGAAGTTGAGCCAGGATTCAGATATGACTGTCTAGATTCAGAGTTAGACTCTTAACCTCACACTACATGGCCTTCTCCTCTGCCTGAGATATTCTTCCTTAAAATATAAGCACACCCTTTAAAACTCAGCTCAAGAATCACCTCCTCTTGGGAGCTTTCCCCAACCATCCTCTGTAGAGTTGACCACTCTTCTCTTTATATTTTATTCTGTATCTACCCATAACATGCAATAGACTATATTATCAATTATTTGTCGTTCAAATAAGACCATCAGCTTTTTTTTACGACCATACCACCTGTCTTGAGGGATCTTAGTTCCCTAACCAGGGATTGAAACTGGGCCCTCCGCAGTGAAAGTGTGGAGTCCTAACCACTGGACTGCCAGGGAATTCCCAAGATCATCAGCTTCTTGAGGGGAAGGAACTAGTGATGCATTCACGTGTATGATCATTTATTCATTCAGAAAATATTCATTGAGCACCTACTATGTGCCAGGCACTGGGCCAGGTAAATAAGACGCCATCTCTGCTTTCAATGAATTCATGATTTACACAAAAACTTATGGTGGCTCCAACACCCACATGTGTATTCTTTCCTGAATGGATGCTCAGGGATACACATCACTCTCAGCCATAATCAGACCTGACAGTTAGCAACAAACCTAGGCACATCTCATTGAAAGATAATTGTATTTTCCCTCTAATAGTTCTGGTTCTTAGTATTTATTACTATGATTGTCTTCTATGACCATTTTGTTCCACATTTGAAAGGAAGTCATACAGAGTGAAAAATCCTCTTACCAGTTTCTTCAAAATCTGAAAAGGAAATGATAAGAAACTATTAGCAATACTCCTATCAGCTACTAAGATCAGACCCTGCTGCCATGGGTTAGGACTCTTCCCTCAACCTTTAGAAAACAATGGATATTCAAATTCCCCATGGCTGTATACGAAAAGCTGTTTAGGATCCTGCATTAAACAACTGGTAGCTAATTATTTATAAAAAAGTGTTCTAAGTAATCATTTTGAATATAATATATATATCTGGTATATAAATATAAAAAATATATTTATGAAATCATTACATTGTATGCCTTAAACTCACCCCATGTTATATGTCAACTATCTTCCAATAAAGCTGGGGAAAGAAGAAGATCTGTATTGGGCATAAATTAAATGATAAACAAAATCAACCCTAAATGGCCAATAACATGTGGAAGAGGTGAGTTATTCTGAAGCATATCAGTGCTTTTGACATACCCCATCTGTCAATAATGTAACATTAACACATTCTCCATGATATATTAAAAAGAGTATCCAAAGGACACTACAAATTAGGCAGTGTAACGGAATGGAGACTGGCCCAGTGGCTGCCTTTAAACACAAAGTTGGTTCACTCAATTTGGAGGAGCTGATTGAATAGAAAGCCTTCCAATATTGGGACATTCTTGACTCTCTGCAATGACTGAGAAAGTAAGTCCAGGGCAGGCACACTCATATGTATGTGCACACATGAACACATATGCACATACATTCAAAGTATTTGGACATGTAATTCTGAATGTGCACTCAAATGCTGCCCCAGAGGCTTATTCAGTGCATCTCCATGCAGGCATTCAAGCCACAAACCCTCTACAAAAATCTCCCATCAAATATGAAATGCAAACGAATGAAAACTGTTTGCACTTTTTTAGTTGTCTCAATTTTTTTCTTTTGAATAGTTAAGACTCATTATTTCCTATGATTTCTTTTGCATTCCTCTTCTTGGCTAGAACTATCTCTAGACTTATGAAGAAAAGGCAAAGGAGAAGATGATAGAAACCTCTTTTATTGGTATCTGTGGGAGCTCTGTGGGAGGTCTAGTGAAAACTCCACTCATAAATACAAAACACACTGGGCTGATTTCATAACGAGGAAAGAAAGCATATCTCACCTTCTTCTGCCCAAGCGCCAACTAGAAAATAAATAAGAAAAAAAGAGTTAGTAAATGTGAGTGCCTGAGATTCCAAGCAGAAAAAGTTCTACGGCCTAGTCTGCCCATCTCTGAAGATCTAAGGTCCTTTCCACTCACTGCTGGATCACAGTTATTCCTATACCCCAGATAAGTGACAAAGACTGCTGCGTACTGACCACGGGTTCCTGGTCAATTTGGGATGAAACAGAAGAAGAAAGCATCTAGCATTAAACATGAACACACAACACTTGGCAAACAGAAGTTAGAAAATGTTGAGGGTACATCTGGGGAGATTGGAGAAACAGCAAAAGAAGTTTGCAGCCCAGCCACAAGTTTGAAAAGAAATCTCTGACTGTGGGAGAAAAACAAGCTCTGGGTTAGGTACAAAGACTGAGATTCTTGTTCCATCTCTGACTCCTGCTTGTCTGATGGTTCGGTTTTTCCATTTGTTTCCTACTTGAGAAAGAGATGGAAATATTTGAAACCAATTATTTATCAACTAGAGCCTGTGCATTGAAGAGTCCCATCATATTTCCACTGGGCCCTCCAGAGTCCCCGCACTTAGCAGTAATTTGGATTCTTTATAAAAACCAGTTTCCCTAACATTGCCTTAAAGTTTTTGTTTTTTTAAAAAAATTAATTAATTTTATTTTTGGCTGCGTTGGGTCTTCGTTGCTGTGCATGGGAGTTCTCTAGTTGTGGCGAGCGGGGGCTACCCTTCGTTGTGGTGGGCGGGCTTCTCATTGCGGTGCCTTCTCTTGTTGCGGAGCATGGGCTCTAGGTACGCAGGCTTCAGTAGTTGTGGCACGCAGGCTCAGTAGCTGTGGCTCGCGGGCTTAGTTGCTCCGCTGAATGTGGGATCCTCCCGGACCAGGGATCGAACCCATGTCCCCTGCATTGGCAGGAGGATTCTTAACCACTGCACCACCAGGGAAGTCCTGCCTTAAAGTTTTATGTGTACCTCTTTTATCAACAGCCTCTATATTGGGTGAGACACCCCTCCCAACTGCCTGCTGCCCGCACCTGCCTAACCAGAGCAGACTGGGCACATTGTCATGATGCCAAATCTCTAGAGGTGCTTGGGTCTTTGGTATTCTCTCTCTCTCTCACTCTGCAGAGCATAGTTTATACTATAGGCCTCTAAGCCAATTCCTTGAAGGAGTCACACTCTGCCCCTTGACACTCCAAATGTGTCTCCTGGACCAGTAGCAGACGAATAAGCCAGAGAGCTTATTAGAAAGGCAGAATCGCAGTCCCACTCCAGACCCACTGAAACAGAAGTTGCAATTTAACAAGCTTCCCCCGTGATTTGTGTGCACATTCAAGCTTGAGAAACCCAAGATGGAGCAGGAAGTAGAGAAGCCATGGCTGTAGCTCTGAGATGGGAGCCCCAGGTGTGACAGCAGTTTCTAGGTCTCTGAAATAAAACCCTTGTGAGCTGTCTGGCCTCATGTCGTGCTGTCATTAAGAGCACAGGCCTGTAGGCAGTCCTGAGTTCCCAGATCAGCTTCAGCCCTTACTAACTGTGTGGTTCTAAACAAGTTATTGAGCTTCTTTGAGTATTAGTTTCTTCATCTGTAAAATAGGGGATACATATAATGTTTACCTTCCAAGGTGGAGGTAAGGATTAAATTAGTTAACACGTGTAAAGATTTTTTTAACACGGTATCTGACACTCAATAAACGGAAACCTTTAAAAGAATCTTCTTTGTCTGTTATGAGATATAGAAATGCTCTTGGTTATTTATCAATTTATATTCCACCTTGCTTCAAAAAGGACTAAAGTAATTGAAAGCTCTTGGTCAACTGAAGAAGACTGAAAATTATGAGGTGTTTCATTGTCTCAGATACTAAGCTTGCTGTATACCCTGTGCAGAGTTTGGGTTCAACTCTCTAGTCTCCTCACAACAAAGAATGAAGGTTAACTCTTCTAATCTCTTCTGTGTTAGTTCTTAAGGGCTCGGTTGTTCATTGACAGAATGAGCTTGTTCTCAGAGGCACAAAGACCGCCTTGCTTTCCGTAGATATGATCATCCCAATTGCTTTCCTTTGGCTGTTCTCTGAAAGGTCTCCTGGGCACACACTAGCCTCCAGCCCTGGTTCCCTATGCTAACATTGCACAAACACTTCGTATTTTCTAGTAAATGAGGTTCCTTGGTACCACCGGGCAGCACCAGGTTAGGCTGTGAGCTTTCTACGGTCTGGAGAAACACCCCCCTTTTCATTCCATCCTACTCACCTGATAAGAGGCAGAGTCCCAGAACTCTCCAGAGATTCCCCGACTGCATCCTTCCCTCACCGGACACTCGCTCTACCTAAGATGACGGAGGCCAGTTGGCTTATAACTTCTGAAAAAGAAGCCAGAGGACTTTTTCAAAACCCCTGATGGAGATGAGGACCCTGGGGCCATTGCTCCCGATGCTGGGATGAAGAAGGGGGCTTTGTAAGAGGGAGACTCACCATTTTCCGAAGCAGGCACCTAAGGCTGGGAGGGAAGGCGGGTTTCTGAAGCCTACACAGGAAGTGTGGAGGGGCCTCTGGGCCCGCAGGGTTCTACGTCACGGGGAAACGTTCGAGACGGAGGCAGCCACCTGGGTTGGCTGGGGAGAGTTGGGGCCCACGTCCTCCCATTGGACGAGCGAGACCTGAAGGTGCTGTGAAAAATACCTGCAGTTTAGTTGTCTGGGCCTTGCACCATGTAACCCTGATGTCGGGAGCTCCCTTCTCAGAAACCCCTGCCCGCCAAACAAGCTGTGACAGGAAGAGAGAGGAGCACCAAAGAGCTGCTTTCTTTCTGGCGTATGTGGCATGGGGCAGCAAGGCACAGCCATTTTATTAGCAAAACTGTTGGCTTGAAAGGACATGTTGACTTAAAACCATGAGATGCCATTCTTTTTTGCCTATAATATCTGCAAAAATATTTAAAAACACAATATTCAATGTTGGAAAGGGTAAAGAGTGACAGTCTCAGAATCTGCTGATGTGAGTGCAAACGGATACACCCTTTCTTAATTTTTGAGCATGCCTCAATCAAATGCTTACCGGGTGCCAGGCACCGTGCTAAGGGCTTTACCAACAGATCTCACTTAATCCTCAAAACAACCCTCTAAGGTAGGTATTATTTTCATCCCCATTTTATACTTGAGTAAACTGAGGTTCAGACAGGTTATTTAAGTTGTCACAGATTACAGAGCTGGGACACTGGAAAACCTTTTGGCGAAATTCATTGATTTAGTAAATATTTGATATCTACTATGCTGTAGTATGTGCTGGGTGCTAGTAATTGAGCAGTCACAAGATAGTCCTTGTGGGGGATGAAAGGAAATGTGGACATTAAACTGATTATTTCAGGAGATTGATGCTGAGAAAGAGGAAATACAGGGGCTGTGGGAGTGATAAAGGGGGGCCTAATATAGTCTGGGGGTAGAGAAATTCACCCTTCTCAGGGTGACATCTAAGCTGAAACCTGATGGAGGAATAGGAGTGAACCAGGTGCGGGGCGGGGTGGGAGAGCAGGTAAAGTATTCCAGACAAAGGGAGCATCATGTTTGGAGCCTGGAGGTGAGGAAGAGAGGCATTCAAGAAACTGGAAGTCCAGAAAGGCAGGTAACAGAGTGAGAAGGAAGGTAAGAAATGGGACCAGAAACTCAGCAGGTTGCAGATGGGGAGGGATTTGCAAGCCTTGTTAAAGATTCCTAAGGGGGGGCTTCCCTGGTGGCGCAGTGGTTGAGAATCTGCCTGCTAATGCAGGGGACACGGGTTCGAGCCCTGGTCTGGGAAGATCCCACATGCCACGGAGCAGCTGGGCCCGTGAGCCACAATTGCTGAGCCTGCGCGTCTGGAGCCTGTGCCCCGCGACGGGAGGGGCCGCGATAGAGAAAGGCCCGCGCACCGCGATGAAGGGCGGTCCCCGCACCGCGATGAAGAGTGGCCCCCGCTTGCCGCAACTGGAGAAAGCCCTCGCACGAACCGAAGACCCAACACAGCCAAAAATAAATAAATAAATAAATAAATAAATAAGAAAATCCTTTAAAAAAAAAAAAAAAAAGATTCCTAAGGATTATTTTAAGGGCAATGGGAAGTGATGGAAGGGTTTAAAACAGGAGGATGACAGCATCAAATTCTTTAAACATTTTAACATTTTTAAACGAAAAAATTAATTATGGAAGTAATACATGCACGTTACAAACAAAGAAGAGCACAGAAGGGTACATACAACAGTCTCTCACCTCACCTCGACTCAGCCCTATTCCTCTCCCTAGAGAAAACCACTTTCAACTTTGTAAACTGTTTTTTTTTTTCTGGTGGTTACCTTCTTATCTCTAAATGTACGTTGTCATCATTCGGGTTCTCTGGGAAACAAACTTTGCCGTGGAGATTTGTGCGCAGGTGGCTCATGGAGGGAAGCACAGGAACAGCACCTGTCAGGGAAGGAAGCGGGATTGGCAGAGGGAGAAGAGGAAATACAACAAGAGCTCAGCCAATCCCACGGGGAGTTCCCAGGCTAGGATTATAATAGGGAAGAACCTTGTATTCTATTACAAGTTAATCACTGAAGTGATGTTACCTATAAGCTTAAATTATACATAATGGCCCATCTCTGGGAACCCTGCCTCCGAGGTAATGAGCGTTAAGCTAAAATACCTTTGTTTAGCTCACAGGGACCATCCTGACCAGGCCCACCTGTGAATGACTGTGGGAAGGAAGAAATTAACACAACCCCTCTGGAGTCTGGCTGGAACCAGGACTTTATACCCTCCCTTTTCAGTATAAAAGAAGCCTGAATTCTAAATCTGGGAAGATGGTTCTTTGGAGCACTAGTCCCCCATCTTTTCCATCTGCTGGCTTTTCGAATAAAGTGGCCCTTCCTTTCCCAGTAACTCCTCTCTCTATTTATTGGTCTGTTGTGCAGCAAGCAGTATGAGCTTGGACTCGGTAACAGGATGACCGGTCAGGGTGGTCCTGAATTGAGGCCACAGGTATATCATCTAGTTTTGCTTAGGAGCTGGTTCCAGAGAGGTGTGAACTTGGGTGTTACAGCTGCTTCCACTGAGAACGATGTCTGTGAAAGGGCTCAGCTGTGGGCTTTCAGAGGACACCCTCCCAGCAGCCAGGGGGGTAAGCAGTCCTCAAGGGGGAACCTGGGCAGTACCCACGCAGGTCACCCCTTGCACTGCTCAGATCCACTTGCTGTATAATAATTTCACACCATTTTTTTTTTAAATAAATTGTCTAGTCACACAACCACATCCAGGGGTGCGGGCCCTGGAACCCAGGTCTCTCCACTAAGCTCTTTTTTTAAAAAGAATAGATTTATTTATTTATTTATTTTTGGCTGTGTTGGGTCTTAATTTCTGTGCGAGGGCTTTCTCCAGTTGCGGCGAGCGGGGTCCACTCTTCATCGTGGTGCTCGGGCCTCTCACTGTCTCGGCCTCTCCCGTTGTGGAGCACAGGCTCCAGACGCGCAGGCTCAGTACTTGTGGCTCACGGGCCCAGCCGCTCTGCGGCATGTGGGATCTTCCCGGACCGGGGCACGAACCCGTGTCCCCTACCTTAGCAGGCGGATTCTTAACCACTGCGCCACCAGGGAAGCCCTCACACCATTTTTTAAACAGCCTTTTCAGGGTTCTGGTTGATCTCTTTTCTTGGAGAAGCTTGTGAAAGGAAAATTACAGTCCCACTACACAGCTCTTCTGCGGGTCCCATCTGATACTCATCATCTCCCTCCTTTGTTACTCTTCTAGATCGCTCCCGGCCTCAGCTAGCCCTTCTGCTGACCTAAGAGAAGACACAGCCTGGGGAGCCTGAGCCCCTGGTCGGCATGGCCTTCTCAGGCGGTGAACCCTTGGGTTCTATATGTGTTCTCCCTGCTCCCTGCAGCCCTGACTCCTCATGATGATAAGGAGAGATTCATCCTGCTGGGACAGTGAATTATTTTTTTGCCTACTGGTCTCTTGGCAGGGGAGGCAGCAGGTGTAGCTTAGTTTAATAGGACTCTTGGTGTGTATTATGGTGGAAGCATTCTGCCTCTGGAAACCATGGCCTCTAGAAACTCAGAGTTTAGAGTTACAGGGACAGGAAACACAAATTTCCTAAATGCTTCACTGGGAGTAATGGTAAATATGGATGCGCCTACTTCCAACCCTTGCTTCCTGGATGCATATATTCTACGTCTTGGGGATGCAGTATCATATTATAGTCACTGATTTTTTTAAAATATAAATTTATTTATTTATTTTTGGCTGTGTTGGGTCTTCGTTTCTGTGCGAGGGCTTTCTCTAGTTGCGGCAAGCGGGGGCCACTCTTCATCGTGGTGCGCGGGCCTCTCACCGTCGCGGCCTCTCTTGTTGTGGGGCACAGGTTCCAGACGTGCAGGCTCAGCAGTTGTGGCTCACGGGCCCAGTTGCTCCGCGGCATGTGGGATCTTCCCAGACCAGGGCTCGAACCAGTGTCCCCTGCATTGGCAGGCAGATTCTCAACCACTGCGCCACCAGGGAAGCCCCTACAGTCACTGATTTAAGATGTATGTCACATCCTGAAGGATAGCGCCCCAGGCTGCAGGGTGTCATCTTTAAGTTGATACCTTAGCTATGTCTTCAAAAGGCTATTCCATTGGTCCATTGGCTGGCAGCTTTAGGATGGTGTGGTATATGATAGGCCCAGTGGATCCCATTGTCATATGTCTATATACCTTTGTTATAAAGTGGGTCCCATGGTCTGTTGTGATGTTATGCAAGATCCAGTGCTTATGGATCAGACAGTATGTGAACTCTTGGATAGTAGGACTAGCTGAGGCATTACAGGCGAGAAAGTCAAACCCGTACCCAGAATATCTATCAATTCCTATCAAATGAATTGAGTCCTTTCCAGGTTTGGTTTGGAAGGGTCCGATGTAATCATCTTGCCAGGAAGTGGCTGGTTGGTTTCCCCCAAGGATGGTCCCAAATTGCAGCCTCAGCACTGGACTGTTTCGGGAACAGCAGTAACTAGATCAGCCTTGGTGAGTGGCAGCTCACACTATTGTACCCAGGTATAGCCTCCATCACTGCCACCAATAGTTACTGCATTCATAACCCCATTGTCCCTGTGTTGGGATGGCTGAGGACAGAGGCTAGTTGACATTAGCTGGCCAAGTCATTTTCTTCTACTTTGTGTTGTAGTGCCTCTTGCATGATGGATGTTCTCTGGTGGGTGTTAACTCGTAACACAAAGACCTACTCACTTTATAATGATGCCCGTTGGTCCATACACATGCCTCTTCTCCATACTTTCTTGCTCCCAATTTTCTAATCTTATTTAAAACCCCTGATCAATAAATTAAGCCATCCATCACTGTGCTTGAATCTCTATATATTCAAACATCCATAAAGTGGATGACCAGGTACGATGCCAGAAGCTCTGCCCTTTGGGAGGATCTCCCCTCACTACTGGATTTCAAGGCTACTTTTTTTTTATTTTAATTTTTTTGGCTGCGTTGGGTCTTCATTGCTGTGCACGGGCTTTTCGCTAGTTGCAGTGAGTGGGGGCTACTCTTCATTGAGATGCACGGGCTTCTCATTGCGGTGGCTTCTCTTGCTACAGAGCACAGGCTCTAGGCATGCGGGCTTCAGTAATTGCAGCGTGCGGGCTCAGTAGTTGTGGTGCACGGACTTAGTTGCTCTGCGGCATGTGGGATCTTCCCGGACCAGGGATTGAACCCGTGTCCCCTGCATTGGCAGGCAGATTCTTAACCACTGCGCCACCAGGGAAGTCCTCAAGGCCACTTCTGAGTGGCCTGCAGGGCTACAGCCGTCCATTTTGGCTTGCATCCACATGCTGAGCTGACATCTGTCAACAAAGATCAGGCTTTATTCTCTACTATCAGTGGTGGAGGACATAGGAGTGTGGGCTAGGTACTCCTGCAGCTTATATCCTCTGTAGCTACTTATTCCTGAACCAGACTGTATTCCTTACATATTATGATGAATTGTTGCTATATCCACCCAACTTTACAACTTGGTGGATCTGACAAGTGCCTAACTTATAATGGGCAGTTCTGATTTAATGGCCAATTGATGTCCCATAGTCAGTCACTCAACTCTACCAGTGTGTCTGTTCTAGTAGCTTGCCTGGAGCTGTTTTTCCAATGGTATACAATTCTCTGCTGAAGATGGAATGGCCTTGCTCCAGAGCCCTATGTGTCAGCATTGTGATCCTCCTACTAGAACTTGCCATAGTGACTTCCCTGGCGGTTCAGTGGTTAAGACTCCGAGCTTCCACTGCAGTGGGTGTGGGTTTGATCCCTGGTCAGGGAACTAAGATCCCACATGCCATGCAACGTGGCCAAAAATAAATAAATAGATTAAAAAAAAAAAGAACTTGCCATAAACTCCAAAAGGCAACTTTTCTCACCGCAGATATTTCTAATTACCATCAGGTATGCCAAAATATGGCCCAGGTTGCAGAACTGCTTGCACTGCAACCTGGACTTGCTGCAGAGCCCTTTACTGCTCTGGGCTCCACTCAAACCTGGAAGAGTTCCAGGTCACATGGTAAATAATCAAGTGTGGAGTATGCTCCTCCAAAGCATGAGGTGCTGTGTTTCCTTCTTAAAGTTAGGATCGGTGCAAGGTGCAGTAACATGTCTTCTACATTGGAAGGCATGGCCTGGCTGGCCCAAGACCCTGGACTCTTAAAAAGGTCACTTAGGTGGCAGTCCCCTGAATCTTCATAAGGTTTATCTGCCATTCCCCAAAGCCTCAAAGTACTTGCCATTTCTTGCTTATTCGATTTGGCTAGCGTTGATGTTATTGATATAGTAGACTGCTATAATGTTCTCAAGAATGTCCAGATCATCCAGGTCCCTTCAGACTATGTTATGACAGAGAGTGGACAAATTAACATAGCCCCAGGCAAGACCAGGAAAGTATTTGTCTGTTATGTCTGTTTCCTGTGTGTGAATGCTCTAACAAAGGTATTACATTTGGCACAGCTGCTGCAATTGGGGTTACTATTTGGTTTTCAGTAATTCACTCTCATGTACAATGATTCCTCATTTTTTGCAAAAGCCAAATTAGTGAATTAAATGGGGATATGATAGAATCATTGTTCCTGCATCCTTTAAGTCTTTCAAAGTGACACTAATCTCTACCATTCCCTTTACGGTGCCATATTATTTTTTATTTATAATCTTGGCTGGGAGTCATGGACAGTTTCAAGGGCTTCTGTTGGCTTTTCCTAACACAACAGCTCTTACAGGCTGAGGAAGCGAAGGGAGGGTTCTGCCACCTGCTATGTCCATAAATGTCCCTTGGGCCATTTGAAAGTCATTTGGGGTGTAGGATAATTTTTTGTGTTGCTGACCTATTCTGTGCATGGCAAGATGCCAGCACTTGGTTGACTATAGGCCTTTAGCATCCCACACAAACAACCCCACACCCCTCTAGAGAACAGTGCCATCTTAGTTGAGAATTACTATTCAAGAGCTTTCCTCCATCCTGGGTTTATAGAACCCAGTCTCCATTTCCCTCTCAAAATGAACAGAAGGAAGCAACAACTGATTAGGAAATCAGCAATATGGGCACATAAATGCTTGGTATGAAATGTCTCTACTCCTCTGAACTTTGCCCTCACTCAACCTGCACCACAGCCACTAGACCAGCCCAGAAGCCCACTCTGTTCACTGGGAGTCTATTAGGTATGTTCTCCCCTCTGGCTTCCCAAATGGTCCCCATCTCTCAGTTCTTAGCAAGCTTACAGTCCCCAAGCAGTGGAGTCTTTTTTGTTTTTTTTTTGAAGATCGATTTAAAAAAAAAATTGTGGTAAAATACACATAACAAAATTTACCATCTTAACCATTTTTAAGTATACAGTTGAGTAGTGTTAAATACATTTGTATTGTGTAGCCAGTCCCCAGAAGTCTTTTCATCTTGCAAAACAGAAACTCTATATTCATTGAAAAACAACTCCCCATTTCCCCCTCCCTTCAGTCCCTGGCAACCACCATTCTATTTTCTGTCTCTATGAATTTGACTCTCTCATTTAAGTGGAATCATATGGTATTTGTCTTTTTGGAACTAGCTTATTTCGTTAGCATAGTGTCCTCAAGATTAAGACTGAATAATATTTTATCCTATATATATAGCATATTTTGTTTATCTATTCATCTGCTGATGGACTCTTGGGTTGCTTTCACCTTTTGGCTACTATGAATAATGCTTCTATGAACATGGGTGTACACATATCTCTTCAAGACACTTCAATTTTTTTGTGTATATACCTGGAAGTAGAATTGCTGGATCATATGGTAATTCTGTGTTTAATTTTTTGAAGAACTCGTGCACTATTTTCCACAGCAGCCGCACCATTTTACATTCCCACGAACGGTGCACAAGTTTCCGATTTCTCCACATCTTTATCAACACTTTTCTGTCTTTTGATAATAGTCATCTTAATGGGTGTGATGTGGTATCTCATTGTAGTTTTGATTTACTTTTCCCTGATAATTCGTGATGTTAAGTATCTTTTCATGTGCTTGTTGGCCCTTTTATATCTTATTGGGAGAAATGTCCATTCAAGTCCTTTGCTCACTTTTTAATTGGGCTTTTTTTTTTTTTAAAGCTGTCATACTTTATATATTCCAGATATTAACCCCTTATCAGATATATGATTTGCAAATATTTTCTCCCATTTCATAGGTTGCCTTTTCATGCTGTTGATTGTGAAACTTGATGCACAGCTTTAAATTTTGATGTAGTCCATTTTATCTATCTTTTACTTTTATTACCTATGCTTTTGGTGTCATGCAGTGATCCCATTTTATTGCCAGCCTAGAGAACCCTTCAGGCTGTGGAAGAGGAGGAGGAGGAGGATTGGATTAATCCTTTGAGTCACACTTAGCTATTGCAATCGTGGTCTTTTCACCTCCATGCTTGGTCCCACCAATCCATTCTCCATAAGACAGTGAGAGTGAACTTAAAACACACCAAAAATGTGATTTTGTCACTCTACTGCTTGAAGCTTAAAACACTCACGCATCATCCTCAGGATGATTATAAAGCCCAGGGATTGTGGTGGGGGTGGGGAAGGAGTCTTGTCCCTGATTCTCTTTCCAGATTTATCTAGCCTTATATTCCTTCCTCCCCCTCTCCCATGCTTCTGCTATACTAAATTATTAGTAGATGGCTAACCACTTCATGCTTTTTCTTTTTCTTACTTCTAAGAAACACTTGGTTTTTCTGCCTAGAAGATTCACCCTCATCTAGTCAACTCATACTAAGGCTTCAGGTTTTAACTAGATGTATCAGCCTCTGGGAAGCCTGCCCTAAACCCCAAACAAAAAGTTAAGTTAGGCAACACTCCTCCACACAGAACTTGTTATAACTGCCATTTACTTGTCTTCCCCCATCTAGATCACTGTGTCCTGTAAAATATTGTTTCTCCGTCCAACACTTTGCTGAAGGAATACGTAGGTGGCTGTGTATAACAAAGGTCTTAGTGTTACTGAACCAAACTTGGGTCTACTCGCCCATGCACAGTAAAGCCAATCTACTGACACTGGGTTGTGGTGCAAGAAAGTGCAGTGTTCATTGCATGGAACCAAGCAAGGAATCCAGGCAGCTAGTGCTTAAAAGACCTGAACTCCCTAATGGCTTTCACGGAAAGGTTTTAAAAGACAGGGTGAGGGAGGGAGATTGTGAGGTATGTGATAAGCTCTTGGATATTCTTCTGGTTAGCTGGTGGTGAGGTAAGCAGGAGTCAACATCATCAACCTTTTGGTTTCAACCAGTCTGTGGTCTACGTGCTGTGGGTGGCATACGGTTAACTTCTTCCACCTGGTGGGAGTTTCAGTATCTGCAAAACAGCTCAAAGGACATGGCTCAGAATATTATCTATAGCCCTTGAGGAGGAACTAAAAGCCCTTGACATGGTTTAATGGCTAAACTATTACTATTTTGTCTTGCTTGACTATTTCCCTTTATTTCCTTTTTTTTGAATTTTTGAATTTTATTTTATTTTGAATTTTATTGTATTTATTTTTTTATACAGCAGGTTCTTATTAGTTATCCATTTTATATATATTAGTGTATATATGTCAATTCCAATCTCCCAATACATCACACCACCACCATGCCCCCACCACCACCACTTTCCCCCCTTGGTGTCCATACGTTTGTTCTCTACATCTGTGTCTCTATTTCTGCCCTGCAAACTTGTTCATCTCTACAATTTTTCTAGGTTCCACATGTATGCATTAATATACAATATTTGTTTTTCTCTTTCTGACTTACTTCACTCTGTATGACAGTCTCTAGATCCATCCATGTCTCTACAAATGACCCAATTTCGTTCCCTTTTATGGCTGAGTAATATTCCATTGTATATATGTACCACATCTTCTTTATCTATTCATCTGTTGATGGACATTTAGGTTGTTTCCATGACCTGGCTATTGTCAATAGTGCTGCACTGAACATTGGGGTGCATGTGTCTTTTTGAATTATGGTTTTCTCTGGGTATATGCCCAATAGTGGGATTGCTGGGTCATATGGTAATTCTATTTTTAGTTTTTTAAGGAACCTCCATACTGTTCTCCATAGTGGCTGTATCAATTTACATTCCCACCAACAGTGCAAGAGGGTTCCCTTTTCTCCACACCCTCTCCAGCATTTGTTGATTGTAGATTTTCTGATGATGCCCATTCTAACTGGTGTGAGGTGATACCTCATTGTAGTTTTGATTTGCATTTCTCTAATAATTAGTGATGTTGAGCAGCTTTTCATGTGCTTCTTGGCCATCTGTATGTCCTCTTTGGAGAAATGTCTATTTAGGTCTTCTGCCCATTTTTTGATTGGGTTGTTTGTTTTTTTAATATTGCGCTGCATGAGCTGTTTATATATTTTGGAGATTAATCCTTTGTCTGCTGATTTATTTGCAAATATTTTCTCCCACTCTGAGGGTTGTCTTTTCGTCTTCTTTGTAGTTTCCTTGGCTTTGCAAAAGCTTTTAAGTTTCATTAGGTTCCATTTGTTTATTTTTGTTTTTATTTCCATTTCTCTAGGAGGTGGATCAAAAAAAATCTTGCTGTGATTTATGTCAAAGACTGTTCTTCCTATGTTTTCCTCTAAGAGTTTTATAGTGTCTGGTCTTACATTTAGGTCTCTAATCCATTTTGAGTTTATTTTTGTGTATGGTGTTAGGGAGTGTTCTAATTTCATTCTTTTACATGTAGCTATCCAGTTTTCCCAGCACCACTTATTGAAGAGACTGTCTTTTCTCCATTGTATATCCTTGCCTCCTTTGTCATAGATTAGTTGACCATAGGTGTGTGGGTTTATCTCTGGGTTTTCTATCCTGTTCCATTGATCTATGTTTCTGTTTTTGTGCCAGTATCATATTGTTTTGATTACTGTAGCTTTGTAGTATAGTCTGAAGTCAGGGAGTTTGATTCCTCCAGCTCCGATTTTTTCCCTCAAGCCTGCTTTTGCTATTCAGAGTCTTTTGTGTCTCCATAGAAATTTTAAGATTTTTTGTTCTAGTTCTGTGAAAAATGCCACTGGTAATTTGATAGGGATTGCATTGAATCTGTAGATTGCTTTGGGTAGTATAGTCATTTTCACAATACTGATTCTTCCAATCCAAGAACATGGTATATCTCTCCATCTGTTTGTGTCATCTTTGATTTCTTTCATCAGCATCTTATAGTTTTCTGAGTACAGGTTTTTACCTCCTTAGGTAGGTTTATTCCTAGGTATTTTATTCTTTTTGTTGCAGTGGTAAATGGTAGTGTTTCCTTAATTTCTCTTTCTGATCTTTTGTTGTTAGTGTATAGGAATGCAAGAGATTTCTGTGCATTAATTTTGTATCCTGCTACTTTACCAAATTCATTGATTAGCTCTAGTAGTTTTCTGGTGGCATCTTTAGGATTCTCTATGTATAGTATCATGTCATCTGCAAACACTGACAGTTTTACTTCTTCTTTTCCAATTTGTATTCCTCTTATTTCTTTTTCTTCTCTGATTGCTGTGGCTAGGACTTCCAAAACTATGTTGAAAAATAGTGGTGAGATTGGACATCCTTGTCTTGTTCCTGATCTTAGAGGAAATGTTTTCAGGTTTTCACCATTGAGAATGATATTTGCTGTGGGTTTGTCATATATGGCCTTTATTATGTTGAGGTAGGTTCCCTCTATGCCCACGTTCTGGAGAGTTTTTATCATAAATGGGTGTTGAATTTTGTCAAAAGCTTTTTCTGTATCTATTGAGATGATCATATGATTTTTCTTCTTCAATTTGTTAATATGGTGTATCACATTGATTGATTTGTGTATATTGATGAATCCTTGCATCCCTGGGATAAATCCCACTTGATCATGGTGTATGATCCTTTTAATGTGTTGTTGGATTCTGTTTGCTAGTATTTTGTTGAGGATTTTTGCATCTATATTCATCAGTGATATTGGTCTGTAATTTTCTTTTTTTGTAGTATCTTTGTCTGGTTTTGGTATCAGGGTGATGGTGGCCTCATAGAATGAGTTTGAGAGTGTTCCTTCCTATGCCATTTTTTGGAAGAGTTTGAGAAGGATGGGTGTTAGCTCTTCTCTAAATGTTTGATAGAATTAGTCTGTGAAGCCATCTGGTCCTGGACTTTTGTTTGTTGGAAGATTTTTAATCACAGTTTCAATTTCATTACTTGTGATTGGTCTGTTCATATTTTCTATTTCTTCCTGGTTCAGTCTTGGAAGGTTATATGTTGCTAAGAATTTGTCCATTTCTTCCAGGTTGTCCATTTTATTGGCATAGAGTTGCTTGTAGTAGTCTCTTAGGATGCTTTGTATTTCTGCAGTGTCCATTGTAACTTCTCTTTTTTCATTACTAATTTTATTGATTTGAGTCCTCTCCTTTTTCTTCATGAGTCTGGCTAAAGGTTTATAAATTTTGTTTATCTTCTCAAAGAACCAGCTTTTAGTTTTATTGATCTTTGCTATTGTTTTCTTTGTTTCTATTTCATTTATTTCTGCTCTGATCTTTATGATTTCTTTCCTTCTACTAACTTTGGGTTTTGTTTTTCTTTCTCTAGTTCCTTTAGGTGTAATCTAACCTTACACCAAAACGTTTACTTGAGATTTTTCTTGTTTCTTGAGGTAGGCTTGTATTGCTCTAAACTTCCATTTTAGAACTGTTTTTGCTGCATTCCATAGGTTTTGGGTCATCATGTTTTTGTTGTAATTTGTCTCTAGGTAGTTTTTGAATTCCTCTTTGGTTTCTTCAGTGATCTCTTGGTTATTTAGTAACGTATTGTTTAGCCTCCATGTGTTTGTGTTTTTTACGTTTTTTCCCCTGTAATTGATTTCTAATCTCATAGCACTGTGGTAGGAAAAGATGCTTGATATGATTTCAATTTTCTTAAATTTACCGAGGCTTGGCTTGTGACCCAAGATGTGATCTATCCTGGAGAAAGTTCCGTGTGCACTTGAGAAGAAAGTGTAATCTGCTGTTTTTGGATGGAATGTCCTATAAATATCAATTAAATCTATCTGGTCTATTGTGTCATTTAAAGCTTGTGTTTCTGTATTAATTTTCTGTCTGGATGATCTGTCCATTGGTGTAAGTGAGGTGTTAAAGTCCCCCACTATTATTGTGTTACTGTTGAGTTCCTCTTTTATAGCTGTTAGCAGTAGCCTTATGTATTGAAGTGCTCCTATGTTGGGTGCATATATATTTATAATTGTTATATCTTCTTCTTGGGTTGATCCCTTGATCATTATGTAGTGTCCTTCCTTGTTTCTTGTAACATTCTTTATTTTGAAGTCTATTTTATCTGATATGAGTACTGCTACTCCAGCTTTCTTTTGATTTCCATTTGCATGGAATATCTTATTCCATTCCCCTCACTTTCAGTCTGTATGTGTCCCTAGGTCTGAGGTGGGTGTCTTGTAGAGAGCATATACATGGATCTTGTTTTTGTGTCCATTCAGCGAGCCTGTGGCTTTTGGTTGGAGCATTTAATCCATTCACGTTTAAGGTAATTATCAATATGTATGTTCCTATTACCATTTTCTTAATTGTTATGGGTTTGTTTTTGTAGGTCCTTTTCTTCTCTTGTGTTTCCCACTTAGAGAAGTTCCTTTAGCATTTGTTGTAGAGCTGGTTTGATGGTGCTGAATTCTCTTAGCTTTTGCTTGTCTGTAAAGCTTTTGATTTCTCCATCAAATCTGAATGAGATACTTGCCGGGTAGAGTAATCTTGATTGTAGGTCCTTCCCTTTCATCACTTTAAATATATCATGCCACTCCCTTCTGGCCTGTAGAGTTTCTGCTGAGAAATCAGCTGTTAACCTTATGGGAGTTCCCTTGTATGTTATTTGTCAGTTTTCCCTTGTTGCTTTCAATAATTTTTCTTTGTCTTTAATTTTTGTCAATTTGATTACTATGAGTCTCGGCATGTTTCTCCTTGTGTTTATCCTGCCTGGGACTCTCTGTGCTTCCTGGACTTGGGTGGCTATTTCCTTTCCCATGTTGGGGAAGTTTTCGACTATAATCTCTTCAAATATTTTCTCTGGTCCTTTCTCTCTCTCTTCTCCTTCTGGGACCCCTATAATGTGAATGTTGTTGCGTTTAATGTTGTCCCAGAGGTCTCTTAGGCTGTCTTCATTTGTTTTCATTCTTTTTTCTTTATTCTGTTCCATGGCAGTGAATCCCACCCTTCTGTCTTCCAAGTCACTTATCCATTCTTCTGCCCCAGTTATTCTGCTATTGATTCCTTCTAGAGTATTTTTCATTTCAGTTATTGTATTGTTCACCTGTCTTTGTTTGTGCTTTAATTCTTCTAGGTCTTTGTTCTTTAATTCTTCTAGGTCTTTGTTAAACATTTCTTGCATCTTCTTGATCTTTGCCTTCATTCTTTTTCCGAGGTCCTGGATCATCTTCACTATCATTATTTTGAATTCTTTTTCTGGAAGATTGCCTATCTCCACTTCATTTAGTGTTTTTCTGGGGCTTTATCTTGTTCCTTCATCTGGTGCAAAGTCCTCTGCCTTTTCATTTTCTCTGTCTTTCTGTGAATGTGGTTTTCCTTCCACAGGCTGCAGGATTGTGGTTCTTCTTGCTTCTGCTGTCTGCCCTCTGATGGATGAGGCTATCTAAGAGGCTTGTGCATGCTTCCTGATGGGAGGGACTGGTGGTGGGTAGAGCTGGCTGTTGCTCTGGTGGGCAGAGCTCAGTAAAACTTTAATCCACTTGTCTGCTGATGGGTGGGGCTGGGTTCCCTCCCTGTTGGTTGTTTGGCCTGAGACGACCCAGCACTGGAGCCTACCCAGCTCTTTGGTGGGGCTAATAGCAGACTCTGGGAGGGCTCACGCCAAGGAGTACTTCCCAGAACTTCTGCTGCCAGTGTCCTTGTCCCCACAGTGAGGCGCAGCCATCCCCCGCCTCTGCAGGAGGCCGTCCAATACTAGCACGTAGGTCTGGTTCAGTCTCCTATGGGGTCACTGCTCCTTCCCCTGGGTCCCGATGTGCACACTACTTTGTGTGTGCTCTCCAAGAGTGGAGTCTCTGTGTGGATGGATCTAGAGACTGTCATACAGAGTGAAGTAAGTCAGGAAGAGAAAAACAAATATCGTATATTAATGCATATATGTGGAACCTAGAAAAATGGTACAAATGAACAGGTTTGCACGGCAGAAATAGAGACACAGATGTAGAGAACAAACGTATGGACACCAAGGGGGGAAAGTGGTGGGGGGGAGGGTGGTGGTGGGATGAATTGGGAGATTGGGATTGACATATATACACTAATATGTATAAAATAGATAACTAATAAGAGCCTGATATATAAAAAAATAAATAAAAATTTTAAAAATGTATTAAAAAAAAAAAAGTGGAGTTTCTGTTTCCCCAGGTCCTGCTGAAGTCCTGCAATCACATCCTGCTAGCCTTCAAAGTCTGATTCTCTGGGAATTCCTCCTTCCGTTGCCAGAACCCTAGGTTGGGAAGCCTAACGTGGGGCTCAGAACCTTCACTCCAGTGGGTGGACTTCTGTGGTATAAGTGTTCTCCAGTTTGTGAGTCACCCACCCAGCAGTTATGGGATTTGATTTTATTGTGATTGTGCCCCTCCTACCGTCTCACTGCGGCTTCTCCTTTGTCTTTGGATGTAGGGTATCTTTTTTGGTGAGTTCCAGTGTCTTCCTGTCAATGATTGTTCAGCAGTTAGTTGTGATTCTGGTGCTCTCACAAGAGGGAGTGAGCGCACATCCTTCTACTCTGACATCTTGAACCAATCTCCTATTTTCCTTTATTTCTAAATATTCTGACTTCTCCAGTTAATTTTATTCTTTGGAACTTGGGGAAGGCCTGGGAGGTTAAAGTTTTTCTACAAACAAGAAGCGGGTGGAGGACATGGAAGGCTCTGTCCTGGGAGGGCCCCCCTGGGTCCTGCTTGGTTACTTTAGTCAAACTGGAGGCTGATGCTGCTTTCTTCTCACCATTGGACACACCCCGAGGTGAAGATTTTATTCCACTCATGACAAAGTACCACTTGTAGGGGACTGGGCTTATCACACATTTCTGGCCCCAAAGTAAGTTTATGCCTAAACTGGGAACCTTGAGACCTGTCAATTCTGTCCGAGAGTCTTAGCTCTATAGTTTTCCTTAGGCCACTTAGCTGGCCTCATGCTCTTATCCCATAACTGCTCTACCTTCTGCCCTACCCCCATGGTTCCTCTCTCGCCCTTTCCCTTGTGCCATTTGAAATACCAATGTAAAGAGATTGCCTGAAATCCTCTACCTCCTCACACAGGAAACTTGGCTCCTCTTCTCCCGCCCTTCTCAAGACACTGCTTTTCTTGCTCTTTCTTCAAATGCCCCTACCCCCTTATAGGACAAGAATCAAGAGAAAAAATTTGAGGGAATTCCCTGTGGTCCATTGGCTAAGACTCCACGCTCCCAGTGCAGGGGGCCCAGTTCAACCCCTGGTCAGGGAACTAGATTGCACATGCTGCAACTAAAGACCCTGCATGCCGCAACTAAATATCCCGTGTGCTGCAACTAAGAGCCGGCACAGCCAAATAAATAAATAAATCATTTTAAAAAAGAGAGAGGGAGAAAGTTTGAATATTTTCCTTGTTCCTCACTGCCTTTTCCAGCCTGTTATGTTTCCACTCTCCTGCACGAAACCTTTGTGGAGATGCTGTTGTCATCTTATGTCACATCCCCTTGGTCCATCTATGGCTTCAGCTGCAGCTGTGTGGTCACTTCTGATGCACATTGATGCCATCCCACATCAAAAGCCTGCTGCTATGACACCTGCAGCCTTTTCTGCCTCAGTTTGCAGGTGGGAACAACTTTGAATGGGTAGGAGAGGGTAGGGAGTGAATGCTCCCAGAGGCAACCCTCTACTAGTGGGAGAGGAGTTAGTGGATCGTGGCCCAGCCTTTCAGTCAGAGGATTCATTTCTGAAATGCATTCTACATGGTTCCTCAGAGGGCCTCCAAAGAGATTGACCCAGGTGCCCAAAGCAGTTACTCACTTAACATTGCACTCTTCACTGGCTCTCTCCTTCCCTCTCTTACTCCCCCAGCTCCCTCATTTTGGCTTGATAGGATTGATTCCCCAATAAACTGCCAGTTCCTAGGTCCTCTCCTCTGGCTTTCTCCCCCTCTTCTTTTGAGGTTTTGTGTATGATGTAAACAAGAGATTCAATTTCACTTTTCTATATGACATTTTTTCCAAGCTCCACATTTTTAATAGTCTTTCCTTTCCTCACTCTTCTCACATGCCCCCTGTATTATATACCAAAGTTTCATATGTGTAAAGGTCTAACTAATGGGGTATGATTGTTTCACCAGTTAATTTTTCCATCCCTACATCAATGCCACATCATCTTTATTTTTTTCTCTCTTTTTAAAAATTGAAGTATAGTTGATTTACAATATTATATAAATTTCAGGTGTGCAACATAGTGATTCACAATTTTTAAAGATTATACTCTATTTATAGTTATTATAAAATATTGGCTAGGGCTGCCCTGGTGGCGCAGTGGTTAAGAATCCACCTGCCAATGCAGGGGAAACGGGTTCGAGCCCTGGTCTGGGAAGATCTCATATGCTGTGGAGCAACTAAGCCCATATTCCACAACTACTGAAGCCCACGCACCTAGAGCCTGTGCTCCGCAACAAGAGAAGCCACCACAGTGAGAAACCTGCACACCGCAACAAAGAGTAGCCCCCATTTGCTGCAACTAGAGAAAGCCCACACGCAACAAAGACCCAACTCAGCCATAAATAAATAAATAAATAAATAAATAAATTTACAAAGAAAAAATAAAATATTGGCTATAGTCTCTTGAATTCCTTTTTTAAAAAAATATTTATTTATTTTGGCTGCGCCAGGTCTTAGTTGTGGCATGCGGGATCTTTAGTTGTGGCATCTGGACTCTTAGTTGCGGCGTGCATGTGGGATCTAGTTCCCCGACCAGGGATCCAACCCAGGCCCCCTGCATTGGGAACATGGACTCTTACCCACTGGACCACCAGGGAAGTTCCAGCTCTCCATTTATTTATTTTTAAATGTCTCAGTGTTTTATAATTTCCTCTATATAGGTCACATTTTATTGGGGTTAGATTTTTGTTGAATATACTCTGATACTATGTTAGGTGGTATCTTTTTTTAAATTGAGGTACAGTTGATTTTCAATAATATGTTAGCTTCAGGTGTACAACATAGTAATTCAATATTTTTATAGATTATACTCTATTTAAAGTCTTTTAAGCTATGTTTTCAGTTAATTGTTGGGGATACAAATGTTTATTAATATTATGTATATTAATCTTATATGTTTCATTGCTAAATTCTCCTATTATTCCTAATCATTTGTTTATATTCTTTTGTTATGGTATTGTGAAAAATCATGTCATCTGCCAACAATTACAGCTTTAGTTCCTCTTTTTTTGTTCTGTAATCCTCTAATTTGTTTTCCTTATTGTACTGCACTGGACAGGGCTCTGTCTGATACAACATGGAATAGAAGTGGGGACATTGGGCGCTCTTCTCAATTCTTAATTTGGAAATGAATCTGCTATTTCCCCATTTAGGATAATATTTGCTGAAGGATTTTAATAGTTACTGTTTATCAGGTTAAAGAATTCCCTTCTAGTTCCAATTTACAAAGAATTTTTATCCTGAATAGGCATGGGATTTTATTCAATGCTTTTTCTGCTTCTATTGAGTTGCTCACGTAGTTTTTCTCTGAATCTGTTTATGTGGTAAATTACATTTGTAGATTTTCTAATATTAAGCTATTGTTGTATAACTGGTGCTGGGCTGCACCCTGCAGGCCTGCACACTTTGTAGTTGCCCAGTTAGTGACTGAAGAAAGAGCCTGGAGACAGGGACAGAGACATCAATGGTTTATTGGACAGGGGATCTTCCACAAAGTGTCCTGGAGCGACACCCCACCGTGTGTGGCAGATGGCCTGGAAGGACATAGCGGCTTTTGCTCTGGGGGGCGTGGTGGTGGGAATTGATGTCAGTTGGGCTCAGTTATCAGGGACTAATTAAGCCCTATGATTAATTGGATAGTAATGTGAGTGAAGCAGTGACTGGTTGAGCAGGAGATGTGCAGAGAGCAAGAGAACAACCATCTTGAATGGCCTGACCATACAGCTGGATAAATCCTGTTTGGTAGTGGTCCCTTCCATCCTCCCTCCCTCCGTATTTTCTTTCTTCCTTCCTTCCTTTCTCCCTCCTTCCTTTCCTTCCTCCCTCCCTTCCTTCCTTCCTTCTTTCCTTGCTTGCTTCCTTCCTTTCTTTCTGATTTTTCCCTCTATTTTCATTAGTGAAATAGGCTTGAAATTTCTTTGTTACAGTATCTTTGATTTTTGCATTGGCGTTATGCTGACCTCAATGAATGAGTTAAGTAGTATTTTATTTCTTCAATACTCTGGAAGAATTTAACTTTTTTTTTCATTTCATTTGCCACTCATTCACTGGTTTTTCAGCTTCTAAACTTTTGTTCTATTTCCTATCTGCTGTTATCTTCACATTCTCCTTGTCTTTTATGGGTATATGCCATTTTAGTAGGGTTTCAGGAGTGAAAGGGGATAAATAACATGTGTGTGTTCAGTTTGTCATACCAAATCTGGTATCTCTATTTCTTTTCCCACTTATGCATTTATCTGTAAAGTTGGACTAATTGAGAGTTGATTGTATAAAGAGTAGATTCAGATCTGAGCTTGCATATTTAACTTTAAATTATTCATTTTAATGGAAGAACTAAGAAGCCTATATAACATAAAACAGTACATAGTTAAAAAAATAATTTACCAGTTCAGTAGCAATGAGCACCCCCAAAGCCCAGATAAGTAGGTCTCAAATACTATTTCCCATTAAAAGTAATCAAGGAGGGCTTCCCTGGTGGCTCAGTGGTTAAGAATCCACTTGCCAATGCAGGGGATATGGGTTCGAGTCCTGGCCCAGGAAGATCCCACATGATGTGGAGCAACTAAGCCCGTGTGCCACAACTACTGAGCCTGCGCTCTAGAGCTTGCGTGCTACAACTACTGGGCCCACGTGCCACAACTGCTGAAGCCCACACGCCTAGAGCCTGTGCTCCGCAACAAGAGAAGCCACCGCAAAGAGAAGTCCGTGCACCGCAACGAAGAGTAGCCCCCGCTCGCTGCAACCAGAGAAAGCCTGCACACATCAACAAAGACCCAACGCAGCCCAAAATAAAAATAAAAAATAAATAAATTTATTTAAAAAAAAAGTAATCATGGATACCTGAAGGATTGTGGATGATTTCAGACCTGGGGCAAGAAGTAGACAAGATGAGGCTGCAACATCTTGTCACATGTGTCAAAAAGACTGTCATGTGAGAAATTACCTTGATGTTATGATGGCCTCTTAATATACTACATAACAAACAATCCCAGAGATCACAGAGCAGAATGGTTCACAGACAAAATTAATACCCTTGATTCATTTGGTTTATTAAATCAATTAAAAACATTTAATGAGTAGCAATGGGAAAGAGATGTGGAAGGTTAATCCTTCTGGGGTAGGGTATAAACCGGTGGAAGACCCACTGGATGTGAATCCTGTCTACATAATGTTCATCAGCCCTACCTTTCTCTCTGCTGCAAGGACTGGGGGTGTGGATGAAGAGGGAGGCTCTGCAGATGATGGTAGCTGGATTGCAAACACTCTTGCTCCCATCAAGGGGCTCAGGACATACTACCCCAAAAGATGGCACCTTGGCATATTGAATATTTTAAGCTGAAGGACTTTGAGAAAACAGCAGCAGCAGGAAGCTCACTCTCTCCTTCCCCCCTTGCCCTTCTACCCTGAAACATGTAGGTCATAAATCCTCATGTGATAGGTGCCCTACCTATGCCTGGAGGAAAGGAACATTCTTATCTCCAAAGACAGAGGAACTCGGAGAAGAATCTGTCCTTGTTAAATTTCCCCCAGTGTAGTACAATGACCTCATACTCCTCAAACTATTATTCCACCACAATGGTCCACTCTTCAGCAAACCCAGCATAAAATACTCAGGTGTGTTTCTTTGAGTCTTCATTTCCTTATGAAGTCTCCCATGTCCTGCAAAATTACATTAAATCAATGTGTAGGTTTTCATCCTGTTAATCTTTCTTTGTCAGTTTAATTTTCCGACCCAGCCAGGGACCCTAAGAGGGTAAAGGAAAACTTTCCGCTCTCCTGCACTCTGTTGTAGGAACACAAGGGCAACAATTCCAGGCTACAGCTGTAGCTTGTCAATTACTGTGATAGGCAGTTATGGGTTTTACCTGCGTGTGTCAGGCAGAGTACACAGAGTGCCACAATAGGTGTCACAAGCAAATGACTGATTTAAGATTTTACAAATATTGAGTGTCTCAGAAATATCTGGTGTTTCATGTGCCTCGTGTAGATTAGTATTCACCTACTTAGTCTGTCCATTGCTTCCTATATCAACAGATATCTGCTTTATTCATTAAGGCCTGCTCTACCTCACAAACTACTCACTTCTACACTTAATTTCTTCTATCCTCCTTATTTGTCTCCTTCTCTTATTTTCCATAGCAGACCTGACTATTCTTTTTTCTTTTTTTTGGCCGCACCGTGCAGCTTGCGGAAGCATAGTTCTCCGATCAGGGATTGAACCCGGGCTGGGCCCCAGCAGTGAGACAGTGAAAACACCGAGTCCTAACCACTGGGCCACCAGGGAATTCCCAGACCTGAATATTCCTAAATAACATAGCAAACACACCTTACAAGGATTCAAGAGCCAATCTGAAGAGGCTCCCGCCAGCTAATGATGGGATAATTTGAGAATCAATAAGTATAATATCTGTAATGTTTGCAATGCATCAAATATGTTTAATGCCATGAGTTTATAATGACACTACAAACAAACAAACATACAAAAAAATCTTTAAATGGTAACAATTGGACGATACTAGTGAACCAGGTTGTTGTGTTCAAAACTAGTCTTTCCTGTATAAACTATCCCACTGGGTAACCATTTAGCAGATGAGGAAGTTTCTCTTCCTAGAAGTAGCCTAGCTAGTAAATGAAGCAGGAATGATAGAATTAGAACATCATAGTTTTATAATGCCTAATGAATGGTTCTAGGCACTGAGCATTGAAGACTGCTAACTGAACCAAAAAAGATGACATTATGTACCTCTTGAAGGAAGAATACAATACCACATGTGAGGTAGTCTCACAAAAAATCAACCCTGATTCTGACTGAGGCTCAGTCAAGTCTACAGCATGACTCTCAGGTGTGGTCAATCATCACCTGACAACTTGTTAGAAATACAAAATTTCAGGACTTGCCTCGGACCAGAAACAGAAACTCTGAAGGTCGGGCCCTGCAATCTGTTTCAATAAACCATTCAGAAGAGACTCTGATGACCACTAAAGATTGAGAACCATTGCTCTAAATCCAATTTATAGGAAATACAGAGGAACATATTACATGACATGATAATGTAGGCAAAAAGTCCAGACTGTGGAAAAATCCAGAGACAAATGACTCAGTTTCTTTAAATGTAAATTGCAAGGAAATGAAAAAGTGATGAAGAGGAAGCTATAGATTAAAAGAGACTTGGGAAACATACGGACCAATTGCAAATTTTGCACCTTATTTGGACCCTAATTCAAATATGTAAACTGTATCCTTTTGAATTATGATTTTCTCAGGACACATGTACCCCAATGTGCACTGCAGCACTATTTACAATAGCCAGGACATGGAAACAACCTAAATGTCCAACAATAGATGAATGGATAAAGAAGATGTGGTACATATATACAACAGAATATTACTCAGCCATAAAAAAGGAATGAAATTGGGTCATTTGTAGAGATGTGGATGCACCTAGAGTCTGTCACACAGAGTGAAGTAAGCCAGAAAGAGAAAAACAAATATCGTATATTAACACATATACGTGGAATCTAGGAAAATGGTACAGATGAACCTATTTGTAGGGCAGGAATAGAGACGTAGACGTAGAGAACGGACATGTGGGCACAGGGAGGGAAGAGGAGGGTGGGATGAATTGGGAGATTAGGTTTGACATAAATACACTACCATATGTAAAATACATAGCTAGTGGGAACCTGCTGTATAGCACAGGGAGCTCAGCTCAGTGCTCTGTGATGACCTAGATGGGTGGGATAGGGGGGTGGGAGGGAGGTCCAAGAGGGAGGGGATATAGGTATACATATAGCTGATTCACTTCATTGTACAGCAGAAACTAACACAACATTGTAAAGCAACTTTACTCCAATTAAAAAAATAAAACAATAATAAAACACAAATATGTAAACTGTAAAAAACATAACATTTATGAGATAAGTGGAAATTTTAACACTGGATAGTTGATATTTAGGAAATGTTAATTCTTTTTAGGTGTGACAATGGCATTGAAGTTATATTTATGGGTGAAATGATTTTTTTCCATTTGTTCAAAATAAGATTGGATGGATAGGTGAAGGTATAAGTGGAAAAAAGTTGACCGTGTGTTGCTGATAATCGGGGCTGAGTGATAGGTACCTAGGGGTCATTATACCATTTTGTATACTTTTGTATATGTTTGAAATTCTCTATAGTAAAATGATAAAAAAAAATTGCCTTTGACTTTGTGGGGCTTTGTGAGAACCCATGGGAAGAGCTTTGGTTTTAAATACAGACTCCCCAGAATGGGCCCTAGTCTTCCATTTATTTTGTAGTGGGAGTGAGCTGGATAGCTGGGCAAATCGCTTCACATCATCCTCATTTTCTTCATCTGTAAAAAAGAATAGTCATAATTAAAGGATCTAATGTCTTCAAATGCTTTGCAAAGAGCTTTGCAGATAGAAGCTTCTAGTATCAAGTATCTGTGAATTCCTTAAAGCCCAGTATGGCATCTTCTAATATTTCTTCAGCACAGTGTGGGGCATATATCAGTTGCTCCTTAAGTGTTTAGCCTCAGATTTTTTTTTTTTTAATAGTAATCTTTTATTTATTTATTTATTTATTTATTTATATTCATTTTTGGCTGTGTTGGGTCTTCGTTTCTGTGCAAGGGCTTTCTCTAGTTGTGGCAAGCGGGGGCCACTCTTCATCGCGGTGCGCGGGCCTCTCACTATTGCGGCCTCTCTCGTTGCGGAGCACAGGCTCCAGACGCGCAGGCTCAGTAGCTGTGGCTCACGGGCCCAGTTGCTCCGCGGCATGTGGGTTCTTCCCAGACCAGGGCTCGAACCCGTGTCCCCTGCATTAGCAGGCAGATTCTCAACCACTGCGCCACCAGGGAAGCCCCAGATTTTTCTTTTTAAATTTTATTTATTTATTTATTTATTTATGGCTGTGTTGGGTCCTCGCCTCTGTGCGAGGGCTTTCTCTGCGGCAAATGGGGGCCACTCTTCATCGCGGTGCGCGGGCCTCTCACTATCGTGGCCTCTCCTGTTGCGGAGCACAGGCTCCAGACACGCAGGCTCAGCAATTGTGGCTCACGGGCCCAGTTGCTCCGTGGCATGTGGGATCTTCCCAGACCAGGGCTCGAACCCGTGTCCCCTGCATTGGCAGGCAGACTCTCAACCACTGCGCCACCAGGGAAGACCTAGCCTCAGTTTTCTTATTCAATCAAATCATTATTTATTAAATTAATGAATGGATGAGTACATTCCAAATTCTAGGTTTCAGACCTCTAGGTTGAATCATCCATTCAGTAATTAAGACCTAGAATAAATGAATAAAAGTAGGAGACACATCCTGACCATTATGATTTAATACATTACATTATACATATTCAAATAGAATCTATTATATATATTATAGATTATATTTGCTCCCCTCCTTTCATGATGGCTACTAGGCTGAAAACAGTGGAAGGTGGAAAACTCTTGTTCAGTGTAAATTTTTCAATTATGGAGAGGATCTTTCCTGAGATATAAAAATAAGCAAAGTTAAAGCTGGGACTTGGTTTTAGGTCTTCACCCTTGGAGTTTTCTTGGGTTCCACCAGAGGGCGCTCCATACCTCGTGGCTTCGCTGAGGTGTGGGAGCCCAGCATGGAGCCCACAGGAGCCTATCTGGTAGGTATGCAGTCACTCCTTTAGCAAATGTACATTGAGCCTCTACTGTGTGCCTAGCACGTTTAGGTGCTGAGGATACAGAGACGAAAAGACCTGGACCCTGCCCTCAAAGGACCCAGTCTAGAGTGGAGACAGACGTGTAAACAAGTAATGATGGCATAGTGCAGCAAGGGCCATAATAAAGGTGTTACAAGGTGTAAGGAACTATTAACTCTGGCTCCAGGGCTCAGGGAAGCCTTCATAGAATGTGAGCTTAATTTTGAAAGGCAAATAAGAATTCATCAGATGGACAAAGTAGACAGAATAGTGTGTACAGATATATATGTGAAGGTAAGAACACACACGTGGTTCGTTTGGCATGGCCAAGAGTGAGTTTCAAGGAGCCTGGAAAACGTGGAAGTGGGGCTGGATAGTTGGTGGGGCCGGATCATGAAGGGGCTTATTCCATGAAAAGAGAAGAGCCTCTAGGTGTTTTTTGTTTTCTTCTTTCTTTTGGCCGTGCCACTCGGCGTGTGGGATCCTAGTTCCCAGATCAGGCGTCAAACCCACACCCCCTGCATTTAAAGGGTGGAGCCTTAACCACTGGACCTGCAGGGAAGCTCCCCTGTTCGTGTCTATATCCAGCTGAGTAACCACAGGAGCGATCTTAAGCTCTAGGAGGGATTATCCTCTCAACACAGTTACGCACAAAAGAATTCTTTAGTTTTTTGTCTTTGAAAGGCTCCTCAGGGAGCACGTACACACTACACAAGATCTTCATTCTCCTGATTTTATAATCAGTGGCGTTTGGTTACTCACTTTCTCAACTTTTTAGATTTGATCTATGTGACTTTTAGATGTGTTGGAGAATCAAACTAGCTCTCAAAAGCGTGAAGATTTGTCATCGTTAAGGATCTCAAAAAAAAAAAAAATTGTGGTTCAAGCTGTTAAGGCAGTTCCAGAAGAGTCCTTCTAGAAACGTTTGGAATAATGTCAGCATCATTAGAGTAAGAGCTTGCACTCAGGGTGACAGCTTTAAATGATCATTTTTTGCTCTGTCTTTGAAAGCCTCATTTCCTCTGCTTACTGCTAGTGTAGCCCAGCAGACACTGACACTCAGAGGGCGTATAACACGGGGGCAGGCTGGAAGAAAACAGCAACGTTGCCGAGAATTTTTCCCTGTCTTCCCCTTTCAGAAGCTGGAAGCTGGGGAGGGGGAGGGGAACCCCCCGGGGGGCTGGGCAGGCGTGCTTTCTCTCTCTGGCTCTGACTCACCAGGGAAGACTCACATCCTGTTTGCCTGGACAAGCAGCGGGGCTGCCCTTTCCACCCAGAAATGCTTCTGAGTCGACAAGTCCAACCTGCTTGTTCCCTTGCAGGCAACAGGCCTCGATGGGAAATGGAGGGGAGCGCAGAGAGGCTGAAATGCCTTAGCTAACTCAGCACCTTTGCTGCTTCTCAGCATTCAATGGACCTGTGATGAAAAAGAGTGGTTCTGAGGCCTTGTGGCATCTGAGGTTTTCTGAGTAAGACTGAATTTTGAGGATGAAGCACGTTAAATCTTCGATGGTTACGACTAGAAGGGTCCTTCGAAGTCAGTTGGTCCAACCCCCTCACTTTATTAGTGTGGAAACTGAGGACCCGAGAGTTTAAAGTAGGGTGACCCTACATCCCAGTGTCCCTGGGAAAGCCCTGTTTTATTTTTCCAGTGTAAATATCAATAATGCCACTTTCACTCTCAAAACAGTTCCAGTTTGCAGTGAACTAAGTCAGACAGAGAAAGACAAATATCATATGATATTATTGCTTACATGCAGAATCTAAAAAAAAAAAAGATACAAATGAACTTAATTTACAAAACAGAAACAGACTCACAGACTTAGAGAATGAATTTATGGTTATGGGGGGGTGGGCTGGGGGAGGGATAAATTGGGAGTTTGGGATTGACTTGTACATACTGCTATATTTAAAATAAAATGTCTTTCCATGAAAAACAAAAACAAAAACAAAAACCAACTGTTCCAGTTTGGACAGTAAATTATATGGTCACCCACCCCCACCCTAAGAGAAAAGGAAGGCTGTGAGTAGGTGGGGAGCAGTAAAGAAAGAATGTTAAAGGAAAGAAACAGTTTGAGAAAGGTATAGAGAGGAAAATAAGAATGAACTTAGTATGGCAGAACTCTTTTTCAGTGATTCTGCTAAATTACATTTTCTTTCATAAAGGTTTTGCTTCTCAAGATAAAATAGAGAGGAATAAATATTAAAGTTTTGGTAATCTGCTGTTTATTACTAGTACCATGGTTAAATTCTGTTTGGCTGTTACAAACAAATTACTACAAATCATTCATATAAAAATACCAAAGAAATAAACTAGATTAGGGGAAAAACTCAAAATGGTAGACTTTTTTTGGGGAAAGAACACCTTGAGTTGACTTTGGTTTTATGAAGAAGAAAGAATTTTTAGTCAAAACTTATGCTTTCCCCATTATCCTATAAGTACTTATTTCTCAGTAGAACTCAGTTATCACTTATTGTGAACAAGTTGGAATTGTCATGTTACTGTGTATTTGATTTGCTTTAAGATGAACAATAAATTTAATTAAAAAAATAAGTACTTGTTTCTGCTAACCCGAGATCAGCTTACTCAATCACCAGTGTTTACTGAACACCTACAGTGTGCTAAGTACTGTGTCTGATCAATGAGACAGGGCATTTTTTCCAAGGAACAGGTAAACTTGTTTTTTAATTGAAGTGTATTTGATTTACAATATTGTTTTAGTTTTAGGTGTATAGCATAGTGATTTGTTTTTTGTTTTTGCAGATTATATTCCATTATAGGTTATTATTAACTTATTAAGATATTGGGTATAACTCCCTGTTCTATACAGTAAATCCTTGTTGCTTATCTATTTTATGTATAGTAGTTTGTGTCTGTTAACCCCATACTCCTAATTTGTCTCTCCCCACCTCTGTGTCCCATTTGGTAACCATCAATTTGTTTTCTATGTCTGTGAGTCTGTTTCTGTTTTGTATATAGATTCATTTGTATTATTTTTTAGATTCCACATAAAAGTGGTATCATATGATACTTGTCTTTCTCTGAGTTACTTCACTTAGTATGATAATCTCTAGGTCCATCCACGTTGATGCAAATGGCAATAGTTGACTTTTTTATAGTTGAGTAATATTCATATATATATATATATATATATATATATATATATACCCCACATCTTTATCCATTCATCTATTGATGGACACTTAGGTTGCTTCGAAGTAGTGGCTGTTGTAAATAGTGCTGCTATGAACATTGGGGTACATGTGTCTTTGTGAATTAGAGTTTTTGTTTTTTCCAGATATATGCCCAGGAGTGGGATGCTGAATCATATAACTCTATTTGTAGTTTTTTAAGGAACCTCTATACTGTTCTCCATAGTGGTTGCACCAATTTACATTCCCACCAGCAGTGCAAGAGGGTTCCCTTTTCTCCACACCCTCTCCAGCATTTGTTATTTGTAGACTTTTTGATGATGGCCGTTCTGTCTGGTGTGAGGTGATACCTCATTGTGCTTTTGCTTTGCATTTCTCTAATAATTAGTGATGTTGAGCATCTTTTCATGTGCCTGTTGGTCATCTGTATGTCTTTGGAGAAATATCTATTTAGGTCTTCTGCCCATTTTTTGATTGGGTGGGTTGTTTATTTATTTATTTGATATTGAGTTGTATGAGCTGTTAATATATTTTGGAAATTAAACCCTTGTTGGTCACATTGTCTGCAAGTATTTTCTCCCAGTCCATAGGTTGTCTTTTTGTTTTGTTGATGGTTTCCTTTGCTGTGCAAAAGCTTATAAGTTTAATTAGGTCCCATTTGTTTATTTTTGCTTTTATTTCTTTTGTCTTGGAAGACTTATCTGAGAAAAGATTGCTACAATTTATGTCAGAGAAGGTTTTGCCCATGCTCTCTTCTAGGAGTTTTATGGTGTCATGTCTTACATTTAAATCTTTAAGCCATTTTGAGTTTATTTTTCTGGATGGTGTAAGGGAGTATTCTAACTTCCTTGGTTTACATGAGGCTGTCCAGCTTTCCCAAAACCATTTGCTGAAGAGACTATCTCTTCTCCATTATATATTCTTGCCTCTTTTGTCAAAGATTAATTGACTGTAGGTGTGTAGGTTTATTTCTGGGCTCTCTATTCTGTTCCATTGAACTATATTGTCTGTTTTTGTGCCAATACCATAGTATTTTGTAGCTTTGTAGTATTGTCTGAAGTCCGGGAGAGTTATGCCTCCTACTTTGTTCTTTTTCCTCAGGATTGCTCTGGCAATTCTGGATCTTTTATGGTTCCATATAAATTTTAGGATTATTTGTTCTAATTCTGTGAAAAATGTCATGAGTACTTTGATAGGGATATCATTAAATCTGTAGATTGCTTTGGGTAGTATGGCCATTTTAACAATATTCATTCTTCCAGTCCTGGAGCACAGGGTATCTCTTCATTTCTTTGCATCATCTTCAGTTTCCTTTATCAATGTTTTATAGTTTTCAACATATGAGTCTTTCACCTCCTTGGTTAAGTTTATTCCTAGTTTTTTTTTTTAATGTGATTTTAAATGGGATTTTTAAAACTTTCTCTTTCTGATATTTCATTACTAGTGTATAGAAATGCAACAGATTTCTGTATATTAATCTTGTATCTTGCTACCTTGCTGAATTCATTTATTAGTTCTAATAGTTTTTGTGTAGAGATTTTAGGGTTCTCTATATAGAGTATCATGTCATCTGCAGATAGTGACAGTTTTACCTCTTCCCTTCCAATTTGGAAAACTTTAATTTCTTTTTCTTGTCTGATTGCTGTGGTTAAGACTTCCAATATTATGTTGAATAGAAGTGGTGAGAGTGGGCATCCTGGTCTTGTTCCTGAATGTAGCAGGAAGGCTTTCAGTATTCTTGTGTTATCATTGGTGACTGGTATGCACTTTTATATTGCATATCAACCTGTATTGTGACTACTTTTTTGGTTTTTATTGGCCTGATCATGCCTTAAGGGCTAAGATCTTATCTTTTTTTTTTACGCTTGAATTCTTTTTTTAAAAAATATTTATTTATTTATTTTGGCTGTGCCGGGTCTTAGTTGTGGCTCGCAGGATCTTCATTGAGGCTTGTTTAGTTGCGGCATACAGGCTTCTTGGTTTTGGCATGCATGTGGCATCTAGTTCCCTGAGCAGGGATCAAACCTGGGCCCCTGCATTGGGAGAGTGGAGTCTCACCCACTGGATCACCAGGGAAGTCCCATACCTTGAATTCTTGAGGGCAGTGCCTGATACTTGGTAGTTGCTCAAAACTATTAAAAAACAAAAAACAAATAACACACACAAAAAATGAGTAATAGGACATGGAAGGAACAACATAGTGAGATTTTGGCATAATCCAAACCTCATTTTTGACAAAATCTCCAAATATTCTCTCATCAAATCTTTTCTTTTAGGAGAGATGCCGAGAAGAGGATGCCTAATGTTTATTTCATTTACTTGTGCTTCAGAAGTCTTCCAGAATGGTGGCAGTGGTAGTGATGGGGAGGAAAGGAAGGCACCACTGGTCAGAGAGTGGCCTGAACATACAATGGAGGGCTGACTGTAGACAAGCTTGATACATTCTATTTTTTTTTTTTTTGGCCTTGCTGTGCAGCTTGCAGGATCTTGGTTCCCCAACCAGGGATTGAACCCGGGTTCTGACAGTAGAAGCACCGAGTCCTAACCTCTGGACCGCCAGGGAAGTCCCATTTGATACATTGTAATGAGAAGGGGTGACTGGTATTGTAGGAAGAGTTCAAATTGGCTCTGGAGTTGACTTGAGAGCTGGGCAGGCCTGGTTTTGAATTCTGACCATGTCACTAGGTAAGTGACCTTGGGAATGCTACTTGACTTTGGCCAATTTCTCCTCTCATTCCTGTCACCAAGTGTGTCAGACCTCCTCTCCCTTTCCGACTTCTGCTCCTCCGTCTCCTTGCCTCATCCTAGGACAGTGACCTTTCTTCCCTAGTACACAAATGAAGTAGGAACCACTAGATGAGAATTCTCTCAGGAGGTGAAAAAATCTTTATAAACGCACACACACACACACACACTCACACACATGGATGAAAACTTCAATTTTTGGTCCCAACACTTTCACTTTCAAAGTTAGCCAAGTCTGTGCCCAGCCTGGGCTTCCCCCTTATCTAGGTTGACCATATAAATTATCTTCCACACTGTCACAGTGTGAAAGGGGTACTAATTTTTAATTTTAATTTTTTATTTTTTGGCCACCCTGCACGGCATGTGGGATCCTAGTTTCCCACCCAGGGATCGAAACTGCGTCCCCTGCATTGGAAGCGTGGAGTCTTAACCACTGGACCACCAGGGAAGTTCCCCGAAAAGGGTACTATTAACCATTACAGCAGGACAACAAGTATAAAGCAGGACTGTCCTGAGCATTCCCTGAGCATTTTTTTAAAAAATATTTATTTATTTATTTAATTTTACTTTTTTTGGGCTGCGTTGGGTCTCCATTGTTGTGCGCAGGTTTTCTCTAGTTGCAGCGAGCAGGGGCTAGTCTTCGTTGTGATGCATGGGCTTCTCATTGTGGTGGCTTCTCCTGTTGCTGAGCACGGGCTCTAGGCACGTGGGCTTCAGTAGCTGTGGCACATGGGCTCAGTAGTTGTGGCTCATGGGCCCTAGAGAGCAGGCTCAGTAGTTGTGGTGCACTGGCTTAGTTGCTCCAAGGCATGTGGGATCTTCCCAGACCAGGGCTTGAACCCGTGTCCCCTGCATTGGCAGGCAGATTCTTAACCACCAGGGAGGTCTCTGAACATTCTTAACCTCTTGTTAACAATGAGGGAGGTACACTTCCTTCTGATTGCTGGCTCATTCCCGGAAGCATTTTAACATGCTAATACTTTCCTTTCTTAAAACCAACAAATGAGCCAAAAGCTAAAAAACTTTTTTCTACCACGTTCCCTTCCAGCTACCGCCTCTTCTGCTCCCCTTCATAAGCTCTGACCATAAGTAAACCACTTCCTCACTCCCATTTACCCCTCCATCGACTGCAAAACGACCTCCACCTTTACTACCTTTCGGGTGAAAGTGCTTTCACCAAGGTCACCAGTTGGGTGATCTAGTGAATACTTTCAGTCCTTATTTTACTTGACTCTCAGCAGCACTTGATATTTTGTATATTTGTCTCTTTTTTTTTTGGAAACTCCCCTCTTCCTTTAGCTTTGGGACACCACTCCAGTTATTTTCTTCTCTCTCCCTTGAGTTTACCCACTCCCTTCAGAGATCTCCTTTTCTCTTGTTCCTTAGGTGATGTTCAGCCTGTAGATTCTGTCCTAGGACCGCATCCTTTCTCACTCTACAGTGGCCCCACAATTGCCTTCTGGAAGGGCTGGAGACCTCAGACTGGCATCTCTAGCCCAGAGCTCTCTTTGGAGCTCGGATCCATTTATTCCATTTTGTACTGAACATCTCTGCTTGGCTGTCCCACAGGAACATCAAACTTGACAACTCCTCATCCTCTCCATTTCAGAGAAGGGCAGCCACTGTCCACCAAGTTACCTATGCTAAAAATTTGAGAATTATCCTTCAACACTTTCCCTCACTTCCACTTCCAATCATGTACGAATCTCCATCCACTCTGCCTCCTTCATAGCTCTCAAATCCCTACTTCTCTCCGTTCCCTCTGCCATTGTTTCAGTTCCTGTCAAATCATCTGCCTGTTGATTACTGTTCCCAGAAGCAGCTTCTTGCTTTCGGCCTTGTTCCTCTCCATTGTCTCTCTCCAAATTGTAGTTGCATGATCTTTTATTTTTTTATTTTTTATTTATTGATTTATTTTTAAAATTTTGGCTGTGCTGGGTCTTCATTGCAGTGCACAGGCTCTTCGTTGTGGTATGGGGGGCTTAGTTGCTCTGTGGCATGTGGGATATTAGTTTCCTGACCAGGGATCGAACCTGGGTCCCCTGCATTGGAAGGCGGATTCTTAACCACTGGACCACCAGGGAAGTCCCACGTGATCTTTTAAATATACAAATCTGATCAGATCACTTTCTGCTGGAAAGTTTTCAATGTCTCCCCATTGCCCTCCAGATAAAGTCCAAACTCCTTAACCCTTATCAAGGGCCTTTAGGGTCTAGCCCCTGATGAGATTTTCAGCCTCATCTCTGGTCATTCATTCTCCCTTTCCCCCTTTTCTCTCCACCCACAAGGGCTCGATGGGTATTAGAATGAATGAGTCTCTTTGTGCCTCAATTTCCTCATCTATAAAACGGAGACCTCTGCTTATCTTGCTATTATGAGGATCAGACATAATATCTGTGACATGCCTGTGGTGGTGCTGGGAACATAGTAGGCACTTGATAAATGGTAATTTTTAAATTAATGGTAATTTTTATTTGTTAAAATTGACCAATATTCTAAGGAATGATGTCTAAACTATAATGATGTAAAATAATGACTCTCAAACATTTTATTTCTAAGTTTGGTGTTGTCATTTACTTAATGCTAAGGAAACTTGGTAAATGAGGAAGCAGATTTTTGCCAACATTTTATTATGAAAAGTTTCAAACATGCAGAAAAATTGAAAGGATTTTACAGTGAACACTTATATTCCCTGCTTAGGTTCTTCAGCTAACATTTTACTATATATTAATACATGATTTATATCATATATCTATTCATTTCTCTTTTCATCCCTTTATCCACCTATCCATTAATATCTTATTTTTTGTATGCATTTTACAGTTTCAGACATCAGGACACATCCTCCTACATACTTCAGCATTAATGAGAGTTCAATATTCATTTATAATTCCTTTTAAGAATACATTGAAATAAAATTTGCATACAATGAAACACACAAGACTTAAGCATATACCATTCAAAGAACTTGGCAAATGCCTAAGCCTCTATAACCCAAACCCATATCAAGATGCAGAACATTAATATCACTCCAGAAATTTCCCTCATGCCTCTCCAGTCAATTCCTTCCCCCACTCACTCCCCCAAGGGCAAACACTGTTATGATTTTTTCCCACCAAACATTAGTTTTGCCTGTTCTAGAACTTCGTATAAGTGGAATCAAAGAGTAAGTATTGGGACTTCCCTGGTGACGCAGTGGTTAAGAATCCGTCTGCCAATGAAGGGGACACGGGTTTGATCCCTGGTCTGGGAAGATCCCACATGCCACGGAGCAACTAAGCCCGTGCACCACAACTACTGAGCCTGAGCTCTAGAGCCTGTGAGCCACAACTATTGAGCCCACGTGTCACAACTACTGAAGCCCGCGCACCTAGAGCCCATGCTCCACAACAAGAGAAGCCACTTCAATGAGAAGCCCGTGCACCGCATCGAAGACTAGTCCCCACTCAACGCAACTAGAGAAAGCCCATGCGCAGCAACGAAGACCCAGCGTAGCCATAAATAAATAAATAAATAAATAAAAATCTTCAGAAAGGTTGAAAAAAAAGAGTAAGTACTACTTTATGTCTGGCTAATTTTGTTCAACATAATATATTTGAGATTCATGCATGTGGTTGTATGTATCAGTAGTTTGTTCCTTTTTATTCCTGAGTAGTAAACCATTGTATGAGTATTCTATGGAGTGTTTATCTATTTTTCTGTTGGTGGACCCCTGGGCTGTTTCCAATTTGGGGTATTATGAATAAAGCTTCTCCAAATAGTCTCATACAAGTAATTTTGTGGATATATAATTTCATTTCTCTTGGATAAATACCTAGGAGTGAAATTGCTAAGGTGGTTAGCTTTATATGAAACTTAGCTTTACAAGAAACTGCTAGGCCTTTTCCCAGTGGTCATGGGAACAGTTTTCAATATGTTAACTAAGTATAACCACAAACAAATAAATTTACTGAGCGTTTTCTATGGGCACTGCACATAGAGCTTTACTTAAATACAGCATTTCATTTGATTCTTATACTAAGTCTATGGGGCAGATAGTATTAATTAATTAATTTATTTATTTATGGCTGTGTTGGGTCTTCGTTGCTGCTCGCGGGTTTTCTCTAGTTGTGGTGAGCGGGAGCTACTCTTCGTTGCATTGCGCGGGCTTCTCATTATCGTGGCTTCTCCTGTTGCGGAGCACAGGCTCTAGGCGCACAGGCTTTAGTAGTTGTGGCACGTGGGCTCAATAGTTGTGGCTCGCAGGCTCTAGAGTGCAGGCTCAATAGTTGTGGTGCATGGGCTTAGTTGCTCCGCGGCATGTGGAATCTTCCCGGACCAGGGCTCAAACCCGTGTCCCCTGCATTGGCAGGCAGATTCTTAACCACTGCGCCACCAGGGGAGACCTATGGGGCAGATATTATTCTCACTTTACGTGTAAGATAATTGAGGCACAGAGAATTAAATAACTGCCCAAGGTCACACAGCTAGTAAGTGGCCAAGCTTGGATTTGGATCTAAGCAGGTTGGACTCCAGTTCCTATGCCTCATGCTTCCTAATATTTACTAGAAAAAAAAAAAAAAAAAAGAAGAAAAAGAAGTATAAGAAGAGGCTATTTCTTTTCTCAGGAAATGAAATAATTTCCTAAGAATGAAAATTGGTCATTGTAACCAAAAGGTACCACATTCATCAATAAGCACTATGTAAGTGTAAATTCTCACCCAGTATTTAGATGTAGTGCATATGGTAAACAGGGAGATAGACAAATGCCTCAATCAAGGTCTCTTTATCCTCCTGGGAGACTCTTCAAGTTTATCTTTAAAGACACCCTATCTCTCCAACCCTGTGCAAATCCATCTAACTTCTCTTTAGAATATGAAGGGTTAAACTTCAGAGTCTCTTCCTTGGGCTGTTTAATAAGATTATGATGCCTCTCCTCTATAATTAAGAAAGGAGTCTGAGGCTTTACTGGAGAAGTGTACATATAAGCTGCCAAGAGGTGGGGAGGTAGAAGACATTCCTGTCCATGGTTTTACTAAGCCATTAGAGCTCAGTCTCAGATCCAGACTTGCCCTGGACTATCTGTAGGAACCTTGAGGCAAGGAGGAGGATCCAAGGGAACACACCTCTTCCTTGGGCTGAGAACCCACCTCTCATCTAGGACTCTGACATTCTCTCTCATCTTTGAAAATGTCTCTAAACCAGAGGAAGTTAGAAAAAAAAAAAAAAAAAAAAAGGAGCTATAGATTGGAATTGTTGGTTAGGGAAGGCTAGGAGTCTGAGTCTTCTGAAAACATGTAATAAGTTTATATTTTCATTCTGGCTCCTAGGCCAGGGGCCTTATGAGACGGTTGAGTATGTGGTGGTTGATGTCTCAAGGCCTTCCCTCCTTATTTGTTTTTATTTATTTATTTTTGGCTGTGTTGGGTCTTCGTTGCTGTGCGCAGGCTTTCTCTAGTTGCGGCGAGTGGGGGCTACTCTTCATTGCGGTGTGCGGGCTTCTCATTGCGGTGGCTTCACTTGTTGCAGAGCATGGGCTCTAGGTGCGTGGGCTTCAGTAGTTGTGGCATGCAGGCTCAGTAGTTGTGGCTCACAGGCTCTAGAGCGCAGGCTCAGTAGTTGTGGCTTGTGGGCTTAGTTGCTCCGTGGCGTGTGGGATCTTCCCAGACTAGGGCTTGAACCCGTGTTCCCTGCATTGGCAGGTGGATTCTTAACCACTGAGCCACCAGGGAAGTCCCTCCTTATTTGTTTTTTAACTATTAAAAAAAAATTCAAGTATAGTTAATTTACAATGTTCAAGTGTACAGCAAAGTGATTCAGTTATACCTTGTTATTTTTTATGGTTCTGGGAAATACCAAATTCTCTCCTCTGGTCACATGTTAGCTACTCCCAACGAATGTATTTGTCAGGATCAAGTCCATACACCTTCAGATGGCGAATGAGGACCCTCAACATCTGGGCCCAACCTCTCTCCAGCCTCCTGAACTGCCACTCCTCCCTATGCACTAGATTTGAGGAATTGCTTGCAGGTTCCTGTGGATACCACATTCCACCCATCCATTTCTCTTCTCTCCTCTCTATTCAGCCTTTTAGGACTGGTTCAAAAGTCACAAATATGGTAACTACTGGCTTACATACACACCCCACCTCCTAATCCTCTTTAGACTGATTCTTCCCCCCAGGCAGAAATGTCTTATTCTACTTTTTTTTTTTTTTTTAATATTTATTTAATTTAAGAAGTCCTTCTTATTCTACTTTGTATTTCTAGCCTAGCATATAACAAAAATTTCATAAAGCTTTTCTAGTAAGAAAGACATATGGACCAAAAGTTTTGAGTAACTAAATACTTTATTTGAACCACCCCAAGAGCTAAATTATTTGTTTTCCTTGCTTCACAGAATGTTATTTTCATCTTGTGGTAAAAAAACACATTTTTCCCTAGGATGCTAAGACAACAATTCTTACAAATATTGATACAGGCCAGTTGTCCTTTTTGTCTTCTGAGCCCCCAGTGAGTTTCCTACTGACCACTGTCTCAGTATCCATTAGAAATATTTTTAGGAAATGTGTAGGGGAAGGGACCGATGAGGTGCTTTCAAAACTTAGTATGCCACGAATTTTAATGACAATCAGAATTTTTCGCTGGAAAAGTTTAGAGAGAAAGTAATGTCTCTGAAAACTTCACTTTTCTTCTTTTTAAACTCCAGAACTCCTCTTCTTTTTCTCTCATTTGCCCATATACGAACTGAACGGTAACGTAGGCCTTACCCAGATGCCTCCAGCTCTCATCAGACTCCTGCTGACTGGCATCCTGGGGACTCTTAGGGACAAACGTCCTTTTTCTTTAGTGTTTTCTCTACTTAGCAAGTCCAGCCCTTGGCCTCTCCCCTCCCCACCCAGGGAGGAGAACCGGGTGACTCTCCTGCTAACTGGAAGGAATTGGGTGTTGCAGGGCACACAGCCAGGAACTTGAACTCTGCTGAGGAATGGGGCCTGGGCAGCGGCTGACTCCCCAGAGCCATGCTGGCAGCCAGCTCACAGGGCGTCTCGCTACCTGGCAGGGGGGAATCTTCTCCTCCTGACAAAGGGGCAGTTTGTTCAGTCCTTCTCGCCCCGATTCTTCTCATGCTGCTGTTCACTGCATCCCTGAGCCTTTTGGTAACCCTACCTCTCACCAAAGTTTGCAATTTGTGGTAGACTTCAAAACCTCAGGCTTTACCTCTCCAGAGCTGCACTGCCCTGCAATCTGAAAGCCAACAAAGAGGCTCAAGTTTCCTTAACTCCTTTTCTTTCAGGCTCCTGGAGCTGAACTCTTTGGACCTACATACCAGAAAAGCTCTTTTATCCTATCACCATTTGAAATGTTTCCCCAGCATTTCCGACCTAGAAGCTGACAAAGGAGCTAAACATTCTGTGTTCAGAAACACTCTTCACAGGACACTCACGCTGGGACACCGCTGATCTTCATTTGGGGGAGCCCCTGTTTTCTCAGTTCTAATGGGGACTGATTTTTGCTGTTGTTTACCTTTTTTTGCTCTGTCATGATGACATCTTTCTCCTGCTGCTTTTCTCTCCTCCTTTGCTTTTCTTTTTCTTCCGTAATCTGCCTCTCTCGGTGGAATTTTCTCTTTGCTTCCCTCTTTATGCTGTGTTATTTTTTCTAGTTAGCTTGCCCCTTCCTCCCCCTCCTGGAAACTTCTTTGTTCCAGGGTTTCACTAGGAGATTTTATGAATCACTAAAGAGCTTCTAGATTGCTAATCCAGGGATAAGGGCAATTTGTTTCTTCTGTTCTAGATTAGATTCCTGGTCAAGCCTACTTCTTAACTGTGTGCGTAATCTTCATCCCCCTCCTACTGCTGTTTCCACGCTGCTTCATTAATCTGTAACAATTACCCATCGTCATTCCAGACAAGGAGGCACCTTTTCTCATTTACAGTCCTCAACTCTTTAGATTTCTCAGACAGATGGCTGCCCCCAAAATGGCAGATAAAATCTGAGGTACAAAAAAGTTATTAGGAAAAACTTTTCCTTGAGAGTCCTCTGTCTGATTGTTCACATTAGCTATTATTTTGTGGAAAGAGAACTAGATTTAAGAGTCAAAAAAGGGGATTTAAGACTCTGCATTTCCATTGCAGGGGACATGGGTTGGATCCCTGGTTGGGGAACTAAGATCCCACATGCCGTGCGGCCAAAAAAAAAAAAAAAAAAGAGCTGGGATGACGTCCTGATTCCTCTTTAAATCCTTCAAACGTAAAGGGTCATTAAACACTGAGATTTGTTTTGGTCAGTCTATTTTAGGTGGGTCTCGGGGAAAGCTAGCAGCTAGAAAAGGTACAGCAATCCTTGTGGTAACATTTGGCTAAAATTGAGGGTATAAACTGTAGGACTTTTTGAACACAGAGGGTCCTAAGGAATTCTGATTACTTTGGATTTGGGAACCCAGTTTCCGCTGCTGTGGCCCCAGGGCGGTGCTTTGATAAGTGGAATCACTGCAGGTAGGTTCAGCATTCACTTCTCAGGCGAGCCTGAAACCTGTTTTTAAAAAAAACGTGTGTGTGTGGGCCAGAACCAAAGCAGCCTGGGACATTTCAGACGGGCACCACCTCCTCTGGCTGTTTTCAAGGCCATCCAGAGGCCAGGGTCCAGATAAACTGAAAAGTTAAGACAGGACTGCATGGGACTTTCTGCAGACGCGCTTGTAGCACAGAGGGTGGGAGGGAGGAAAGGAAGGAGGGAAGGAGGGCGTTGGGAGCTGAGGCCCCACCTTTCATTCCAGCACCGGCAGAGCAGGAATGACTCACAGGCACGGGTGCTCAGGTTCCCATAGGTGAGGGACTGACTCCCCTCTCCGGAAAAACGCAGTGTGCTTTCCTCCTGGAGTGGCCTTGGCAGGGTGCTGGAGCGCTCGGTCTGCCCGGTCTGGTCTCTGGGTCCAGGGCTGGGTTTCCCTCATGTATGGCAAGAGCCCTATGCGTGCTGTGCTTTTTCTCCTCGGCATACAGCTCACAGGTAAGAGCTCTCGGGCTTCTCTGAGCCTACCTCCTTCACTGCCTACTCTATAAAGTTAGCTAATTGTCGAAGAAGTTGCAAGAGTCTTTTTTTGGAGCCTGAGCCACAGTTGCATTTCGTTTTAGTTTTGACTTTAGTGAAACTGAAGTGGTGGGTTGTTTTGGGGGAGTTGCTTTTGGAAAAACAGGTTTAGGTGTGTTCTCAGGTGCCAGTGATTCAGGCACAGAGAGGGTTTTCTAATCTCAGGTTACACACCATTTTTTGTGGCTACTCTCAAACTCCCACTGCTGGCAGAACCTGGCACTTCGATTTCTGTGTGTGGGTCTTGTCTGGGGCTCTCGGCAGCACTGGGAAAGCTGAGATTGTTAAGGAGAGAGACCCACTGTGGCTTTGTAACTGCCCCAACATGCACATTCTAAATGTAAATATCATGCTAAAAAAATGCCATGTGGTATAAAGGTTCCAGCGGCGCAGGCAAGCTAAACTGTCTGGGACTGATTAACTCAGTTTCTGCAGAAGACTAGGAACAGTGTGAAATTCACATAACAAGGACACTTTCTGGAAAACTTACCTGCTAGGGGACCATCAGACACATAACATACAATGCTTAATCTGAATACATGTCTAATTCATGTTCTGATTAGTTCTGATGTTTTGTTTCTGCTTTCAATTTTATTTGCCGATGTTTGTAGTTTGTTACAGCAGTTTTGAAGTGGGTACCATGAGGCTAGGGTATCATGCTTTGGAGAAAGTGAGAGCACTGTGTGGTATTTTTAGTTGTTTAAGGAATGGGAGGGTCAAGGTTGCATGTAGTAGGAGTATGTAGACTCTGAGTGAAGTGAGTTTGAGTGAGAGCTGGGGCATCTCAGTTCTGTTTGATGCCCTACTCAGACCTTTATTTTGGTAGTGTCAGCAGAAATTCTCTTAATACACATCTCCTTTTAACCCTTCTTTTCCCTTTTTTTTCATTGCAGCTCTTTGGCCAATAGCAGCTGTGGAAATTTACACTCCCCGTGTGCTGGAGGCTGTCAATGGGACCGATGTTCGGTTAAAATGCACTTTCTCCAGCTTTGCCCCTGTGGGTGACACTCTAACAGTGACCTGGAATTTCCGTCCTCGAGATGGGGGGTCTGAGCAGTTTGTAAGTAAGGGTCCCTTGGTTAGGAAAATAAGCCAGTCCATTTCTCCTTGCCTTTCCTGTATTTTTCTTAGCAACAAGCACAGGGTAAAGCTGGGAAACAAATCAACAGACAGAACTGAGAGGCTGGCGAAGGGGAAAGCAAGAGGTTCTTGCAGGAGAGCTGCAGATGGGACAGTCAGGCTTGCTTGCGTTTCTCTTCTGGTCCTGCCATCTCAGCCTCCCTGCCCAGGTACCAAATAAGACCTTTGGCCATTTCTCCTCTCTAGGTTTTCTACTACCATGTGGATCCCTTCAGACCCATGAGTGGGCGTTTCAAGGACCGGGTGGTCTGGGATGGGAACCCTGAGCGGTATGATGTCTCCATCCTCCTCTGGAAGCTACAGTTTGATGACAATGGGACATACACCTGCCAGGTGAAGAACCCACCTGATGTTGATGGGCTGATAGGGGAGATCCAGCTCAGCGTTGTGCACACTGGTAGGTGATGCAGAGAAAAATCGTTTTGGAAAGCGTGAGAGCTTGTAGAAAAGAGAGGGGCAAACTTTTGTGATGGCTGAAAGAGTAGAGAGAAGGACCAACACTTTGGATCTGGAAACTGCAGAGGGAGAGTGAAGAGTCCTGGGGTAAAAAAGAGAAAGGCTTTGTTTGGCTGTGGAAAGAAACAGAAAATAAAGGGACCTAAGGAATCTGTTACAAAAATGGCATTGAGATCGTGAAAGGGAGAGGAAGCAACCCTCTGATAAAGGCTAACACAATAGGTCCATTCATTCACTCACTTATTCACAAGGTACTATTGAGTACCTACTCTACACCAAGCACTGTCCAAAGTTCTTGACATGTACTATCTCATTTAATTCTCACAACCACTGTTGGAGGCAGATACCAATAAGGGTAGTTATTGTTTATTGAACACTTCCCATGTGCTAGGGGATTTACGTATCATATCTAATCTTTACATATCATATCAATTTATTGTGCTTTTAGTGTGCTCCCCCCCACCCATTTTACTAATGAGGAAATCGATGCTCATAGAGGTTAAGTCACTTGTCCAAAGTCATGGAGCTCATAAATGGAGTCACTCAGAACTCAAACCCAAGCATCTCTGTCTCCAAAATTGTGCTCCAAACTAAGGCACTGTATTGCCTGCAGTTCTATAAAGGACAACCTGGAAAACTGCCAGACAATAAAAAGCAAAGACCATAAAACTTACAAGTTGTAAATCTGGGGTTGAGTACTGCTACAGTTTACCAGCTGTAAATAACTTTTCTTTTTCTCCTGTAAAGTGAGAATAATATAGCAAAGATTATGGTGAGGATAAAATGAAGTAATAAAAATAAAACCCCCCAAACTTTTGAATTGTACTGAAAATTATAATAGTTACCATATATTGAAAGTTTATTATGTGCAGGCACAGCGTGGAACAATTTACATAAGCAATTTTAGTTTTTATAAGAACTCAAGAAGTGAATATTGTTATCTCTATTTTATACATTGAAGAAACAAAGACGTTAATTACCCCAAATCACACAGGACCTGGTACTTTAACCTAGCTGTCTCTGCTGTATGCTCTTAACCAACACACAACATTACTACCCAAAATGTAAAAGCCTATAAAGTGGTATCATTTCCTCCTTTCACTCCTATTATCATCCTTCAAGGCCCTATCAATAGAGAGCTGTATGATCTTGGAGAAGTCATTTGAGTATTGAAAGAAGTAATGTAATATCTTTGGCTCTCAGTTTCTTATCCTGCAAAATGAACAGGTAGATAAGAACACATGGTTCTTCAACATATTGGGATCACTATTTGAGAACCTAATGAATGCCATAACCCCTGTTTACCACAAACAATGTACACACACAATATGACATGGATTTTTGTGGGCTTGTGCCCTGCTCCCCCCATCTTCCTTCATAGACTCCAGGCTGGGAACCTATGGGCTAGATATTCTCTAATGTCTTTTCTGGCTCTGAGGGTTCGTTGAAATTTAAATCAGAAATCAAGGTAAAAATTAAGAGACCCAGGCTTCACAGACTCTAGCCTGGTTTAGGGACCCTTCCCTTTGGGTTCTCGCTTGCATCATATATCCACTAGACTATAGTTACTGATTTACTTGTCTATCTTTCCAGTGGGCATGAGTTCCTTGAAGATAATGTCTTTTTTGGCTTTGTATTTCCATCAGAGTCCCTGGAACATAATAGGCCCTTAATAAGCCTGAATAAATGACTGACTGCATGACAGAGGGGAAAAGGATTCGGGGAGAAATAGTTTAGACACTGGATTCGATTAGGTCAGCAATAACCTTACCCCACTAGGTAGATCAATTGGCCAAGTGGTTCTCAAACTTTTAGCATGCATCAGAATCATCTGGAGGACAAATTAAAACAGATTGCTGGGCCCCCCCCTGTAATTCAGTAGGTCTGGGGTGGGGCCTGATAGAACTTGCATATCAATGTTTTCAAGTAATTCTGTAGCTGCTACTCCTAAAACCAAAGTTTGAGAACCACTAAAGTAGTCTGTATGTTTTTCCTACTTTTTTTTTTTTTTTGCCACACCACGCAGCATATGGGATCTTAGTTCCCCAACCAGGGATTGAACCTGCGCCCCCTGCATTGGAAACACGGTGTCTTAATCACAGGACCGCCAGGGAAATCCCTGTAAGGCTTTTCTACTGCTACTAGACTTTACAAAATTAATATCGTAGAAGAAAGGAAGATTTCATTTCAAGATGAAAATACACCCCTTAAATGATTCCATTTAAGGATGAATATCTTGGGACTTCCCTGGTGGTGCAGTGCTTAAGAATCCGCCTGCCAATGCAGGGGACACTGGTTTGAGCCCTGGTCCAGGAAGATCCCACATGTCGTGGAGCAACTAAGCCCGTGCACCACAACTACTGAGCCTGTGCTCTAGAGCCCGTGCGCCACAACTACTGAGCCTGCGCTCTAGAGCCCGTGCGCCACAACTACTGAGCCTGTGCTCTAGAGCCCATGAGCCACAACTACTGAGCCTGCGTGCCACAACTACTGAAGCCCGTGCGCCTAGAGCCCGTGCTCCACAACAAGAGAAGCCACCGCAATGAGAAGTCTGTGCACCGCAACAAAGAACAGGCCCCACTCGCCGCAACTAGAGAAAGCCCGCACACAGCAACAAAGGCACAATGCAGCCAAAAATAATAAATAAAATAAATAAATTTATTTTTTAAAAAAAGGATGAATATCTTTAGATTTCATTATAGTCTTCCTCTTTTCAGAACCCCAACTTGATCTTTTCTCCTTACAGTACGCTTCTCTGAGATCCACTTCCTGGCTCTGGCCATTGGCTCCGCCTGTGCACTGATGGTCATAATAGTAATTGTGGTGGTCCTCTTCCAGCATTTCCGGAAAAAGCGACGGGCTGAAAGAGCTCATAAAGTGGTGGAGATAAAATCGTAAGGCTGGGCAGTTCTGGGAAAGTCTTCTTTTAACACTGTTTTATGGCAACACTTGGTATTTTATAGTGGGGCTAAATAATTGTTGAACAGATGTTCTTCCTCTTGAGTTTATCTTACATAAAAGAATTCAAATTCACAGGATGGATAAATTAGGGTGTGAATTAGTAACTTTAGCTTTTTTTAAATTGAAGTGTAGTTGATTTACAATGTTGTGTTAGTTTAAGGTGTACAGTAAAGTGATTTATATATATATATATATGTATTCTTTTTCAGATTCTTTTCCCTTATAGGTTAATACAAAATATTGAATATAGTTCTCTGTGCTATACAGTAGGTCCTTGTTTGTTCTCTATTTTATATATTATAGCGTGTATATGTTAACCCCAATCTCCTAATTTATCCCTCCCCACTCTTTCAAACAAACAAACCGTAAGTTTGTTTTCTATGTCTGTGGGTCTAGTAACTTTAGTTTCTTAATTTTACAGAAGATTTTATTATAAGCTTTCTTTACTATGCAGGATTTGATATTATAAAAATTTACTTATGTAAAGCTTTTCTAGGATATTCCTCACTTTAAAAAAATAATTAATTAATTAATTTTTGGCTGCGTTGTGTCTTCGTTGCTACACACGGGCTTTCTCTAGTTGCGGCGAGCGGGGGCTACTCTTTGTTGCGGTGCGAGGGCTTCTCATTGCGGTGGCTCCTCTTTGTTGCAGAGCACGGGCTCTAGGCGCACGGGCTTCAGTAGTTGTGGCAGGTGGGCTCAGTAGTTGTGGCTCTCGGGCTCTAGAGTGCAGGCTCAGTAGTTGTGGCACACTGGCTTAGTTGCTCTGCGGCATGTGAGATCTTCCCGGACCAGGGCTTGAACCTGTGTCCCCTGCACTGGCAGGTGGATTCTTAACCACTGTGCCACCAGGGAAGTCCTGGATATTCCTCACTTTGAATGTAAAGCATACATTTCTAAGAACCACTGGGCTGTCAGCAGGGGCTCTATGAATCAGTGCCTAGCAAAGTCAGCCATGCTGATATAAGGTGCTTAATATTTTTTTTATTGAGATAAAATTTACATATAATAGAATTCATTATTTAATGTTCACAAAGTTGCGTAACCATCACCACTAATTCCAGAATATTTTCATCACCTCCACAAAAGAAACTCCATACCCTTTAGCCATCACTCCCTATTTTCCTCTCTCACCTGCCCCTGACAACTACTAATCTGCTTTCTGTCTCTATGGATTTGCCTGTTCGGACATTTCATATAAAGAGGATCATACAATATGTGACCTTTTATGTCTGGCTTCTTATTTATTTATTTGGCTGCCTTGGGTCTTCGTTGCTGTGTGCGGGCTTTCTCCAGTTGCGGCGAGCGGGGGCTACTCTTTGTTGCGGTGCGCAGGCTTCTCATTGCTGTGGCTCCTCTTTGTTGCAGAGCAGGGGTTCTAGGTGCACAGGCTTCAGTAGTTGTGGCTCACAGGCTCTAGAGCACAGGCTCAGTAGTTGTGGTGCACGGGCTCATTTGCTCCGTGGCATGTGGGATCTTCCTGGACCAGGGCTTGAACCCTTGTCCCCTGCATTGGCAGGCAGATTCTTAAACACTTTACCACCAGGGAAGCCCTGTCTGGCTTCTTTGACTTAGTATAATGCTTTCAAAGTTCATCCATGTTATAGTGCTTCATTCTTCCTGTGGCTGCATAATATTCCATTGTATGCATATACCACATTTTGTTTATCCATTCAGTTGATGGACATTTAGGTTTTTCCCACTTTTTGGCTATCTCGATTAATGCTACTATGAACATTCATCTACAAGTTTCATGGGCATATGTTTTCAATTCTCCCGTGTATATAACTAGGAGTGGAATTACTGGGATATGTAGTAACTCTGTGTTACCGTCTTGAGGAATTGCTAGACAGTTTTCCAAAACAGCTGCACCATTTTATATTCCCACCAGCAATGTATGAGGGTTCCAGTTTGTCTGCATCCTCAACAGCACTTGTATTGTCTGTCCTTTTGATTATAGCCATCTAGTGGGTGTGAAGTGGTATCTCATTGAGGTTTTCATTTGCATTTTCCTAATGACACTGAGCATCTTTCCATGTATTTATTGGCTATTTAAATATCTAATTTGGAGATGTATCTATTCAAATATTTTGCCCACTTTAAAATTAGGTTATTTGTCTTTTTATTGTTAAGTTTTAAGTGTTTTAAAAAATATATTTTGGAGTATACAAAAGCGTCTTATTAGATATAGGATTTGCAATTATTTTCTCCCATTCTGTGGGTTGCCTTTACACTATCTTGATTAGTATCCTTTAAATTTTGAAGAAGTCCAATATATCTTTTTTTCTTTTGTTGCTTGTTTTGTTGGTGTCATATCTAAGAAACCACTGTCTAATCCAAGGTCAAAAAGATTTATGCCTATGTTTTCTTCTAAGAGTTTTACAGTTTAGTTCTTACATTTAGGTCTTTGGTTCATTTTGAATCAATTCTTGTATATGGTGTGAAGTAGGAGTTCAAATTTATTCTTTTGCAGTTGTAATTTTTCAGCTGTCCCAGCACCATTTGTTTCTTTTCCTCAAGAAATATTTACTATAGTAAATAGAATTGATTTTTAAGGAGACTAATGAACCCAACTCTGAGTTGGTTTGAATAGAATACAATCAATAAAGATGACTTCTAGGTCAGTCTTTTTTTGTTTTTGTTTGTTTTATTTTTTATTTTATGCTTTTCTTTTTTGAATAGGAAGTAGAATTAGAGGTAGAATACTAATGGTAAACTAAGGTGTCTGCTTTAAACCTGGAGTTCCCAAATGATATTCTCTTCTAGAAATATTCTGAAAAGTGTCTAAGTTCAGATACCCAGGGTCATGTGGAGGTATGAGTCTTATTAGATAGTGCTAATAGGTTTAGCACTCTGTAAGCTTGGATCTACTCCCAGGTGCATACAATTCTTCCCCAAATTTGGGGGAATATATCTCACCTGAACCTTTGTAGGATTTGCCTCCCTTGCTTCTTGCCTTGTTCCCCTGACATTGGTTTCTGCTTCTATGTTACAGAAAAGAAGAAGAAAAGCTCAACCAAGAAAAAAAGGTTTCTGTTTATTTAGAAGACACAGACTAACATTATTAGATGGTAAGGTTCACAAATGGGTTCATTTCTTTCTTTAGCTTTTTTTGGCTGCATTGGGTCTTCGTTGCTGTGCGTGGGCTTTCTCTAGTTGCGGTGAGCAGGGCCTACTCTTCCTCGCGGTGCGCGAGTTTCTCATTGCAGTGGCTTCTCTTATTGTGGAGCACGGGCTCTAGGGCAAGGGCTTCAGTAGTTGCAGCACATGGGCCCTAGAGCACATGGGCTTCATGAGTTGCAGCACGTGAGCTCAGTAGTTGTGGCTCTCAGGCTCTAGAGCGCAGGCTCGGTAGCTGTGGCTCACAGGCTTAGTTGCTCCTCGGCATGTGGGATCTTCCTGGACCAGGGATCAAACCCGTGTCCCCTGCATTGGCAGGCAGATTCTTAACCACTGTGCCACCAGGGGAGTCCCTCCTTAGCTTTCTTATATGGCTCATTTCTACTGTGGATCTCCCAGATTATATGATAGGTGTTTCCTGTATGAAATTACAGGAGTTGGGCAGAGAGATGAAAGGCTTCTCTTGTGTTATCGATGGCTTCCCCTTTGAGTGTGTTTTGTGCAAAGGACAGGAAGCTAGACCCTACTACCAGTAAAGCTGAGATAATTCTATGATTATTTGAGGCTTTGGGGTTATATTTACCACCACAAAGAATAATAAATTAACTTTCAACATGTAAATAAATTTTTTTAAATGAAAGAATATCTGCTTTTTTTCTTTTGTTTTATTGGAAACTAATCATGGCATTTAAGAGAGTGACTCAATAGATATGCTTGACATTTTGATAGGAGAACTTTTCTATTATTTGGAATTGATTTCTACTCCTCTCATTTAGTTATTGGGACTATGAATCCAATTTTAGTGGTGTGTAGTTTTGTTTTTCCAGTTTTTAGGTTTATTAGGCTTAAAAGGTAGGATGATTTATTTTTCATATGATCACAATTTCTTCTGTTCTCTGAAGTAGGTCCACTATTATTATTTGCAAAAGGAGCCACGTTTAAAAAAAAAAATTAATTAATTATTTTTAATTTTTGGTTGTGTTGGGTCTTCGTTTCTGTGCGAGGGCTTTCTCTAGTTGTGGAGAGCGGGGGCCACTCTTCATCGCGGTGGGCGGGCCTCTCACTATCGCGGCCTCTCCCGTTGCGGAGCACAGGCTCCAGACGCGCAGGCTCAGTAATTGTGGCTCACGGGCTTAGTTGCTCCGCGGCATGTGGGATCTTCCCAGACCAGGGCTCGAACCCGTGTCCCCTGCATTGGCAGGCAGACTCTCAACCACTGCGCCACCAGGGAAGCCCCCAGGAGCCACATTTTTATAGCCTAAAGCTCCAGTGAAAGTTCTCAAGGATTTATAAAATAGAATATGGAGAAAAATGGTTCTATTGTAAACCTAGAAAAAAAGTTTGGTGTCAGAGAGATTTTTACCAAGGGCTATTTTTAAAATCAAGCAGATTTTCTAATAAGCCAGAGTCATGGAAAATAAAGATGGAGGCTAAGATTGAAAAAACTTTAAGGATTCCAAAAAAGAGGGGATATATTTATACATATAGCTGATTCACTTTGCTGTACAGCAGAAACTAACACAATATTGTAAAGCAATTATACCCCAATTAAAAAAAAAAAGATATATAAGGAAGTAACACAATCAAGTGCAGTGTATGATCCCTGACTGGATGGATACTAATTTGAATAAACTAGTTGTAAAAAAGATTTGGGGGGACAATGGGAATGTCTTAATGTGAAAATTTTCAATCTGGACAATAGGGAATTATTGTTAACTTTTATTAGGTATAATAAGGGTATTGTAGTTATATACGAAGATGTCCCTATTTTAAAAATGCATATTGGAGTATTTAGGGTTAAAATGTCAGTAATTTGTTTTAAAAACTTTAGCCCCCACCAATATATGTATTTATAGCAAATAAGGCAAAAAAAAAAAAAAAAAAAAAACCTTTAAAATTAAGTGACAGTGAATTCCATACACTGCCTTCTTTACTTTTCTGTATATTTGATTTTGTTTATAATAAAGGGGTTGGAGTGATGGTGGGGGCGGGAGAGAGAGAGAAGAATGAATGCATGTGAGTGAGCAGCTATGGATCATCCAAGTGTCCATGCAAGGCAGAGACTATGAATTAAGGACACTGAGCCTCAGAAATATGTAATAAGGATCAGGAAATTTCTTTTAAAAGTTAAGTTAGAAGAGGACAAATATACTTAAGAATGTTTTCCTTCACGATGGAGAATAGATTATATATATATGTATGTATTCATAATGCCAGGTACTCCTATTGCGCTCTTGCCATATACACTGTCCATTTAAACTTTTATTTCGTATTTCAGGAAGCTGAAGATTTCCAAGAACAAGAACCCTGAGATAAGTTGGAGTTAATGGAAGCTTTTCTTTGGCTTTTCCAGTTGTGACCTGTCTTCCAACCAGCTCTGCAGTATAAAACCACCTAGACAAGCCACGTTCCTCTGGCGCCAGCATAGGGCCCTTCTTGAGCAGATACCAGCAGACTCACACACAGCCCTGTTACTAAGGTTTTATTTAATTTCAGAGTACAAATATTGTATTTTTTTCAAATGCTCATTAGCTTTTATATACTAGGAAGCTACATTTTTGCCCTTAAACACTCCTTGTGGATTATGACTTGTATACATATATATTGGCATCAAATGGGATAAAAGTCAACTTGTGTGTCATAACATTTCCTTTAATGTATTAGCTTCCTTAGAGCAGCATTCTTGCTACTAAAGTTAACATGTTTACTCTTTCCTTCTCACACTCTCGATTAAAAGGTGAGCTAATTCTCCCAACTGTTTTTGATTGATTAACAGAAAATCCTAAATTCCACCTGTTAAAGAACAGTTTGATTTTTATGGCTCTCCTTAAGTATGGGACACATTTTATCGAATTTCTTTCAATACCCTAGATGGCAGGTTTTTGTTTTTGTTTGTTTTTGGTCAGTTGATCCAAGGTTTACAGTAGTACAAGTCTAAACCACAGAGTAACTAGGGAAGGTTACAGAAATGCTAGTAGATTGACAAACACCACCTCAAGATGAATCGCTTGTCACCTTTTTTCTCTGCTGTGACAAGCAATCAACAGCTCAGAGCTTTCATGAGCAGTGGATGACTGTTTAGCTTACTATAGTTTTTCCCCCAATTCAATTATTTATAACAACAGAGCAAAATCTATGCTCATTTGTAGACTGGAATCATTAAGCAGTTAAATGGAAGGTTTCTGAAGGAGTATATTACAACTAAAAAATTTAGAGCTAGTGAAAAAAATCACCCTAAATGATAATAATTTTGTATAGTGTTATACAAAGCTCTGAGAACTGGAAGAGATTAAAATTTGTTCTTTTATTTATTTTTTAATTCAGTTGCTTATTTGGGGGGGAGGATTTGGTATGGGGGCAAAGAAATACCAAAACTAACAGAATGAAACCAACTTTGTTTTTTTTTTCCTCTTATATTAGTAGATAAAACAAACTTTATAAGTGGGTCATGGAAAGAAGAGTGCTTTTGAAAAAGTGTCTAGTCTCCCAGTGTCTTTCCAAACTTAAGCTACTGCAGCACTTATTTAAATAAGAGAAAACATCTAAATGTTTAGGAACCTCTCCCTCTACCCCCTGCCCCCCATGTTTACAGCTTGATATTTTCAGTTTTCACCAACTAGGCTGAAGATGTTATTTCTTTTAAAACTGGAATTTCCAAATAGTTTATCTGTATTTAAAGATGATGAACTTTGATATTTTTTCCAATACTAAAAAAAAACCTGGTATAATTTACATATGAACCTTGATTCTGAAATGCATTCCATACCTGTCTCATTTTGCCTTTTATACTGTCTAAAAAAGTACAGTTTCAGTACCCAGTTTTGAAAGTAAAAATTAGATTTAAAGTCTATATTACCTTTCACATTTTCTATTTTTCTCCATAATTCAACCTTTGAAAATATAGTAACTGGGTATTTCTTCAAACAGATGGCCTGGGTGATGTTCCATAAGTGTAAAGAGGTAGTTAAAAACTCATGGAAGGTTTTTCCAGCAAAATTGTAGCTTTTGTGTCTTGGCTAAATATTCAAGTGTTCATATAGCCCGGCTGTTCAGTGTCTTTTACTTGAAGAGAACTTTTGTATTGTAACTTATTTTTTATTGTGCCTTAAACACTATGTAAATAACCTTCAGTAATAAAGCATTACAATAATATAATTTGCTTTTATGCAAATCTAAAATTTTTACATAGCAGGTCACAGAAAACTGATGGGAATACATTTTATCTTTATTGAAAAATTTTCTTAGAGGCAGCCTGGAAGTCAATAATGGATAGAATTAGTTTCTACTGGATAAATAAACCTGTATGAATTTCCACATTGCTTCAAATAACCGAGAATTGGGCACAACCAACTACTTAGTTTGGGGACTCTTTTCAAGGAACAGTATCATCTTTTCCATTTGATACTCTTGCATTACCTTCTGAATAGAGAAAACTACCAGCTTTCAAGTTTAGTAAAGGAATGGGAGTTGAAAAACGGAAAGTTATTAACTTTCCCAAAAGCTGAAGCATATTTTCGTTCCTCTCTTGCTTTCATTAAATATACATAGATTCCAGGAGAATAGGTTGAATAATGATTAGAGCAGGGTACCATCCCATCTCTTTTTCAGAAGAATGTGACACCATCTCTTCATTTCACTTCAAGCACTTCCTCACTGTTCCAACCAAAAGTGGCACAAATCTCAGCTCCTTTTTGTAATGATTTCATCATTGCCACTGTCAACAGCAATTTAATAAACACCCAATTTAGGTAAGTACTGAACTGGATGCTGTAATAGCTACACACACACAAAAAGAACACGAACCAAACAGTCTTGAGGCACAAATTGACAGGAAGGCCTAATACATATTTATCTATTCACTGACTGATCCTGTATGATCTCCTAGGCCCCTCTGAACTCTAAATTTATAGAAATCTATTCTGAGAGCATTCAAATAAAATAATCTGTAGGGAGTAAAAAGGACTTCTGGCTTAGAGTCAAGGGGATCAAGACGATTAAGTCCTTCAGAATTCCGTAAAAATAAATAGTAAGTTCTCCAAAGCCTGCCGACTTCATTTTCGAGCAAAAGGGAATAATGAACTACTTGAGAGTTAAGAATCGCTGACCTGAAGTGAGCAAGTCCAGGTGCGGCTCTGGAAAGAAGCCACGTTACTATGGCAACTTCGAATCGCCATTTTAGGTCTTCCCGCGGCCTCCGCCCTCGCGTCACTTCCGGTGTCACCTGTGTGGTTACAGGGAGCCGTAAACAAGGTGTGCAAACTTCTGGAGAGCTGTCGGGATGCTGCAGAGCGGGGCGGCTGGAGGCCGTGGCTGTGCTCTGTGCCCACTGCTGGGCGTCCTATTCTTCCAGGGTGAGTGAGTCGGCGGCGGGCTCGGTCGCACTTCCGGCCGGGGGCTTAGGGAAGATGGTCGCTTTTCCGGTTCCGGTGGGGGGTCTCAGGAAAGCCCCCACTGCGCTTCTGGGAAGGAAGGAAGCGGGAGGGCGTGGGGAGGATGTTCTCTTCTGGTAATCACCACCCACTGAGGGGTGTCGGTAGCTTGTCCGTACTTTCATGAGCCCCTGGCAGCTCGATCACCTTGCGTGACTGTGCGTTGTACTGTGGTGATGGCACGGATAGATAGAATCACGGAGGGCACTGGGTTTGGGGGCACCCGGTGTTATCTTATGATGAGTTATCAGTGGTTGACTCGGCTGTGGTTTTGTGGGCCGTATATCCTGATTTGGAAAGGACAATACTAGTCTTCAGTAGTTCCAGTAATTCTGGGAAAGAAAATGATGACTGTTGCTAATTTCTTTTGTAGGTGATTGTCAGGGCCTATGAAGTAAAACGTTTATGAGTCACAGAAAGGATGTGCTTTGATTTCATTGTAACAGAGATGCATGTGTTGAGGAAAAGCAACTGCTTTGGTATTTTAATAACAGTTTTTTTTTTTCTTAATACAAGGAAGGGAATATCAGTTCTGTTAAGATTTTAATCTATTAACCGATATCAGAAGTATAGTATTCACACTATCACATAATCTTAAAATTTGGATAAGTTTTGCTTTCATGCAATTTTCAAGTTGCATAAATTTCAGTCAACCTAATTACCTTCATTTAGGGTGCAATTATTCCCTGGATTTGTGTGTGTGTGTGTGTGTGTGTGTGTGTGTGTGTGTGTGTGTCTTCCCCAGGAAATCATATGTTAGTAGAGCTAGCATAGGAGTGTATTGTTAACTTCATAAAATTTCCCTGTGAGTAATGGGAATTTCTGAAGGGGATCTTTGATATAAAGGCTTCAGATGTGCTAAGTCTCAGCAGGTAGGGCTAGGGAGTTTTAATTTATTTGATGACTAGTATTTATGCTGCCAGCATACTCCCTGATCCCTCCCAGCTGCCTGTGTCATAACAGGTGTCCAGTTTTTCAGCTAAATTATTTTGCAATATACTATTTAGGCAGACCTACTGTCACTCCAAATAATCCTAAATTCTTTTTCAATATACTATTTAGGCTGAACTACTGTCACTCCAAATCATCCTAGTTTCCTCTCTCTGTCTGTCTGCCTGTCTCTCTCTCACACACAGAGAAATGTTCAAATATTGTCCTACTGAAAAAAAATTCTAGAAATGGTGGGTGGTTTCACAAACTTGATGTCATTTCACATTGAAAAGTGTCCATCAGTTCAGCAACCAAATAATTCAAATGTTATAAGTTGAGTCTATGATCTGTATGTATTTGTTGATTTATCTTTTGCCTAAAAAAACCACCCAAAAACCCCAGCTTTATTGAGATATAGTTCACATGCCGAACAATTTACCCATTTAAAGTGTACCATTCAGGGAATTCCCTGGTGGTCCAGTGGTTAGGACTCCTTGCTTCCACTGCAGGGGGTCATGGTTTCGATCCCTGGTTGGGGAACTAAGATCCCTCATGATGCACAGCATGGCACGTCCAAAAAAAAAAAAAAAGGCGTACCATTCAATAGTTTTTAGTATATTCACAGTTGTGTAATTATTATAACAATCAGTTTTAGAACATTTTCATCATCCCAAAGAAACTCCATAGACATTAACAGTCACTCCTCATTCTTCCCTCCCCACTGCCCCTGGCAAACACCAATTTACTTTCTATTGCTGTGGATTTGCCAATTCTGCACATTTCATAGAAATGGAATTGTACAATATGTGTTCTTTTGTGACTAGCTTTTTTCACTTAGCATGTTTTCAAGGTTCATCCATTTTTGAGGGGGTCTTTTGTTTTGAGTCTCTTAGGTAATAGACTTTGGTTTCATACCAGTTTAATTGCCTTTCCTCTTCATATTTAGGACCCATTAAATTATTAGCTTGTTTGAATTCTTCCTAAGTTATAAGTATGGTCCTGCTATATCAGTTGTCTAAGTATGTAAAACCAGTAGATTAGCAAGCCTAGGGCTCTTACACTTTTCTCTTTTCCACTTGAGTGTGCAATTTTATGACTCAGTTTGACAGATTTGTATTTTGGAAAATTGGGTGTATAAAATTGGGAGTTTTTGTCATTTTTTCCATTTCTTCCATGTATAAAGTTACTTATGGTTAAATGTGATTTTCTTGTTTTCCTCCCAGATTAAAAATTTTTTAAAATTATTATAATTATTTCTATAGTTGGCTGTTTTTACCTGGCAAGAATGCTTTTTCCCTCTGGGGAAGAGATAAATATCCATTAGCACATTAGGCCTAGGGTGAAAGTTTCTGAATGAATGTAACATTGGATTGATATTTTTTTCTTCTTATTTTATTTTTTGAGTGGAGGAGGCAAATTATTTTATATCCATTGATTTTAGAATACTTTTAATTTCAGTAAAACAGAGAAAAGTGCTTATAAGTGTACAGCTTAATGAATTTTCAGAAACTGAACACACCTGCGCAACCAGCACCCAAATCAGCATGTAGATTGTTACTGGCATTCCAGAAACTTTCCCTGTGCCTCCTTTCAGGCATTCTTCCTTCTCCTCCAGGGGGAACCGATATCCTGATGTATAGATTAGTAGTGTAGATTTGTTTAGTTCATCCATGGATGTTATGGTTACTTTTCTGTAACTATACATTTAAGACCTGCTTATCCAGTGTTTAGATTTCAGTGAAGTGACTTTACATATTGATAACTTTGTGGCAAAATTATGTTCATGAATATGGAGTTTATATATATTAAGAAGGAAGAAGCTGCTAGTAGGTAGTTTGATTAAAGGTGTACTTGCTGTAATTCAGTAACCAAAATTTGCTCAGAACTTGTAATTTTTATGCTTATTTTATAACAATTTTTGCTTTATAAAAGGAAACTCTTGGTTTGGTTCAGTTGACTAAATATTACTGAGCATCCATAGTGTGCTAGGTTCCATTTCAATGAGCTTAGGGTCTATCGAAGAAGACAGACAAGTCAGCAGATAATTTTAAAATCTAGTACTAAGAGAGAAATGCACTAGAAACTATGGCATCACAGAGGAAGTGCCCTTAATCTGCCAAGAGGATACAGGGAAGACTTCCTGGAGGTGTCTCCAAAGTTAAATCTGAAAGAAGGATAAGAGTTAGAGAAAGGGAATGAGGAAAATTCCAGACATAGAGAAGAACGTAAACAAGGCATGGAGGTAACTTTCCAAGAAAATTTTCTGAAACTTGCTTTGATTAGATTAACTTAAATCCCGTGTTGACCCCAAATATATCTCTGTGGTCAGGAGGATGGTGTGCTGGAGCTACCTCCTACTGGCTCTCAAGAGCCAATCATGCACATGTCTTCCTAACTCAGCATTCAGAAACTTTTACCTTCATAGCTTGAAATTAGCCATGGTGGGAGTATTTGTACCACTGAAATCAGAAATTGTCAAACCTACATATTTGGGTTTTCTATTTTTAGCTGTTCACCAGCACACCTCTGGATGTAATGATTAGTTTAGGCCAATCTGAGTCACCTTCCAGAGCTGGGAGTAGGGTCTAGTTATTCTTGGTTTGCTCCCCTCCCACCAGATCCATTCACTTCTCTTCTCTGTTTTGCCTACTCCCTGGAAAGCTGACCTATAAACCGCATCATCCAGGCTCCCGTCCTCTGGGTTCCAGTTAGGTTTGATCAGTGGTAGGCATTGGCAGGAGATTGGAGGGCAGGAGGAGAAAGACATTTTTCTTCCCTGCTCCCTCCCTGTCATGGTGCCATGGTTGATAGTGGTTATGTTCCTCTGTGGCTACAGCTTCTGTCAAATGGCCCACAGATCCACCTCTTACCAGGCTTCAGTAACACCATTTCCTCCCTCTGCCCCTTCAGGCGTGGAGTGGTAAAGGCTTTGTGCCTTTGTTGGCTTCCTTGATGCTGAGAAAAGTCCCTTTGAAAAGTGACCCATACACTTTTCAAAGTTTTAGCTGATTTTGCCTTCTGTTTCCTGCCTGGACCCTGACAGAGGCCTCTACCCCCAAGCTCATGGGCTATGTAGGAAAGGGTGGATATCTAAAGAAAATCTGGGCATTGTTAGGAAAGGAGATGAGGGGAATGGATATTGAGCTGGTAACAAACAAGAGTTCACTACCTTCAGTTTGGGTTCCTGTGGTGGTGATAATCAAGTGGGTATATCCAGTAATATTTGGACACTCAGAGGCAGGTCATGGCCAGCAACATAGTTTGGGGAATCATTAGCCTATTAGTGGTTGTGAAATCTATAAAACTGGGTAGGATTGCCCAAAGAGAACATGTTGAAAGAAGGACCATGGGCTCAGGGTGGAACTCTGAGGAACACCAGTGTTTAAGGGATGGGTAGGAAAGGAGGAGCCTTAGAAAGAGATTTGATAGAAACTAGCTGAGATGTCGAGTGTGTGCGTGTGTGTGTATGTAACACAATCAGTGTGGAGAATTGGTTGGAGGGAGACTAATGAGATTCTGATTTATAACTCTAATCCATAGTTCTTTTTTGCTATAAACCAGGGTTGGCAAACTTTTGTAAAGGGCCAGATAATATTTTAGGCTTTGTGGGCCACATGATCTCTGTTGCAAGTATTCAACTTTGCTGGAGTAGCACAAAAGGAGCCCTAGATGATACATAAATGAATAAAGTTGGCTGTGTTCTAATAAAACTTTATTTATAAAAAGGTGTTGTAGGCTAGATTTGGCCCATGGTCCATAGTTTGCCCATCCCTGCCCTAAACCAACTGCCCCCTTGACATTATCCCTTGGATATCTCAAAGGCACCTTAAACTTATCCAAAATCAAACTCATGTTCTTCCCTGCCAAGCCTGGTACTTTTCTAGTCTTCCCTGTGTCAGTGAATGGTATCACCAAGCCAGAAATATGGGAGTCATCCTCAATGCCTCTCTTTCCCAAACATTCCACATATGATCTAACACCAGTTCTTGCTGATTTTACCTTGTATTGTTGTCTTCCTAGTTCTCTCCCTGTCCACTGCCACCAACTTAGTTCAATCTTCCCTTATTTCTCACTTGACTATTGTAGTAGCTTCCTAAGTAATCTCTTTATATATACTCTTAGTGCCTCCTAATCGTCTTCCCTAGAGCGAGGTTTTAAAAATGCAAACTTCTTCATGCCCCTTCTCACTCAGTCCCATACTTAAGTATTTTCCATGGCTTCCCATTACTCTAAGAATAAGGACCCAAATCTCTAAGGTCCTGCCTGATCTAGTTTCTGCTTACCTCCTAGCCATGTCTCAGTCTTCTCTCTCACGCTCTTTGTGTTGCTGCCATTCTGCCTTTTTTTCAGTTCTTTGACTGACTGTGGACAGTTCCTTCCTAGTTCCTTCCTGACACAGGACCTTTGCATACGCAGTATCCTCTGCCTGGAATGCTCCCCCTCTCCTCACCTTGTTATCCTTGCTTCAGAACTCAACTCAAAAGTAACTTTTTTCAGGCAAGCTTTCATTAACCACTCCCTGCTCCCCTATCATAACTGGTACAGTTCTCATAACCACTCTGTCTTTTCTTCACAGTGCTTATCAGAGTTTGTAATTATACATTTGTCTTTATGATTGTTTGATTAGTGTATTGAACTTCTGCTTCATTTTAAGCTCCAAAACAGGGAGTGTATGTATTTTGCTCACATTTAATCCTGAACTTAGAGGGTGGCACAAAACAGACGCTCAATAAATCTTTGTTTGAAGAATGAGTGAATGAATGAGTGTATCATCCTGGAAGGCTTGAGACAGAGAAGGTCAAGGAGCAAACAATTACTGCTGCAGAGGGATCCAGTAAAATCAGGAGAGAAAGCTGCCTATTGGTGTTTTTGTCCTTGGATTTTGCTGTTTTAAGACAATAATGCCTTTTACTAGAAGTGGTAGTGGAGTCCAAATTGTGCTGTAGGGGTCCAGAAGTGGATGGGAAGGGAGGAAAGGGAAACGTCAGATATAAACAACTCTTTCACAAACTTGGCTTAGGATAGAGAGGGCAGTAGTTGGTAATGAGTAGGATTACAGGGTTAAGGAAAATTTGTTATTGTTTTGTTTTATTGTTATATATTTGTTTTTACAGATGGGAGAGAATTCTGTGTATTTAGAGGCTGAGGGGAGAAAGCCCCTCTTGAAAGGGAAATGTTGAAGACAGTAGAGAGGGCTTTTTTTTTTCTTCTTTCTTCCTGGAGCAAGGCTTGGAAGGGAGGGATCCAGGCAGAGAAGAAGGGCTTGACCTTGCTTAGAAAAAGGGACACCACATCCTTTCAGATTGGAGGTAAGAATGGGTGAAGATGCAGGAAGATATGTGACTAAGCAATTTGTATGGCTTCAAGTTTCTTGAAGAAGAGAGACATTTTCTTCTGAGAATGAGGGGTTTATAGGTTGCACAGAGGATAAAAGAGAATGGCAAAGTTTGAGGAGTCAGAAAGAGGAGATGACCAAGGCTGGTTAAAGAGTCATCATGCCTCATTAAGGACTTAGCTGTGGATGGAACTGATGAATTTCTTATGGTAACTGTCGGTGCATTGGTGTGATTTTTCTCCTTCAGCGCACACCAGCCATAGTCTAGAAGTGGTCATCTAGAGCTGAGCTTTTCCTGATTCAGTGCAATGGAAAGGTAGGTGTCTAGGGGACTTAAGAATGTTGAAAATACTTTAAGAATGGGGATAGGAAGAGAGTGGGTGACTAATAAGCACACTTTGTTCCTACATGAGAACTTTTGGTGACCTGTCCACCTCTTTCTCTTGGTCTCTCTCTGCCTTCTCCCTTCCCTCTGACTTTTGCTCTTAAGGTACTTCCTTTAATTTAATGGAGGAAATCATCTTTACAAATTGAGTGCAAGCAATGGTATATGTGCTCGAGTAGCATTATGTACTAAATGTTATGTGAAAATTGAAAAATAGTAATAAACTGCATCAGAGAATTTGGGAAGGCATCACAAGGGGGGTGATATTTGAGATGGGTTTTGAAGGGTGTGAGTATTGGGGATGTGGTTACCAGGCAGGATTGGTAGGGATGGGGAGAAACTTCCAGATAAAGACATATTCAAAGAAAGTCACAGTGGCATGAAGGACATAGTAAATTTGAGAAATGGCAGGACATTCTGGGCATAGTGAAGGGGATGGGATGGGTAGGTGGGCAGAGTAGCAGAAGTTGGGGGCCAGACTGGCACTATTTAGATTTTATGTTATAGCCCAATAGAGAATTACTGAAGGTTTTTGAATGTTTGTGGTGTTCATTTTAATGACAATAGTTAACATTTATTGAAAGTTTCAGTTTCAGGTGCTATGCTAAGCATTTTATGTGTTACCTTCTTTAATCTTATTATATCCTCACAGTGACACAATGAAGTAGGTCTTTTAATTATTCCCACTTACCAAGTGAGGAAATTGACTCTTGAACAGGTTAGGTAACTATGATCAAGGTCTCACAGCCAGAAAGCAGCTGGGCTAGAACTCAAGTTCAGGTCTGTCTAATTCTAAATCTAAACTTTAAAATCTCTTTGCTATACTTATGTTTTAGGATATATAAAGAGTATATAAAGGATATATAAAGGATATATATCCTTTATATATAAAGGATATATATCCTTTATATATAAAGGATATATAAAGAGTATGGGGAGTGTGTAGATTAACCATTCATTTCTGCCTTCCATTTTTTAGAGCTTTATCTTAAGTCATGAGTAAGGTGGGTCAGGAGTGAGGGCTTAGGAGAGAGTAGGGATTTAGGGATGAAGGCTTTCCAGGCAGAGGAACAGCATTTGCAAAGGCATAGGAGGAATAACAAGTTTAGCATGGCAAAGTCAGAGAGGATGTCTTGGATGAACCAGAGGTAGTCCTCATCTTTGGGATGGTCAGATTCTTAGTAGAGTTGTGAGCTTAGTCTTGGTCCCCTGCTTTTAAGAGGAATGTGAACAGACTGGATTGTCTAGAGAGGAGCAAGAAACATGATTCAAAGCAGCAGAGGTAAAGGCAGTGGAAATGATGACTCATAAGTATGTCTCTGATAGGAAAGTTTGAGAGACTAAGGACAGAACTAAAGAGGTGTCAGTAACGATGATGAAGCTATCTAACGTGCATTGAGCATTTACTCTGGGTTAGGTAGGCTTCTTAGTGTGGTACGTGTTTTAATTCATTTATTCTTCACAGTGACCTTCTAAGGTAAGTGTTATTATTATCATTCCTACCAGGATGAGAAACTGAAGAAATCAAGTAAACCTACGAAGGCCACAGAGTCAGCAAGTGATAGGGCTGGGATTTGCATCCTTTCTCAACCAGAGGGACTGTTGTTTTCTAGGATGGTGTGTGGGTTTGCTCTCTTCTGAAACCTTGCTGCTCTGTTTGCCTTTGGCCTGCCAGATGAATCATGGCTCATTGTAGTGGAGAAGGAAGCAGGAAAAACAAAGTGCTGCTGGCTTACTTTCCTAAAAAATGGCTCCCTAGTGGAAGAGAAATTTCTACCACTGTTCTCTGAAAGCAGAGGGAATGGTCAGAAGAAAGTGCTAACTCTTTTGGGGGGAGATGGGATGTCAAGGTTGGATATACGAGGGGGCTTCCCTGGTGGCACAGTAGTTAAGAATCCGCCTGCCAATGCAGGGGACACGGGTTCAATCCCTGGTCTGGGAAGATCCCACATGCCACGGAGCAACTAAGCCCGCAAACCACAACTACTGAGCCTGCGCTCTAGAGCCTGCGAGCCACAACTACTGAGCCCACGTGCTACAACTACTGAAGGCTGTGTGCCTAGAGCCCGTGCTCCACAACAAGAGAAGCCACCGCAATGAGAAGCCCGCGCACCGCAACGAAGAGTAGCCCCCACTCGCCGCAACTAGAGAAAGCCCACGTGCAGCAACAAAGACCCAATGCAGCCAAAAATAAATAAATAAAATAAATAAATTAAAAAAAAAGTTGGATATATGAGGTGGTTTTGGAAAGAAGAAGTCTCTAAAGAGTTTATAAATGGTATCTTATTTTTACATTTTAAAATGCATTACATTGTAAATTTAATAAACTTTTTCCTCCCCATGATTTACTTTTCATGGATGAGTGATTCATTAACCAGCTTTAAGAAAGGGAAAAACAAAACAAAACTAGATAGAACCTTGGGGTAGATTTATAAAACTTTTTTTTTCTTTGAAAAAAAATTCCTATTCTTGTTTTCTACTTTTATTTTGCTGGTGGTTGAAGCAGTGATAGCTTCAGGTTACAGTCGTGTTGTACTTGGGGTAAATCCCTCAGACCACAGCAAGTGCCATATTCCTGGAGTATAAGTGTGTCAAGAGAATGGGTGGTGTTGCCTTTTAGCCTTCTGTGGGCTGACCCGCTTGGTTGTAGTTAATTTAACCACAACTCTGTATTTGGAAAAAGTGCTGATGTGACCAGGTTTTAAATTTTTACCCAAACATTCATTCTATGATTTAATATCGTAAAATGACAAAAATACCACCCTTGATTAATGCAGATATCTGCTCCTTATCCTTTTGGGCCTGCCTGAGAAGATATTTATTGCTACGGCTTTCTGATGAGAGCCCTAAAAATGATAAATAGTGTTTCTAGGGCTTCCCTGGTGGCACAGTGATTAAGAATCCACCTGCCAGTGCAGGGGACACGGGTTCGAGCCCTGGTCCGGGAAGATCCCACATGCTGTGGAGCAACTAAGCCCATGCGCCACAACTACTGAAGCCCTTGCACCTAGAGCCCATGCTCCGCAACAAGAGAAGCCACCGCAATGAGAAGCCCGTGCACCTCAATGAAGAGTTGCCCCTACTCGCCGCAACTAGAGAAAGCCTGTGCACAAAAACGAAAACCCAATGCAGCCAAAAATAAATAAATAAAATAAATAAATAAATAAAATGGGTTTCTATATTGTTCACTCACGTCTATTTATTCCACCCAGTGTACACATTTTAAATGTTTGGGCTTGCTTTGATTAGGTGTTTACATCGTCCTTTCCCTGGAGATTAAAGCAGATGCCCATGTCTGGGGTTATGTTGGAGAAAATATCAAGTTGAAATGCACCTTCAAGTCAACCTCATCTATCACTGACAAACTCACCATAGATTGGACATATCGACCTCCAAGCAGCAGTCGCACAGAATCAGTAAGTGTATACTTTTAAGGATATTTCTTTGAGCCTTCTGTGGTCAACAGCTCTGGGATCCTTTTATTCTATGTCACAGGTACACCTTAGGCCTTCTCATCTTAAAATAGAAGATGAGCTTCTATTAAATAGAAGGAGATGAGCTTCTACCCTATATGACATTCATCTGGTCATGTAGGGCTTTTTCTTCTTCTGTGTGAGAATCTTGCAAATAAGCTATAGGAAAAAAAGTCAGAAACTCAGAGGAAATGTGGTTTAGTTTTGTTTCTCCTTTGTTGTTTCTTTTTGCTTGGCTTCATAGCTTGAGTTTCAGATTTGTTGTACTAAAAAGGATACCTCCAGGCTGTTGAACAGAGAAATTCTATAGGTCCCAGTCTTAGACATCCTTTTGCTCAAAGTTGCTCATTTCCTGTCATGTGAAGTTGTCTCAGTGGGTGTTTCTGTTTGTATATCGGTACTTGTAGATTTATCTTGGCATCTTCTCCCAGTGTATAAACATCTGCACTGATTTATACAGCTCCCTTTGAAGGAAATTATAGGGCACCTTATGCTGATGACAGATGCTGTTGATGACAGATGGTCTTGCAATATTAGAAGCAATATATTTTAATCACACAGATAAAACACATTTATGGCTCAAATCCCATTGTGGATGTCTAATTGAAGATTGCAATGCTATTAAAAAACCCTTTTTCTGTATGCTTCCAGCAATATCCTAGGTCAGGATACTTTTTATCAAGAATGTGAATGTCAGAGCGGTATGTAAGATTGTATTTTTGAAAGTATCCTTGATTTGTTTATCCTGTTTCCTTCATTAGAAGTACTTTCTCTTTGATTTTAATGTATAAACTTTGGATTTTGTTTTAGGAACCATTATTGAATGCCATGTAGCATCTCTCAGTAACTACAGTAGGTGCTCCAGTTGTCCTAGTGAAGGTGGGTCCAGTGAGCTAGGCTGTATTTGTGGTCCCTTTTTCTCCCTTCCTTCCTTCCTTCCTCCCTCCCTCTTTCTCTTTCTTTCTCTCTCTTTCTCTCTCTCTCTTCCTTCCTTTCTTCCTCCCTCCCTTCCTTCCTTCCATCCTTCCTTCCTTCCTTCCTTTCTTTCTCTCTCTCTCTCTCTTTCTTTCTTTCTTTTTTTTCTGAGGTAACCTTTTATTTCTTGGCTGACAGGACTTGCAGACCCATGCTCCTCCCAGCACCTTTTATCCTGCCCAAGCAGCGGCAGCCTAGTCCAAAAGCTGCCATGGCCAAAGGGGTTGGGGAGTCACTTCACATTCCAGGCTGGAGGACTGGGGGGCTTGGGGATACTCCCCCACAAACCTTTGCCAGCAAGAGGCCATGAGTCACCCCAACCCCAAATCCTGCATTCTGGTAGGAGGTGGCAGTACCTCCTTCCAGCTCTCCAAACCTGAGAGGGGCATGCATGAACACACAGGGCAGGACACAGACCCCCGGCTCCAGTAATGGCAGTCCCCAACACCAGCCTCTGCCCAGGTCACAACCCCAGCCCCCATCCCAGGGCAGCAGGGGTCTCTCCTCCTCCTTGGTCCTCAGCGATGGATGGAGCCCTCCACACCAGGCAGAACAGAGGCAAAGTCAGAAGCAGCGGCAGTGGCGGGGAAGGAGCAGGCACCGAGACTGGTGGATCTGGGGCCCAGGGCTCTCCCGAAGTCAGGGCAAGCTGTCTGTCCAGGCAGCTCTGGGGCTAGACACTACGTGGGCGTAGTCGGCTGTGATACGGGTACTTGGACACCTTTCCGTCCTGATGCTAGCTGATACTTGTCTTTGGCTGCTGCTCGCTCCTTGGCATCAAAATACCAGACAGTGATGGCGTACCTGGTGGCCTAGGCTGGTTTCACCTCATGGGGGTTCTGCCGATCAGACCAGAAAATGAGCAGCCGGTCAAAGAGTGGCTCAATGTTGGCTACCACAGGACGGCCCTCAGGGAATATCTGTAGCAGGCCGCCATGCACCTTGACGTACCAGTTTTGATTCAGGTAATAGATGCAGGTGATGCAGCACCCATCGCCATGTGGATAGTCAACATGTCTCACCTACCCCAGCCCGTTACCTGGGTAACACACCACCATGGCCTTGGTGCGCCCATTGATGACGTAGCTGCCCAGCCTCCCAGCACAGTGGCGGATTACAGCATCCACGTGGGCCATGAGAGCACTGATGCTTCGGTAGCCTGGCTCATGGCCTTCCACCCAGGCGATCTGCTCCCCACGGATGCTGCGTGGCAGGATAGCCCGCTGGCCCGTCACGCAGGCGCCTGCCCCGCTTCAGGGCCTCCACCTCTGCCAGCACTCGGCCACCCAGTGCCGCCCCCAGGAAGCTGTCCTTGGCGCAGATGCCATCGTACCGCATGCAGGGCACAGTATAGCCCAGGGCCAGGCGCTCAGGCGCAGCGGGCAGCACCTCCTCCCTCAGCCCGGCGCTGGCCTCACCGCTGCCGCTGCTGCAGCCTCCCCCTCCGCCTCCGCCTCCTGCTACTCCTGCCTGGCCCAGGGCCGCTTGCTGGGGGCGGGGGCATCCCCACCATCCTCTGCCCATTTCCGTTTGGGGGCCTCGGGCCGGGCGCCCTGGGCTGCCAGTCGCTGGCACCCCTTGGTGACCATCGCCGCAGCACCGTCACTCTGCAGCGGCCGCAGCTCGCCGCCGTCCTGCCCGCCGAAGCCCTCCCGCAGGGGGCTGGCTGTGGTGGAAGTAGCTGTGGCTCTGGGGTCCCACTCCCCGCCGAGGCCTCACCAGGCGCTCCCGGACGGTGGTAGGAGGACAGCAGGGGACAGGGCAGGTGACTCTCCACCCCCATCCTGGCCCTGCTAGGCTCCAAGGGCTCTGACACCGAACCCGGCAACTGAGGGAGAGCCTGACTCAGGGGCTGCGGCTGGCGCGGGCTGTCCACGGCAGCAGTGTCTTCATTCCCCGGGCATGGAGGGCGCGGCCCAGGCCCGGGGTGCCACCCTCCTCCCCCTCCTCCTCCTCCACTTGATGCAGCCGGGGGCCGGGGCAGCTGGGCCTGGCGTGGGGCAGGATGAGGCAGGGCAGGTGGCAGAGGCCTTTCTCGTGCCCTGGGGGTGCTTGCTGGTCCCCAAGTCCTCTGCTGTCCCTAGGGGCTTGGGAAGGGACCTGTCACGGTGGCGAGGTTTTTCCTCCGGCCCCGGCGCTGCGCCGCCGTTTGTGCCAACCATCCTGCGCCGCACAGCACGCCATTCCCTGCCCCACCACCTGCGACGCTCGCCCTCCCTCCCTCCCTCCCTTCCTTCCTCCGTCTCTCCCTACTGCCCTCCTGCCCTTCCTTTCTTTCTTTCAACTTTAAAAAAATTTTATATTGAAGCATAGTTGATTAACAATGTTGTGTTAGTTTCTGGTCCTTTTTTCTTTAGACTTAAAATAGGTCACTTTATTCTGAGTGGTCAGGAAACTATGGCTGGCTTCATATGGCTCTTCCTCCTTGGCCAAAAGTAGGACAGAACAAACAGTGGGGATCTTCCTGGTGCAGAAACCTTAAATGCAAACAGCAGTTCTCGTATGGCGCTCTTCTCTGTGAGGCTAGTCGAGAGATCAGCAAACTCATCCAAGTTGGAATTAGTGGACCCTTAAAGTTGCATAACACTATGTTGCAGTTACGTGATCAGTCAGGATTCTGTCAAACTAATCAGTTAGCAGGATTTGAGTATCACTAGTTTAACTTGAAACTCACAGGTCGGATTAATCTTGAAGATTCACAGCAGGCTTTGTTTTGTCAATAAGGAGTTTCAAACCCTTTTATACTGATGCTGATAATCAGAGATAGGTATTCTTTACCTCCCTCTTTGGAACATTCTACACATTTTATTATTTACTAATATCTGTATTTCCCACTAGATGGTAAGTTCCATGAGAGCAGGGACTGTGCCTGATTGGCTCCCACTGTATCATTTTGCTTAATACAGTGCCTAAGGGCACATAGTAGGTGTGCAGTAAATATTTGTTGAATGAATGCATGAACAAATGAACCAAGAAGTGATTCAGCATCTTCTCTGGGAAGTTGCTTTTCAAAATTGGGCAATTCAGTGTTTGTAAGTGCCTGGGTTCTTAAGTGGGGAGGTACCAAGTAAGAAAAGAACTAGGAAAGGCTTGAATCTTGCATAAGAGAGAGAGAGAAAGATCATATTATATTGTAGTGCTTGCCCAGCCTACCACCAAATATAATTAGGTGTTTTTGGTGATGAAGTATATGATTACCAATCTGAAGTAGCATTGTTTTAATTCAATGTATATTCATTGAATGCCAATCATGAATCTGACTTGAGGTTTTTATTAATTGCCAAGATAGATAACTTGAGAGAGGCTTATGTTACAGCCTCCTGGTGATTTTGAGAATGAACAAAAATCTCCCCTTTCCCACTTATTAGCTGTGTGCCTTCGAGTAACTCATTTAATTTCTTGTTTTTGTCCTTGTTTCCCTTTCTGCCTGCTCCATGTATAGTTCAGTGTTGTGAAGCTCAAATGAGTAAATGTATAGAAATAGTTTGCACACTATAAAGTACCATATGAATTAGATGCTGCTTTAGCATAGGGTTTCTCAGCTTTGGCACTGCTGGCATTTTGATACAGATAATTCTTTTTTGTGGGGGCTGTCCTTTGCTTTGTAGGATTTTCAGCAATATCCCTGGCCTCTACCCACTAGAAGCCAGTAGCACTCCTTCCAGTTGAGACAACCAAAATTATCTCCAGATATTGCCAAGTGTCTTGAGGGCAAAATTGCCCCTGGTTGAGAACTGCTACTTTAGGACTTTGGGGAGAATTTAAAAGGGGTTCAAGAATTAGGATCCCTGGGTTCTTTCATCAGGCCTTTTTTTGGACAAGTTTTATTAACCTGTCTTTTAATCTATAGGATGGAAGTGAACAAAACATAAAAAAAAATTGTCCAACTGGGAAAACCCACTACACATTTGTATTTTATTTTGGACCTACTTAGCTTTACGTTTTCATTGCATTTTCCAAATTAACTTTTTTCTCATGGTGTTGCTTTCTTAGATTTTTCATTATCAGTCTTTCCAGTACCCAACCACAGTGGGCACGTTTCGGGATCGAATTTCCTGGGTTGGAGATGTATACAAAGGGGATGCGTCCATAAGCATAATCAACCCTACCATAAAGGACAATGGGACATTCAGCTGTGCTGTGAAGAATCCCCCGGATGTGTACCATAATATTCCAGGGACAGAGCTAACAGTCACAGAATGGGGTAAGCTAACTGCCACCAACCTTCTTCTGTAGTGAGTGCTCTCTGACTACTGTGGTGGTTTGTGGGGAGATCAGTGAGAAGCAAAACTACCTATCTTCATAAGCCGGTTGGTCATTGGGACATTCTGCCATTTTGAATTGTCTGAGGATGAGTTTTTTTATCTTTATTTTTCAAACTGACTTTTTTTTTCAAATATCGTCATAGTTTCTCCATTATCCTTTTAAAATTTTAATTTCAGGTGACCAGAGGTCTTGTGGAATGTATGGCAAACCCCTGAATAAATGGAGGGTTGCTGTCTGTGTGAAATAGAAGTCATTCTGGTTTCCCTAATATGTTCATACCCTCAGTTATGAGACTGTGTTCTTGCCTGTTTCTTTTTTTTTTTTTTTTTTTTTTTTTTTTTTTTTTTTTTTTTTATTTTTTTTTATTTTTACAAGAGATAGATAGACTGACACCAAGCATTGTACATGGATGACCACAACAAAAGCAACAATGATTGCAATTACCAAACATGAAACACACTTATACTATGTCATAATATTGACATTCAGTCCAGTAATCCTCCACTGTAACAGCTCCTTTACTTTGCAGTGAAAATTGATTTGTATATTCTTTTCCTCTGAGTCCTTGTGGGATTTTTTTTTTTTTTTAATTCAGACAGAAAGTCACAAAAATTATACTCATCCTCATCAGTTCACTCAGTCCCATGTAATTAATTTCTTTTTTTTCATCTTGATCTTTTGTTAGCAGTTTTATGAGTTCATCAGTTTTTCATTAGAGTTCTGAAAATGCTTATTCATTCAGTTCAGCAGTACAGTCAGTTACCAGAAACCTGTACTTGTCAGAGTCTTTTCCATGAATTTCTTGAAGATGAAACTCTTTTATAGGAACATATTTGCAAAATCATCAGAGTACACCCAGAACTGTCTGTAAATGACAAAAGACTTAAAAATGACCATGGTTAAAGATTTGATGAAAGTTCATAATAATGCAGTTGACAAGAAAATTAGTTATTTCTGAGATATACATTTTAAAGTAATAACTAGGATTATTACTTATAACATTATACCAGAACATATAAGATTTTTAGAAGTTTCCTGTAATGTCTGAAACATTTATATTAACATATTTCCATACATATTTCCATATAAATACAAATATAAGATTTTTAGAAATTTCATGTAATGTCTGAAACATTTATATTAACATATTTCCATACATATTTCCATACAAATACAAATATAAGATTTTTAGAAATTTCATGTAATGTCTGAAACATTTATATTAACATATTTCCATACATATTTCCATACAAATACAAATATAAGATTTTTAGAAATTTCATGTAATGTCTGAAACATTTATATTAACATATTTTCATACATATTTCCATACAAATACAAGATTTTTAGAAATTTCATGTAATGTCTGAAACATTTATATTAACATATTTCCATACATATTTCCATACAAATACAAATATAAGATTTTTAGAAATTTCATGTAATGTCTGAAACATTTATATTAACATATTTCCATACAAATAACCCAATGAAAGTTTAGTATTAGTTGTTTTGTTTGTTTTTTTATACTGCAGGTTCTTATTAGGCATCAGTTTTATACACATCCGTGTATACATGTCAATCCCAATCGCCCAATTCAGCACATCACCATCCCCACCTCATCGCAGTTTTCCCCCCTTGGTGTCCATATGTCCATTCTCTACATCTGTGTCTCAACTTCTGCCCTGCAAACTGGCTCATCTGTACCATTTTTCTACGTTCCACATACATGCATTAACATACGATATTTGTTTTTCTCTTTCTGACTTACTTCACTCTGTATGACAGTCTCTAGATCCATCCACTTCTCAACAAATGACTCAATTTCGTTCCTTTTTATGGCTGAATAATATTCCATCGTATATATGTACCACAACTTCTTTATCCATTCGTCTGTTGATGGGCATTTAGGTTGCTTCCATGACCTGGCTATTGTAAATAGTGCTGCAATGAACATTCGGGTGCACGTGTCTTTTTGAATTACGGTTTTCTCTGGGTATATGCCCAGTAGTGGGATTGCTGGGTCATATGGTAATTCTATTTTTAGTTTTTTAAGGAACCTCCATATTGTTCTCCATAGTGGCTGTATCAATTTACATTCCCACCAACAGTGCAAGAGGGTTCCCTTTTCTCCACACCCTCTCCAGCATTTGTTGTTTGTAGATTTTCTGATGATGCCCATTCTAACAGGAGTGAGGTGATACCTCATTGTAGTTTTGATTTGCATTTCTCTAATAATTAGTGATGTTGAGCATCTTTTCATGTGCTTCGTGGCCGTCTGTATGTCTTCTTTGGAGAAATGTCTATTTAGGTCTTCTGCCCATTTTTGGATTGGGGTGTTTGTTTCTTTGATATTGAGCTGAATGAGCTGTTTATATATTTTGGAGATTAATCCTTTGTCCGTTGATTCATTTGCAAATATTTTCTCCCATTCTGAGGGTTGTCTTTTCGTCTTGTTTATGGTTTCCTTTGCTGTGCAAAAGCTTTGAAGTTTCATTAGGTCCCACTTGTTTATTTTTGTTTTTATTTCCATTACTCTAGGAGGTGGATCGAAAAAGATCTTGCTGTGATTTATGTCAAAGAGTGTTCTTCCTATGTTTTCCTCTAAGAGTTTTATAGTGTCCAGTCTTATATTTAGGTCTCTAATCCATTTTGAGTTTACTTTTGTGTATGGTGTTAGGGAGTATTCTAATTTCATTCTTTTACATGTGGCTGTCCAGTTTTCCCAGCACCACTTATTGAAGAGACTGTCTTTTCTCCATTGTATATCTTTGCCTCCTTTGTCATAGATTAGTTGACCATAGGTGCGTGGGTTAATCTCTGGGCTTTCTATCTTGTTCCATTGATCTATGTTTCTGTTTTTGTGCCAGTACCATATTGTCTTGATTACTGTAGCTTTGTAGTATAGTCTGAAGTCAGGGAGTCTGATTCCTCCAGCTCCATTTTTTTGCCTCAAGACTGCTTTGGCTATTCGGGGTCTTTTGTGTCTCCATACAAATTTTAAGATGATTTGTTCTAGCTCCGTAAAAAATGCCCTTGGTAATTTGATAGGGATTGCATTGAATCTGTAGATTGCTTTGGGTAGTATACTCATTTTCACAATGTTGATTCTTCCAATCCAAGAACATGGTATATCTCTCCATCTGTTGGTATCATCTTTAATTTCTTTCATCAGTGTCTTATAGTTTTCTGCATACAGGTCTTTTGTCTCCCTAGGTAGGTTTATTCCTAGGTATTTTATTCTTTTTGTTGCAATGGTAAATGGGAGTGTTTCCATAATTTCTCTTTCAGATTTTTCATCATTAGTGTATAGGAATGCAAGAGATTTCTGTGCATTAATTTTGTAACCTGCAACTTTACCATATTCATTAATTAGCTCTAGCAGTTTTCTGGTGGCAGTTTTAGGATTCTCTATGTATAGTATCATGTCATCCGCAAACAGTGACAGTTTCTTGCCTGTTTCTTGAAAGGGTACCTCCTCTAAAGATGGAGGCAGCACATTTCTTTCATGTTGCAAAGAGCAACTGTTTCCTTTTAGTGTGAAACATGAGGAGAGTGGGTTAAGGGTTGACCTTTTGTTCTACACTATTCCCTGGTGACTGATGAGTGGTCATTCTAGTCCTTATTTGAATTTGAACCAAAGATTTAGAGATTCAGAAATGACAAAGTATCTATGGTTCATTATAGATACCTTGTCATTTCTGAAATCTTTCTGTATGTCTCTCTCTCTCTCCCTCCCCTTCCTCTTTCTTTTTTCTTTATTTTTTTAAGGCAACTCATAGGTTTCAAAGACATAGGAACATTCATACTGCTGGTAGAAGTAGAAACTGGTATAGTTTTTCTGGAAGACAGTTTGGTAGTATAAATCAGATGCCTTAAAATTATATACCCTTTGATCCAGTAATTCCATTTTAAAATTTATTTTAAAAAATAGAGCTAAATATTTATATACAAGGATGATCATCATTATATAACTCATAGATTCAAAAATTGGAAATAATTTGAATATCCAGCAATAGAAGATTGATTCAATATATTATTTAATATGGTAGAATACTATGCAGCCATTAAAAAAAATCACACCTGGAAGGAATACTTATGGGAAATATTTATAATATAGTATATAAAAAAGAGGCTAGAAATAGTATGTAAACTATGATCAATACTTCTGAACATGTACTCTCCTCCCTATATTCAGACTCATACCCACATACTCCTAGAAAGAAGATTGAACGGGTAGATATTGACATATTGATCCTAGGGAGTGGGATTATGGGTAAATTTTAATTCTTCTTTGTCCTTTTGTGTATTTTCTACTGTTTCTACAATGAATTTATGCCCTTTGTAACCAGAAGAAATACAAGAGCAAAAGTAAGACTATCTCATGTCAAAGGAAGCACTTTGCATGTCCCTCTCTTTGACCTCTTTTTCCTCCTCCAGGTTTTGGCACGATGCTCTCCTCCGTGGCCCTTCTTTCCATTCTTGTCTTCATTCCCTCAGCTGTGGTGGGTGTGCTGCTGCTGGTGAGAATGGGGAGGAAGTCTGCGGGCCTGAAGAAGAGGAGCAAGCCTGGCTCTAAGAAGTCATCTATTGAGGTTTCAGCTGAGTAAGTCCAACTGCAGTCCTGAGCAATCAACCCTCTTCAGAGACCTGGTTTGTGGACAGTACCCAGGCTTCTGCGTCATGCCTTCCTTTCTTCCAGGATGAATTTAGTTCTGCTGAAAGGGAAATGTGTGGATGTTAATTTAGAGAGAGAGATGGAGGGATAGATAGCATAGTCCTAGTCTCTTTTTTTTTTTGAAATGAGATGGTGTAGTGCTGTGGTTCTGAATATAAATTCTGAAGTGAATCTCTCATTCCTTCAAAATGGACAGGAAATTCCAACAAGTCAGTTATTTTCCCCTTTTCCTTGTTTTGGCACTGAGCTGATGTCTCCTGACAGAAGTGCCTGAGCAGTGAGAGAGGCTTTAGAACAGCCAGGGAGAGCAAAACAGTTTAAATAAGTGAGAACTGTTCTTGGTCAGCAGATGCTCGGAAGGGGCTAATTGGATTGTGGTTATCAAAAGCATTTGCCAGTGAGCAGGTGTGATCCAGTATTTTCCCTAAGAACAAATCCACTAAAAAAAAGGTAACAAAAGTCTACATAAAACCCTGTTGATTCTCCATTATCTATATCAGGGGCTCTTAACCTGGGGAGAGAAGACTTACTTTGAGAAAGTCTAAAATCTTCTTTCAGTGTGTGTGTGCATGTGTGTGTGCATGTGTGTGCGTGTGCACATTTATTTAATGGGAGTAAGAGTGCCCTTTACAAGGAATCTGTGGCCCCACAAAAAGGCAAAGAACTCTTGGTAAAAATACTAAAACGTCTATTTCGAAGCATGGTCTAACAAGATCCTTTATGATCTAACCCTAAGTCACATTGTTTCTTGCCATTTCTTCTCATTTGCTCCACATTCCAACTACAGTGAGCCATTTCCTTCTCCAAACATACTATACTCATTTAGACCTTTAAAAAAATTTTCAACATGCTTTCCTTTTACCTAGAATCCCCTCCCTCCTTCCCTTGTTTGCCTGGAAAACTCTTCCTTATCTTCTAAGACCCTGATGAAATGTCCGCTTCTCAAGAGTTTCCCTGACTCTTTCAGGGAAAACTGATCACTCCCTCCTTTTTGCTGCCACAGCGGTTTGACCTTAACTCTATGAAAACATTTACCACATTGTATTCTAACAAAATGAGCTCAAGGGACCATGTTTTATTTATGTCTTTATCCCCAGCCCAGCACAATGCCTCTGTCGTGGTTGGTGCTGGGTGCATTTCTAAATGAACGATTGTGACTGGCTCCTATTTATTGACCACTTACTATGTGCCAAACACTGTGGTACCTGTTTTACATGTGCTTATTTTGCATTTACTCCTAACCACTACCCTTTAAGTGTAGCTGGTAATACCTGCATTTTGTAGATGAGGAAATAGGTTCCTGGAGCTTAAGTAATTTGCCCACTCACCCTGCTAGTAAGTGGCAGAACTGAAATTTAAAAACAGACCTGTCTGACTTCAACGCTTGTCCTCTTAACTGCTCTACCATACTGAGGATAGTGATTGTTCACATTTGGTTTGTCCTCTTTCTACAGCACTGACCAGGAGAAGGATGACCGCATGGCAAAGCTTTGTGTCTGTTGTGCCGAGTGCCTGGTAAGTCCATGCCATTTCTTCTGTTCACTGTTCATGCTTCATTTTCCTGCTTAATTAACGGAATCCTTCACCCTCAGAGGCAGCAGAGGATATGCAGATAGGTCTAAAGCAAAGTATGAACCAAGGTCTTTCCCCAAAGCATTTTGGTCTCAGGGGACCCCCACCAATTCTAACCATTATTTTATTTTCTGTCTTACGGGCAGAGAGTGGTGTCCTTAGGTTAGGGAAGGGGATTGCGTAGGCAGCCTCTGCTGACTGACAGGGAACATCCTGAAAGAGGAGTGTCCTATGCTGCTGAGGTCATACTAGGAGACCTGGCTGGACTGGCTGAACCTAAAACCCTGAATTGAACTTTTCTTCTGCGCCTCAGTTTTCCCCAGGGAATTTAGAGTGATATAAACTTTTAGGTGACTTGATGGCGTTTGTCAATAAGAAATACCCGTGTTGGAAGGCTTGAGTTTTGATTTACATTTCAGAAAACTGTCATCCCTCCCCCTTTGGGTGCTTGCTGTGACTGGTAGGCTTGTGTAGCTGTTCCAGGATCCTAGGAGGGAGAGAGACTCTCTGATGTGGTACTGTTGGAAACAGGTCAAAAGCAACTCATGATCTAGTACAAAGCATACCTGTCATTTCAGGGTTTAAACTTGAGCCTTCTTTGTACTTACTGCCAAATTCAGCACTTGGCTGGATGACCGCAGCCCAATTACTCACCACAGTGTTCCTTTTTCTCTTTCTCTTACGTACTTGAGTATTATAGGTAAGATGAGAGAAAGGTTGATAGTGCCAGTGGATAGGATCTAATTCCAACCCTTTGGGATTTGAATATTTTGATAACAAAAAATAAGCTAATGTCCTGAAACCAATACAACATTATTAATCAACTATACTCCAATATAAAGTAAAAATTAAAAAACAAAGAAAGAAGAATCACTTTGCTGCACACCTGAAACTAACACAACATTGTTAATCAACTATACTCCAATATAAAATAAAAATTTAAAAAAGTAAATTAAAAAACTAAATAAGCTAATGTTCATAAGATTATTGTCCACATTTCAGATATTGATTTGTTCAACAGTTATTCTTCGAGCATGTATCTGACATGCCCCAGCTGTGATTTTTAGGTACTTAGGAAACAACAGTGAACAAAACTGACAAAAATCCCTGCCCTCAGAAGAAATTACATTCTTTCCATTCCTGGAAAACTCTCATCATCTGAGACACAGTTGAAATGTTACCTTCTCTTAAATTGGGGTACAAACAATAACAAACTAAAAAAATTTTAAAAATTAGTAAAATATATAGTATGTCAGATTGTGCTTAATGCTGTAGAGAAAAAATAAAATAGGAAAGGGAGATGGAATGGCTGGATAAGGGGGTATGATACCAAATAGGATGGTTGGGGGAGTTCCCTGGCGGTCCAGTGGTTAGGACTCTGTGCTTTTACTGCCGGAGCCCGGGTTCAATCCCTGGTCCGGGAAGTAAGATCCCGCAAGCCGCAAGGTGTGACCTAAATAAATAAATAAATAGGATGGTTGGGGACACCCTCGCTGAAATGATATTTGAACAAACACCTAAAAGTAGAAGCAAGCGACATGGCTATCATGGAGGAACATTTCAGGCAGAGTAAGTGGTTGGTGCAAAGACTTTGGGGAGGGGCCATGATTGGCATGTTCTAGGAGCAGCACAGAGGCCAGTGTGGCAGGAATGAAGTGAGCAAGGCAAAGACTAGTACTTCTTCAGAGAGATAATGTCGTATCTTATAGAACATTATAGTGATTGTAATCACCTAGAATTTTATTCTTTTTTTAAAATAAATTTATTTTATTTAATTTATTTTATTTTTGGCTGCGTTGGGTCTTTGTTGCTGCGCATGGGCTTTCTCTGGTTGCGGTGAGGGGGGCTACTCTTCGTTGCGGTATGCAGGCTTCTCATTGCGGTGGCTTCTCTTGTTGTGGAGCACAGCTCTAGGTGCGCGGGCTTCACTAGTTGTGGCACACGGGTTCACTAGTTGTGGCTCACGAGCTCTAGAGCGCAGGCTCAGTAGTTGTGGCACACGGGCTTAGTTGCTCCGCGGCATGTGGGATCTTCCCGGACCAGGGCTCGAACCCGTGTCCCCTGCCTTGGCAGGCGGATTCTTAACTGTTGCGCCACCAGGGAAGCCCTAGAATTTTATTCTTAATGAAACAGAATCCACTGGAAGTTTTTGAGAAGAGAACACTTTGAACCGATGTATGTTTTAAAAGGATAATTCTGGCTTCTCTGTTGAAAATAGGTGGTGAGTGATCATGACAGAAACAGAGTACAATTAAGAGACTTTAGCAATGATGCAAGTAAAGGAAGAGGGTGATGATTTGGACCAAGGTGGTGGTGGTGGAGGTGGTGAGTAGTTGTTTTCTGGTTATAGTTTGTAGGTAAAGCCAGAAGGACTTCTTGATGAGTTGCATGTGTGTGTGAAAGAATGAGAGGAGTTAAGGATAAATCCAAGGTTCTTGACTTGAGCAACTAGTAGAACAGAGTTGCCATTTTCTAATATGTACAAGCCTGTGGGTAGAACAAGCTTTAGGGGAGCTGAGTTTGGATATGTAAATTTGAAATACTTGTTAAACATTCAAGTGGAGATGTGGAGTAAGCAATTGGTTTTATGGGTGTGGAGTTCAGAAGAGAGGTCTAGAATGGAGATATAAATTTAGGAGTTATTAGTATATAGAGACTGGTAGAGATATTTCCACCAGGGAAATGAGAGTAGATAGAGAGGAACTCAAAGGACTGAGCCCTGGAGCTCTCCAAGGTTTATAGATGGGGAAGATGAGGAGAAATTAGCAAAGGAGGCTGAGAAGGAATGTCCAGTGAAGTGGGAGGAAAACCTGGAGAGCTCTGTATCCTGGGAACCAAATGAAGAAAGCGTTTCAAGGAAAAGAAAGTGATTAACTGTGTCAATTGTTCCTGAGTCAGGTCAAGTAAAATGAGAACTGAGACTTGATTATTGGATGATCTGGTAACGTGGAAGTCATTGGTGGCCTTGGCAAAAGCAGCTTCAGTGGAATAGTGGGGATGAAAGCTTGACCAAAGTAGGGTCAAGAAAGAATACAAAGAGATGTATTGGTGAGAGTGGGTATAAATGACACTTTCAAGGAGTTTTGCTGTGGAGGGATGCAGAGAAATAGGGCAATAGGTAGAGAGAGGTGTGTGTCAAGAGTTGCTCTTCTTTTTACGATGGGAGAAATTACAGTACATTTGTATGCTGATGGGAATAAACCAGTAGAAAAGGAAAATTTGATGTTACAGGAGAGGGGGGAGGATTGCTGGAGTGACTTCAGGATCTAGTGCACCAGTGGAGATGTTGGCCTTAGATAAAAGCAGCGAGAATGTATCCATGCTAAGAGCAAGGAAGGCCAAGTAGGTGGGCCCAGATGCAGGTGGGTGGGTAAATATGATGGGAGCTTGTGGAAGTTCCCTACTGACTGCTTCTCTGTTCCCAATGATGGGAGAAAATAAGGTCATCAGCTGAGAATGAAGTGAGCTGAAGGTGTTGGAGGTTTGGAGAAAGAGGGAAAGATATGAAAATAGTCATCTAGGAGAATAGAAGAATGAGAGGACTAGAGAAATGGGGTGTGCCAGGTAGTACTAATGGCCTACTCGAGCTTAGAAGTAATGAATACAAGTTTGAACAATAAAGATAAGAATAAGAATAATAGTGATAGTAGTTCATCATGAATGAGTGCTTCCAAATTGCCAGGCACAGTGATGGAAACTGAGGTTTAAAGAAGTTAAATAACTTTACTCAAGGTCACATAGCCAGCAAGGGGTGGAGCTGGGATTGGAACCCAGAGGTAGACTGACTCCTAGCCTAAACTCCTAGCTACAGTCTTGCACATTTTGCTACAGACAGACATCTTTTCATGTGTGTTGAGGTTTTAAAAAATAGTCACCAAGGAAAAGGGAACCCTTAGGGTTTCAAAGCAGAAATTAGCCCAATAGATACCAATTATAATGAGGTCCTGTGATGCTTCTTGGGAATTTAGGTGGGTTGAGTCAGTGCCATTTCACTGTTGATGTTTCCCCTGGCCAAGTTCCATTTGGGGGACCCTAACGTGTGGTCTTTGCCTGAATTCTGACTGTGGCATTGTACTTCATATACCCACCACAACTACTGTTCTTTCCCCTCCAGGATTCGGACTATGAAGAGACATATTGATGAAAGTCTGCATGATAGAAGAAGAGTCACCTAATAACAGAAAATATCCCATTCCACTGGCAGCTAAAGCCTCCCAGAGAAGTGGAGCTGGCTTGGACAGTAGTGATGGAGAATTCTGGAAGCCATCAGTGAAGACTTTAGGAGCCATTTATTTATTGAAGAAATGTTCTTTGTGTATTTATAAACTTCAAAAACTCTCAGAGGAAACTCATAACTACCCCTTTTAATAACTTATACTCTAATTGAATGAAGGAATTCTTTTCCTAAATAGAAAGATACTTTTTGTTTTGCCTTTGGTCTTGAATGTATTACATGTTTTCTTCCAATTTTTTGAGGGAGAATCCTAGATGTTGGCCACACTGCTGATGCCAAAATATGTACATATATTTAATGAAATGGAGCTTGGAGCTTCCTGATGTGCTCCCAGGCAAAATGTTTGTCTGGGATAGCTATTCTTTGTTTTTTGCTCCATGAACATTTTCAGCTGTGAGTTAGCATACAGCATATACTCATTGGTTTAATTATCTCATCATCAATTGTGTTTGGGAGGCTTGGAGTGAATAACCCCAGTTTTTTTTTTAGAGTTGGTAGGCTCGGGAGTCAGTGGTTTACTTTGACTGGGTTTTTAAAGTGTTAAAGTGCCTTCAGTTTACAATTAAGGAAAGAAATGATGAGATAGAGGGATTTCTTTCTTTTGTCTTACTAGGTGCAATTTGTTATTTTACTTTCTTACAGCTGACTGATTTATGATTTCCTTCTTGACTTTTCAGATCAGAGGCAAGAAAAACTCTTCAAAAGGTTTTTAGTGGGGCTAAGTAGACTATTTTACCAGTAATTTGCAATGAAATCATCTTTTAACCTATGCTGTTCTTCAAAAGTTGTTTGATTTCTAAAATGCGGAAAATATGAGCAAACTAATGTATTTACAAACTGTTTTTGCATAATATTTGAGGTAAGGAAGTGAGGGTGTGAATAACCTATACTTCCTCCTTCTGTTCTCTTGGTACCTTCTATTAGCTTCCTCCATTCTACTGCAGCAACATATTTCAAATTTTAATTTACATGGGATTTTCTATAAGCCATTAAGAAATATGTATGAGCAACAACTACTGAGCCTGTGCACCACAACTACGGAGCCCGTGCGCCTAGATCCGGTGCTCCACAACAAGAGAAGCCACCGCATTGAGAAGCCCGCGCACTGCAATGAAAAGTGGCCCCTGCTCGCCGGAACTAGAGAAAGCCCGCACGCAGCAATGAAGACCCGATGCAGCCAAAAAAAAAAAAAAAAAAAAAAAAAATGTATGACATATCAGGAGGAAGGGTTGACTGTGCAGTCCTCTGTAATAGAGGGATAGAGTTCACTTCTTAATTACGAGAGACAAAAATTATCCTCTCTTCCCATCTTTGATTTTTTAACAGATTAGCCCGTTTCCATGATATTTTGCTTGGTGGCTCAGGAGGTTTCCATATTATAGCATAACACACTGTATGCTGTACAAAAATCACTTTTATATTTTTTTTGCTAAGATCTATTTTTAAAAATTTGGGTTATTAGTTCTCATAGATTTGGCCTGGCCTCTTTTGTTAGTCTAGTGCTAATCCAGTGGGATATGTTTAGCACAGTCTTAGGGCTACTATCAGTTTCCTTCTTCAGTCCTTATATTGAGGCCTGGGTTACAGCTTTTTTTCTTCAAAGGAGCACAAAGCAGTGTTGGGACACATGCCTTTTAAGGATGGAAGGAAGATTAAGTTTTTTCTTTCTTTAACTTACTGTTTTAATATCTTCTAAGGTGCTATTCTCTCTGTTTTTCTTTTTGCTGCTCCATGAGTTCTTATCACATTGTATGGAGACCAGCCTTGTCTAGAAAGGGAATTGAATTCTGAAAGCTTCAGAGGTGCTTAAAAGCCTTTCAGAATTTTTCTTTGCCTGCTGAAGTCTTTACTTGTGGTTACATTACCTTATGAGTTTTGTCCATTGAGCTCTTAATTCTGTTACCAAATGTGAACTTATAAAATGCTTTGTGTTTCCCATGTGGCCTGTTACCTCAAGCTTCTTGGGGGCACATTCTCTGCAGCTCTCAAACTGGACTCTGGTGCTTCACGAGGGGATGTTGCATGTCCTTGTTTAGAAAAAATTCTGGCGGCCAAATTCTGAATCTGAATATTCTTGTGTGTCACGCAGTTATGTTTCCAAAGGGGACCTGTAAGAAGACATGGACCAAGACTCTCATTTAATTGCACAATTTAAAACTTTGCTGCAAGACGAGGCAGCTCCAACCCTTTAACTCCAATGTTGGACTGTCAACTGCTACATTTCACTGTGTTTTTTGTTTGTTTGTTTGTTTTTGTAGGAGGGTATGCACTATTGGGTCATGCACACAGACGTGTAGCTCTTGAGATCTTTACCACATCATAGTTAATAAACTTCTTTGCACTTTCTGGCTACTTTTTGGTGTATATCTACATATTAGATGAGAGCTGTCCTGTGAAAGAGAAGGGGGGTGGTTTGTGATTTTCAGCATCAAGTAACCATTCATCTATGAGCTGTACCCCAGCAAGAATCTGCATAGATTCCGAGGGGTGCAGGAGCCAGCTCACACCAGAAGAGCTGATTGTTAAATTTTTAGGAATTTTGCAGGCCAATTGTTAAAGTGTTGGTAGCTTGAAATAGGCCATGGTGGGGGTATTTACTCAATTGCTGACTTATCAGCACACCAGTTCTCAAGAACCATGCAGCATAGCCCTGGTGAAGAGCAAGCATTCAACAACTTTTCAAATGATACAGGACAAGGTCCAAAAAACAAGTATGCCCATGTTTAAGTCAAGCCAGTGCAGGCAAGGTTGAAGGCGCGTACACTGAGAACACTTATTTTGAAGTGACGACTTAAAAGCAAAAGATACCTCAACGTGAAGAAGCTTTGAGTTTTTATCTAGTCACCCACGGGATTCTCTGGGGGGGGATAAAATGCTTCTTGTATTCTAGAAATGCTGATATCACATGGTCAGGGGAAATTGACATGCCTAGGTGGTGAGTTGGAGGACTGGACAGGCATATCTTTGGAAGCAGGGATTGAGTGATTGGCTATATTGCCCCTCTGTGTTGAGAGAAAAATAATGAAAGGTTGCTATATTTTAGATACAGAGCAGAATGTTTTGTGTTAATCTTAAATTTATTTTGTTTGCAAGAGGCTGATTTCTTTCTCAGCATGTTTGCCTGGGACCATTTGAGGTCCCACCCTCGGAGAGTTTGTAATCTAGAAGGGGAGATGACACCTGCAGAGGTCTGGAACATGAGGCTGTCCTCAGTAAGGTGAGTTTATTACCTCATCTTAGAATGAAAGTGTAAATAAAAAGTGGGTAATAGGCCAGATGACTGAAAGAAGAACCTTGATTTAAAGGTTCCTGTTTGTGTCTCTGCAGCCAACTCAGAATGCACGCATTTGGTTTGCTCTGAGCCTGACCTTCTGTGAAGGCAGAAGTGTCTTCAGTCGGACTTGGCAACTGCAGTGGTGGGAGAGCTCAGTGCATTGCTTCTCCTGGCATTCCTCATCTTGGGTAAGCAGTTTCTTTGTATTTCTGAAACAGTGACTTGAACTTTTCTCACTCGGAAGAAGGCTGGTTCTAAAAGTATTCATTTAATGGCAATCCTTTTGGATTGTGAGGCCACAATCGCAGAGCTGTCAATTTCTGCAGGAGGACTGCCATAAGGTAGTCTAATGGGGACACGTTTCCTTTCTGTAATGTAGAGTAACTTGTGTTAAGATGCTCAGAGAAAAAAGGAGTAAGGTTTGCTCTTAATAAAAGAGTAAATGATAATGATAATGATGATGATGGTGATAAGGCTTTAGCTTTTTTTTTTAACATCTTTATTGGAGTATAATTGCTTTACAATGGTGTATTAGTTTCTGCTTTATAACAAAGTGAATCAGCTATACATATACATATATCCCCATATCTCCTCCGTCTTGTGTCTCCCTCCCATCCTCCCTATCCCACCCCTCTAGGTGGTCACAAAGCACCGAGCTGATCTCCCTGTGCTATGTGGCTGCTTCCCACTAGCTATCTGTTTTACATTTGGTAGTGCTTATATGTCAATGCCACTCTCTTACTTTGTCCCAGCTTACCCTTCCCCCTCCCCATGTCCTCAAGTCATTCTCTACATCTGTGTCTTTATTCCTGTCCTTGCCCTAGGTTCTTCAGAACAATTTTTTTTTTTTTTTAGATTCCATATATATGTGTTAGCATACAGTATTTGTTTTTCTCTTTCTGACTTACTTCACTCTGTGTGACAGACACTAGGTCCATCCACCTCACTACAAATAACTCAATTTCGTTTCTTTTTATGGCTGAGTAATATTCCATTGTATATATGTGCCACATCTTTATCCATTCATCTGTCGATGGACACTTAGGTGGCTTCCATGTCCTGGCTATTGTAAATAGAGTTGCAGTGAACATTGTGGTACATGTCTCTTTTTGAATTTTGGTTTTCTCAGGGTATATGCCCAGGAGTGGGATTGCTGGGTCATATGGTAGTTCTATTTTTAGTTTTTTAAGGAACCTCCATACTGTTCTCCATAGTGACTGTATCAGTTTACATTCCTACCAACAGTGCAAGAGGGTTCCCTTTTCTCCACACCCTCTCCAGCATTTATTGTTTGCAGATTTTTTGATGATGGCCATTCTGACCGGTGTGAGGTGATATCTCATTGTAGTTTTCATTTGCATTTCTCTTATGATTAGTGATGTTGAGCATTCTTTCATGTGTCTGTTGGCAATCTGTATATATTCTTTGGAGAAATGTCTATTTAGGTATTCTGCCCATTTTTGGATTGGGTTGTTTGTTTTTTTGCTATTGAGCTGCATGAGCTGCTTGTAAATTTTGGAGATTAATCCTTTGTCAGTTGCTTCATTTGCAAATATTTTCTCCCATTCTGACGGTTGTCTTTTTGTCTTGTTTATGGTTTTGCTGTGAAAAAGCTTTTAAGTTTCATCAGGTCCCATTTGTTTATTTTTGTTTTTATTTCCATTTCTCTAGTAGGTAGATCAAAAAGGATCTTGCTGTGATTTATGTCATAGAGTGTTCTGCCTATCTTTTCCTCTAAGAGTTTGATAGTGTCTGGCCTTACATTTAGGTCTTTAGTCCATTTTGAGTTTATTTTTGTGTATGGTGTTAGGGAGTGTTCTAATTTCATTCTTTTACCAGTAGCTTTCCAGTTTTCCCAGCACCACTTATTGAAGAGGCTGTCTTTTCTCCATTGTATATTCTTGCCTCCTTTATCAAAAATAAGGTGACCATATGTGTGTGGGTTTATCTCTGGGCGTTCTATCCTGTTCCATTGATCTATATGTCTGTTTTTGTGCCAGTACCGTACTGTCTTGATTACTGTAGCTTTGTAGTATAGTCTGAAGTCTGGGAGCCTGATTCCTCCAGCTCCGTTTCTCTTTCTCAAGATTGCTTTAGCTATTCGGGGTCTTTTGTGTTTCCATACAAATTGTGAAATTTTTTGTTCTAGTTCTGTGAAAAAAGCCAGTGGTAGTTTGATAGGGATTGCATTGAACCTGTAGATTGCTTTGGGTAGTACAGTCGTTTTCACAATGTTGATTCTTCCAATCCAAGAACGTGGTATATCTCTCCATCTGTTGGTATCATCTTTAATTTCTTTCAGCAGTGTCTTATAGTTTTCTGCATACAGGTGTTTTGTCTCCTTAGGTAGGTTTATTCCTAGGTATTTTATTCTTTTTGTTGCAGTGGTAAATGGTAGTGTTTCCTTAATTTCTCTTTCAGATTTTTCATCATTAGTGTATAGGGATGCAAGAGATCTCTGTGCATTAATTTTGTATCCTGCTACTTTACCAAATTCATTGATTAGCTCTAGTAGTTTTCTGGTGGCATCTTTAGGATTCTCTATGTATAGTATCATGTCATCTGCAAACAGTGGCAGGTTTACTTCTTCTTTTCTGATTTGGATTCCTTTTATTTCTTTTACTTCTCTGATTGCTGTGGCTAAAACTTCCAAAACTATGTTGAATAATAGTGGTGAGAGTGCACATCTTTGTCTTGTTCCTGATCTTAGAGGAAATGGTTTCAGTTTTTCACCATTGAGAACGATATTGGCTGTGGGTTTGTCCTATATGGCCTTTATTATGTTGAGGTAAGTTACCTCTATGCCTACTTTCTGGCAGGTTTTTATCATAAATGGGTGTTGAATTTTGTCAAAAGCTTTTTCTGCATCTATTGAGATGATCATATGGTTTTTCTCCTTCAGTTTGTTAATATGGCTTATCACATTGATTGATTTGCGTATATTGAAGAATCCTTGCATTCCTGGGATAAACCCCACTTGATCATGGTGTATGATCCTTTTAATGTGCTGTTGGATTCTGTTTGCTAGTATTTTGTTGAGGATTTTTGCATCTATGTTCATCAGTGATATTGGCCTGTAGTTTTCTTTCTTTGTGACGTCTTTGTCTGGCTTTGGTATCAGGGTGATGGTGGCCTCGTAGAATGAGTTTGGGAGTGTTCCTCCCTCTGCTATATTTTGGAAGAGTTTGAGAAGGATAGGTGTTAGCTCTTCTCTAAATGTTTGATAGAATTAGTCTGTGAAGCCATCTGGTCCTGGGCTTTAGTTTGTTGGAAGATATTTAATCAAAGTTTCAATTTCATTACTTGTGATTTGTCTGTTTATATTTTCTATTTCTTCCTGGTTCAGTATCAGAAGGTTGTGCCTCTCTACGAATTTGTCCATTTCTTCCAGGTTGTCCATTTTATTGGCATATAGTTGCTTGTAGTAATCTCTCATGATCCTTTTTATTTCTGCAGTGTCAGTTGTTAGTTCTCCTTTTTCATTTCTAATTCTATTGATTTGAGTCTTCTTCCTTTTTTTCTTGATGAGTCTGGCTAGTGGTTTATCAATTTTGTTTACCTTCTCAAAGAACCATCTTTTAGTTTTATTGATCTTAGCTATTGTTTCCTTCATTTCTTTTTCATTTGTTTCTGATCTGATCTTTATGATTTCTTTCCTTCTGCTAACTTTGGGTTTTTTTGTTCTTTCTCTAATTGCTTTAGGTGTAAGGCTAAGTTGTTTATTTGAGATGTTTCTTGTTTCTTGAGGTAGGATTGTATTGCTATAAACTTTCCTCTTAGAACTGCTTTTACTGCATCCCAAAGGTTTTGGGTTATTGTGTTTTCATTGTCATTTGTTTCTAGGTATTTTTTGATTTCCCCTTTGATTTCTTCAGTGACCTCTTGGTTATTTAGTAGTGTATTGCTTAGCCTCCATGCGTTTGTATTTTTTACAGATTTTTTCCTGTAATTGATATCTAGTCTCATAACATTGTGGTCAGAAAAGATACTTGATACAATTTCAATTTTCTTAAATTTACCAAGGCTTGATTTGTGACCCAAGATGTGATCTATCCTGGAGAATATTCCATGAGCGCTTGAGGAGAAAGTGTATTCTGTTGTTTTTGGATGGAATGGCCTATAAATATCAATTAAGTCCATCTTGTTTAATGTATCATTTAAAGCTTGTGTTTCCTTATTTATTTTCATTTTGGATGATCTGTCCATTGGTGAAAGTGGGGTGTTAAAGTCCCCTCCTATGATTGTGTTACTGTCAATTTCCCCTTTTATGGCTGTTAGCATTTGCCTTAAGTATTGAGGTGCTCCTATGTTAGGTGCATAAATATTTATAATTGTTATATCTTCTTCTTGGATTGATCCCTTGATCATTATGTAGTGTCCTTCTTTGTCCCTTGTAATAGTCTTTATTTTAAAGACTATTTTGTCTCATATGAGAATTGCTACTCCAGCTTTCTTTTGACTTCCATTTGCATGGAATATCTTTTTCCATCCCCTCACTTTCAGTCTGTATGTGTCCCTAGGTCTGAAGTGGGTCTCTTGTAGACAGCATATATACGGGTCTTGTTTTTGTATCCATTCAGCCAGTCTATGTCTTTTGGTTGGAGCATTTAATCCATTTACATTTAAGGTAATTATCGATATGTATGTTCCTATTACCATTTTCTTAATTGTTTTGGGTTTGTTATTGTAGGTCTTTTCCTTATCTTGTGTTTCCTGCCTAGAGTAGTTCCTTTAGCATTTGTTGCGGAGCTGGTTTGGTGGTGCTGAATTCTCTTAGCTTTTGCTTGTCTGTAAAGATTTTAATTTCTCCATCAAATCTGAATGAGATCCTTGCTGGTTAGAGTACTCTTGGGTGTAGGTTTTTCCCTTTTATCACTTTAAATATGTCCTGCCACTCCCTTCTGGCTTGCAGAGTTTCTGCTGAAAGATCAGCTGTTAACCTTATGGCGATTCCCTTGTTTGTTATTTGTTGTTTTTCCCTTGCTGCTTTTAATATTTTTTCTTTGTATTTAATTTTTGATAGTTTGATTAATATGTGTCTTGTCATGTTTCTCCTTGGATTTATCCTGTATGAGACTCTCTGCACTTCCTGGACTTGGTTGACTATTTCCTTTCCCATATTAGGGAAGTTTTCAACTATAATCTCTTCAAATATTTTCTCAGTCCCTTTCTTTTTCTCTTCTTCTTCTGGGACTCCTATAATTTGAATGTTGGTGCATTTAATGTTGTCCCAGAGGTCTCTGAAACTGTCCTCAATTCTTTTCATTCTTTTTTCTTTATTCTGCTCTGCAGTAGTTATTTCCACTATTTTATCTTCCAGGTCACTTATCCGTTCTTCTGCCTCAGTTATTCTGCTATTGATTCCTTCTAGAAAATTTTTAATTTCATTTCTTGTGTTGTTCATCATTGTTTGTTTGCTCTTTAGTTCTTCTAGGTCCTTGTTAACTGTTTCTTATATTTTCTCCATCCTATTGCCAAGATTTTGGATCATCTTTATTATCATTACTCTGAATTCTTTTTCAGGTAGACTGCCTCTTTCCTCTTCATTTGTTTGGTCTGGTGGGTTTTTACCTTGCTCCTTCATCTGCTGTGTGTTCCTCTGTCTTCTCATTTTGCTTAGCTTACTGTGTTTGGGGTCTCCTTTTCCCAGGCTGCAGGTTCGTAGTTCCCATTGTTTTTGTTGTCTTCCCCCAGTGGGTAAGGTTGGTTCAGTGGGTTGTGTAGGCCTCCTGGTGGAGGGGACTGGTGCCTGTGTTCTGGTGGATGAGGCAGGATCTTGTCTTTCTGGTGGGCAAGACTGCATCCGGTGGTGTCTTTTGGGGTGTCTGTGACCTTATTATGATTTTAGGCAGCCTCTCTGCTAATGGATGGGGTTGTGTTCCTGTCTTGCTAGTTGTTTGGCATAGGGTGTCCAGCACTATAGCTTGCTGGTCGTTGAGTGGAGCTGGGTCTTAGAGTTGAGATGGAGATCTCTGGGAGAGCTTTCGCCGTTTGATATTACGTGGAGCCGGGAGGTCTCTGGTGGACCAATGTCCTGAACTCGGCTCTCTCACCTCAGAGGCACAGGCCTGACACCCGATCAGAGCACAAAGACTCTGTCAGCCACACGGCTCTAGTTACAAACAATAAAGCAGGGCAGTCAGGCAGGTTAACACAGCTTGAGTTCAGCAACCACCTTACGCTACGATCTTCATTCAAATCTCAAAATGAACTCACATCAGATTTGTCCTTCGTCAGCAGAACACTCTCAAACTCAGCTGTGGTGCTTCCTCCTTCTTCCATGTTTTCTCACATCACATCTTAGTTTATCACCTGCTCTACGCATCTTTAAATGGTTCCTACTCCTTCTTCAAGGCTTTAGCTTTTAAGTTGCCTGTGGCTTTGGGTAGAGCTGTGACTAGCTGTCCTTGGACTCATGGCAGAACTCTTCCTGCACTGTTTCTCTTCTCCCAGTCCTAGACAGGCCAATATTTAACCTCAAGAAGTCAGGAATTTAAACCTCCCTAGAGAGCTAGGCTGTTGTCCATACTTACCACACCCTCTGCATAGCCCTGATCTCAGGAAAGATGAAGTAGGATGGTTTAGATAGAACCCATTCTAAAGGAGAGAGCAGGAGTAATGACTCTCAAGGTCCCCTTCAAGTACAGGGTTGACCGATGTAACTGAGACTGTATTATAAGAAGCCATGTAACCTACCAGTCTGTATTAAATGGTCTTGGAAGGGAAAACGAGGATGCATTTTAAGAGGTTCATGCCTCAGAGTGGTTATGTGGACTCTATACCTAAAAACATCCAAAAGCCTGGAGGTACACAGTGATGTGTAAATTGAGGGGACTTAACATTGCAGGTAGAGCAGCTGCCTGAGTGAGGGAGGGCAGTGAGGTTGTCTGTGTGCTCAGTGGTTGCTTGTTCTCACTAGGGGCAAACGCTTTGACTGAGAGAGAGTGCCTCTCCCTTATTTTGTCTTGTAATATTTGGGGGTCATTTCCACATCCTGTGTTGTAGCCTCATTGTCATGAGTCTCTTTTCTGAAGATTTTTTTTCTGTTATAATTGTGCCAAGGACAACAATTCCCCTACACTGTTAATAATAGGAAAGGGGGTCCTGATACTTACAACTCCCCAGGAGTGATAGAAGGTATTTGCCAAGAGTTATATTGTGAAAGAGCCATAAGCTCAGGTTCAAACATTTGGCCAACATGTGAGATAACTTACTATGCAGAATTATCTCAAGAACATGCTGGTGAAGAAATAAGTCAGGATCTGGGAAAGGAAGCAGGCTAAGTTGAGGATTCAGTTGGAGTCTATCAAGGTGCTGAAGGTGCATCTGAATGCTTTGGTTAGATTTTTAGAGACTGAGATTCATATATATATATTCTGAATTATATATCTGAATAATAAAATTCTGAACTATATATATATGTGTGTAATATCTATCTGTATTATATGGTAGGAATTTCTGAATATTTGCCAACTAACTAGGAAACTTGAAATTTGACTAGTGTTCTTGGCCTGGTTAGGTGTTATTAATTCATCTGATGAGTGGTCCCTGGGCTCCCACTCTGGGTCTTACTCTGCGCTGGTGTTGGAGATGCACTGGCCCATAGCCACAGCTCTTGGCCTCATGGGGGTGAGGGTGGAGAGCAAGACTTTAATCAAACAAGCACATAAGTAAATAGATAATTAGAAGTTGTGACAAATGCCCTAAAGGAAAGAGAAATGGTACTATTAAAACATGTGGCTAGGGTCTGCCCTGGGAAGGGTGGTTCAGGAGAGGTTTCCCTGAGGAAATTACATTTAATTTGAGATCTGAAAGATGAACAGGAGTTAACTAGGGGAAGGGGGTGGGAAGAGCATTCAGTCAGGGGGAGCAGATTAATCTTGTTTTGGTAAATGAAGTTCAGGGAAGCTTTGCTGTAAAACATTGATTACTTTCACACACATGGAAGAGCAGTACAGGCTAGTAAGGAGACAGGCTCTGATCCAGAATGCCTGGGTTTGAATCCTGGCCCACCACTTGCTCTGTGTTATTAGGCAAGTCACTTCACCAAACCATGCCTCAGTTTCTGCATTTGTGAAACCTCATAGGGGGTTGTGAGAATTAAACTGGTTAATGTGCAGAGTGCTCAGACAGTGCCTGGCATATAACCTTCTGTAGTTTATTGAGTATCCACTACTGATTTCTAGTGTGGTGCTATATTAACTAGGGAGAAAAAGTCTGACCCTTTAATGTTAAGAATGAGGCCTGGGGAGACTGAGTGGTTTCCCAAATATCAAAGAATTAGTTAATGGAATGTCTGATCTGGGAAGAGAATTTTTAAAAAACTTAACGCTTTTTATGTTAAATCATTGCTTCTCTATTCATTCACACAGAGTTCTAGTGGTGCACTTGAGTACTTAAGACTGAAAATGGGTATCTTCTAGTTATCAGATTTTTGCACATTTCTTAGAATTTGTTTGAAAATGGTTTGGGTGTGGCTCTGTGTGTCTTGAGGTTGGTGACTAGATTCAGAGTCTTTTTGGGGTCACCGGTTTCCTCTTAGAATAGAGTGGTGCATTTACATGATGTCTAAGTTGATTTCAGTTTGATGGTTGTATTGGCAGCTATCAGCACTTGTCCAGTGTATGCCAGGCACTTCACCGATACTGTAACACGGGCATGGGACACTCATAAATGAGACGCATATGGTCCTGCCCCTGAGAGTGTAGATAAGTCTACACTGTAATCAATGGTTACTCCTCCATGCAAATGGCTCACTGCTTTGGGGAATATATGAGAGCTGTTTGCTGGGCAGTGAAGGGAGCACAACCAACTTCCTGGAGAAGAATTCATCCAGAACGCAACAGGGATCTTAGATGTCCGAGATATGATGAATTAAAGTTATGATATAAAGGAAGCCCTTTATCATGCTCACCCATGTATGCGTAGGGTAAGGTATGTGTCATGCAGCAGGAATAAAGTTGTGGCTATCCTGAGAGAGAGCTTGTATTTTCATTAGAAGTACTCATATTTGGGGAAATTTAATGTGACTTTTGGTATATCTGAGTCAGTGTAATTGTTATCTACATTGTTGTGATGGAATTCAAGAACTGAAACTTAAGAAGTTTCCAGTTCATTCTGATTCATCATTTGCCATTCTTGTAAAGGTAGATTCTCAGAACCCAAAATCTCCTCTAAAGCTACAAACTCTGTTTCCTATCTGACTTTTAGGCTATAAAGATAGGATCTTATGTGGTAATGCTTTCTATTTTTCAAAGCACTGTTATCTGCATTATTACATTTGATCCTTGTGTTGTTATCCCCATGTTATAGGCGAGGAAACTGAGGTTCAGCAAGGTCAATGGACTTTCTGCATAAGTGAGACTTAGGTAAGGCCACCTTAAACAGTTTGACCCTGATTTTCCAGATGGAGGATTTTGTTGATTAGAATACAGGTAAGAAATCTCTTACTGGGCTCTAGAGCCCGCAAACCACAACTACTGAGCCTGTGCGCCACAACTACTGAAGTCTGCACGCCTAGAGCCCGTGCTCCGCAACAAGAGAAGCCACTGCAATAAGAAGCCTGCGCACCGCAACGAAGAGTAGCCCCCGCTCGCCACAACTAGAGAAAGCCCGTGCCCAGCAACGAATACCCAATGCAGCCAGAAAGAAAGAAAGAAAGAAAGACAAAACAGCAAACATCAAACAGACAAATTATTATAAAAAAAGTCTCTTAGGTAATCATTTTTTATACATTAAAACGGCCACCATACGTGCTGGACTTCCAGGAGAGCCGGGTAGCGTACTATGATGTTAATACACAAAGAAGACCTTTCCTCCTAGCAGATTCTGAGGTGGAATTACTCCAAGAAGTTAGGGGTGCAGGGATTGTGACTGAGACCAGCCACAGTAGTAGGTAGGAACCCAAGGCTTGTTGAATTGTAACTCCTTGGAGTTAAGGTTCTTCTCTTTTGTTAAGAAAATTACAGGGCATTGTGCAGACAGTGAATTCTTTCCCAGGAGCTGGTGGATGCAGTGAAATTAGTACCACAGAGATAATATAGATGTTTTAAAAGTACTTTTGCCCATGCACAACCCAATTCTCATTCTATCCATGCTATCCTGCCTAAAAAAGTAAAAAAATAGAAAAAAAAAATCTCACTGTGGACCTTTCACGTGGCTTCTTTGTGTCATAGAACTTGGTGAATGCCTTAACTGAGTTTAAAAAATTTCCTTGTATTTGTGTATCTCTTTTCTTACATGTCGAGAACATTCTTTATATATTTAAAGGTAGTCATTTTAATTTAGTTGGAGAGATAGGTAAAAATTTCAGGCTGAGTATCTTGTAATCTTTTGTTTATGTGAAACTCTCAGGTTGTAGATTGTCTAGGGGTGTCATCTCAAGGCTATCCTGGAATTGTTTGCTTTTTTTCTCTTTAAAAGCAACTTTCATCTAATCTTCCCTTATAGCCAGTCTGAGGCAGCCCGCAAGTGACTCTCCAAACACCACTCTGTTTTGTTTCATCATAGCAGTTACCAGCATCCGCTGTTTCTTATTCTTTCATTTGCTGCTTTTTCCCCTCTCCATCTCCCCTCCATGTGCAAGCTGCTCATGAGCCGGGACCTTGTCTTCCTTGCTCCATGCTGCAGCCCAGTGCCTCAGACAGAGGCTGACTCACCATTGATTTGTTAAATTAATGAACTTCTCTTGACACTATTTTCTGACTTTTTTTTTTCTTTTAAGGTTGAAAAATTGAGAGCAGCATGTTTTATCCACTGAAACTCATCCTGATGCCAGTGTTACTCAGTAAGTAGAAGCCAAGGGACCAAGGAGGGTATTTGATTTCTTGTAAGTCTCATGCATGTTCAGAAGCCAGTTTTATATATTTTCATTTCCCCTTGCTTTGTTGAAAATGGAAACCCCAACCTGGAACTTCATAGTTTTGTTGAAACAGCCGTTTTGCTGCAACAGCTGTTTTAGAAGCCAGGTAGGAGACTCTTTCTTGGAAAGCTGAATATTCCTCTGTTGCTATTAGAAACAGAATGCCTTTGGGTCCTGACTGGGTGTTTTAGGACCTTCTTATGGGATACGAAGAAAGTTTCTCGCTGGTATTCCTGCACTTTAAATTGTTATCTTTAAAACCACAGCTAGTCTCAGATTAGGAAATGAAGTCACCAAAGGGAGTCCCAGAATCCCTGTAATTGTTTTCATGCTTTAGCTACGCTAGTCTTCTTGCAGTTCCTCAAATGCACTGAGCTCTTTCCCAATTTTGGATGGTTTCTTTTGCCTGGAACCTTCTCTCCCCACCTCACCCTAGCAAGCCTGCTTAAGCCTTCCTTATCCTTCCGGTTTCTCCTTAAGCTCCACTTTTAAAAAGCCTGCTCTGGCTGACTCATCAGACCAGGTTGGAGCCTCCTGCTCCTACAGTGCTTAGGGCTGCTTCTTCTTGCTAATCCCATCTCTTTCTAACTTTTTCATCCTTTTGTCCCCTTGTCTTCTCTTTATCCCATGGCTATAGCTCTGTTGGAAGAATAAATTAATTAGATGCTTTGCTCTCACAGCTTTTTATTTTTTTCTCTTTTAAAAAAAACTTAAAAAAATTATTTGGTTGCTCTGGGTCTTAGTTGCGGCAGGCGGGCTCCTTAGTTGAGGCATGTGAACACTTAGTTGTGGCATGCATGTGGGATCTAGTTCCCTGACCAGGGATTGAACCCGGGCCCCCTGCATTGGGAGTGTGGAGTCCTAACCACTGTGCCACCAGGGAAGTCGCTATTTTTTTGTCTTTTTAAAGTATGGTTAAGTATGGTTGATTTACAATGTTGTGTTAATTTCTGCTGTACAGCAAAGAGATTCAGTTATACATATACATACATTCTTTTTTATATTCCATTATGGTTTATCACAGGATATTGACTACAGTTCCCTGTAATATGCAGTAGGACCTTGTTGTTTATCTATTCTATTCTTCTCTTTACTATTAGTTTTTTAAACTTTGCATGGTGACCTACACACTGACTCAGCAAAGTGCACAAAAAAATTGTCTTTGCTCTAATTCCAGGCAACATAGCATGTGCACAAACATGCAGTCAGACAGACACACACACATGAAACTGGTATGTATTAGAGAATTTTTTTCCCCATGGAATCAGGGTTATAAAAATCTCAGAGGCTATTTAGACATTTCCTGGGTGAAGCAGCCTGCAGGTTTTTGCCCTTCCATCCAGAGACTTAACAATCCAACCCCATGTGGAGTGGCCTGTTGACATCAGGGGGTATTGTACTTCTTGGTGGAGAGGTTTTCCTCCTCTGTAGAAAGTCTCAATTTCTTCAGCCATTTCTGTACAAAGGTTACCCATCAGGTATAAGTTTCTCTTTGCTTTGGTTGCTGCTCTTGCTTTCTAGCAAACTCATTTAACTCTACAGACAGTGCTCTTCATATTACATTAAATAAGCTTCTTACACCTTTAACCACACTTAAAGTTGCTCAGTTCTTCCTTACAGGAAAATTCCAGGTCACTTTTGCGGGTACTTTTGATTTCTTTCAAAAAATAATTCCCTCCAGAGGGTGGAGAGTTCATGTTTTCTTTCACGTCTTCCCCACTGCGTGTTGCCTGCTGTGGGCAGGAAGTTAACACTCTTCACTCGGGGCAACAGCTTGGATGGAGAGGTTGGCACATTTTCTGTTTATTCCCAAATTCGTTCACTTGGCTCTTCTTTGATAGGAACTGGCCAGCATCTAAACGTGTCTTTCTTGCTATGGTTATCCCTTTGCATGGAGCATGTCTTGTGAAAACAGAAATATCCATGTAATGGTTTTCTCTTTAGAAATGGTTTTTTCTTTAAGGGAAAAGAGAAATTACTTGAGCAATGGACAGATAGTGGAGGGGTACCGCATGGGCTAACCCTAGAGGCTGGAAAGCCAGAGCTGAGGGCAGAGCTGGAGGAGGGAGGTGGGGAGAAGGCAAACACAAAGGAAATTCAAGGGAAGAGCTGTGCTCTGTACTGGCCTAATTACAAGGACCTACACTACAGCCAGAGTCAGCCAGCAAATTCAGAGATAAGCTTTTGTAAAGGAACTAAAGAAGGAGAAAAGCAGAGGGAAGCAAAAATACCTGTGAACTGGCTTTTCAGTTAGGGAATGGGTGGGAAACTAGGAGCCAGAGACATCCCATTTCCTGTTTATGGGTGTCTAAATTCATGACCTGAAAGGAGAGACTTCAGGGTCTCTCTTCTGTTTTCTTCTTGTTTTGTTTTTGTTTTTGTTTTGTTTTGTTTTTCTGGCCACGCCACACGGCTTGCAGGATCTTAGTTCCCCGACCAGGGATTGAACCTGCTCCCTCGGCAGTGAAAGTGCAGAGTCCTAACCACTGGACCACCAGGGAATTTCCTCTCTTCTTTCTTTAGAAAGGAGATTGCAGGGATGAATTCTAGAAAAGGGGAAGGGACTGGCTAGGAGCACAGGACCAGTTAGCATCTATAGAACATGAAGATTGTAGAACCCCTCTGACTTGAGCTACGTGGGGGGAACTACAGGGTATTTCTCTTACCCTTGGGAATGCCGTGCTGGTTTGAATGAAGGGCCTCTGAATACTTTGTCCACGTTGGGTCATCTGGGGTGGAAAGGTGCATATACTTGGAGATTAATACTAATTTTTATTGTTGAGTGTATTTGTCTGAATGATGCCTCCTCTTGCCTTTTTGACTTCTGTAGGTTACTCCTTGGGCCTGAATGACTTGATTGTTTCCTCCGTGGAGCTAACAGTCCACGTGGGTGATTCAGCCCTGTTGGGATGTATTTTCCAGAGCACAGAAGAGAAACTTGTGACCAAGGTAGACTGGATATTCTCATCAGGAGAGCACTTCAAGGTAAGAAGGAGGAAACACTGCTGTGTGTTAAAAGCCCCTGGCCAGTGGTGTCAGAATGTGGGGAGAGGGAGAATCAGGTCATCCAGTGCCATGAGACGGGGCTGCAGGATCTTGGGCTCTGGAGCTTGCCAGAACTGAGCTTCCTCCTGGTCTGGCCTCTTGGCTGTGTAATCAGCTGGGTAAATTACTCAAACTCTCTGACATTCAACTTCCCCATCTGTGAAGATGAAGGTGATTATAATAATGGTAATGGTTACTTTTCAGGACCTTGAGAAGCTAATGGGAGACATGCACATAAAGTTCTTTAGTTCCTTTCCTCTATTTCTCCCATTTGTAGAGTAGCATAGGTGGGTGGGAGGGTGGGAAGAGTGAAAACGCATTGGTCTAGACAAAAAGAGTTACGGCCTAGGCACAGGAATGGTGTCACAGTAATATTTTCTTTGGGGAGGGGGCAGATTCTTTCAGCACTCCACTGACACATTTATGGGTTGGGGAATCATCTCTTTCTCCTTCATGGCTGCTTAAAGTGTTGGCATTAGCAGATTCAACATGGCTGAGTGAAGGCCTTTCATGGGAGCTCTTTGGATTAGGAAACAGTGTATTAAGCCTCATCTGAGATTCTGTGGAGATACTTGTATGTCAGGATCATTTGCGAAATATGTCCTAAGTAATATATTGTGGACAATGAAGTCCCAATGTTTGCAAATGATATATTGCTTTTGTAGCTCAGAGCATGTTATCCCCATAATGCTACTGTCACTCAAATTTTTATTACTATTTTTTGTTATAAGAGGGAAATACCCATGATCTAAGTGAAAATAAGAATTCCCCATGGCTCCCCCTCCCAGTCTGTAAACAATTCCCTGTTGAGGACTCCTTCTCATGCCTTATGATAAGCTGCCTGGAGGAGGGCAGAAAGGACAGTGGTAACAGCCAACATGCTGGGGATTCTCACAACAGCCAGTCTGTGGGATTACATTTGGATGCCATCGAATGCGGGGGCCATGGCAGAACACAGGGTGAAGATGGGAGATGCTTTTCAAAAGTTGTGAGTTTGAATCCCCAGAGTGATCTTCAGAGTGGATGTTACATTTTACCTTAAACTGTAAGAAATGGAAATGTGTTGACCCTGTTTCTCCAATTGTCTTTGTATAAAATGAGCCACAGAGCCTTGTGCAAGTTAGCGTATTGCCTGGCACATGATGATGGTGATGATGATGATGATGATGATGATGATGATGATGATGATGGTGGTGGTGGTGGTGATGATGATGGTGATGATGATGGTGATGATGATGGTGATGATGATGATGATGATGTTGATGATGATGAATTGGGTACCAAGCACTTTTTGATCACAGTGGTGATGATGACTATGCTGCCTCCACAGAACAGGGGCTTTTGAATCCAGACTCCTGGGTCTGGTGCCATGGACTTTAGATTTTCTCTGACGTTGTATTGCCCTCCAGGATGATTACGTGCTCTTCTATTATGCCAACATCAGTGTGCCTGTGGGGCGTTTCCAGAATCGTGTGCGCTTGGTGGGGGACATCTTACACCATGACGGTTCTCTCCTGCTGCAAAATGTGGAAGAGGTTGACCAGGGAAACTATACCTGTGAAATCCGCTTCAAAATGGAGAGCCTGGTGTTCAAAAAAGCAGTGGTCCTGCATGTACTACCAGAGGAACCCAAAGGTACATAAATGCTTACTCAGAGAAGGGCGAAGGGGCAAGAGATTTGGTGTGCAGTGAGGGAAGCGAACTGATTTTGCTGAGCCAATGCCAGCCATTGTGCTATGTACTTACCACGGAGTGAGTCCTCAATAAAATAAAAATAATGATGATCATTATTTTATTATTACTTTAACATGTTTCAACCTCATGAAAATGCTGTGAAGGAAATACTGTATTCTCCTTTTCATTTGACAGATGAGTTAACTGAGGCTTAGAGAGATTAAGTGACTTGCCTAAGGACATATATTTATTAAATGGCATATCCAGTACTTGGACCCTGGTACCTCTGTCAACAAAGTCCATGTTTTTTTCACTATACCCTGATGCTTCCCATCAGTTATCCACGTTGATGTTGTGTCCATATTTTGTAGGTAACTATGTTAGGTGTTCTGGGGGATATTAAAGAAATGAGCAGATCTCTCTAACTTCCTAGGACCTCATGTTCCCATTTATAAATGGCTTCAGTAGATTGTTGGTTTTAAAAAACATGTTCTATAGAACACTCAAGGTCCAAGGAACCTGGTGGGCCACACAAAGGGTGAGAACAGGGCAGGGGATTGATAGAGGATCTAGTTGGGCAGGATCTCAGGCTTCCATCTCCACTACAACCAAAGTCCTTTTCCTTTTTCCTGTTGTATTCATTGGGCTGCCAGATAAGATTTTGTTTGCAGAAAGAATTCTGCTGCTTTAAAAAGTTTGAAAACCACAGAATTAGATACATTCTTTAAAAGTGTGAGATAGAAGGAACAGTCTTTGGCCTCAGGAGAGCTTGCTGTTTAGTGAGTGAACTAGAATCTGGACGCCCCTCTCCCTGCCAGCTAGTTTAGGTCCATTCTTTCAATGAGCTCCTTTGGAGCACCCTGTCCTCCTCTCTGGTGATATTCAACACACCTGTTCAGTTGTGTCTCCCCTGCTCACCTGGATCTGTATTCTTGGTCCCATGACCAGCCCTAGACACAATGCCTGGCATAGAGTAAGCATTCAGTAAACATTTGTCAAATGAAGGAAATTCTTAAATTAGCATCCCTCACTTGAATCTGACTTCTAAAAAATGGAATGGTAGAAGGAATTGTAGAAGGTGGCCTCTGGCCTCTCTCCTAATTTTTCCTACTTTTTTTCAATTGCATTTTTCTTTTGATTTTAAATCTATGGCTCTCCAGGAAGAAGAAATGAACCAACTGCCTGTGTCCCACAAGGATTATCTTTGAGTTCCCCCTTTCTACTTTGTTCTCTGATGCTGGGCCTGAGGACTACAAGCATGTCCTACAAAATGAGTGCCTATTCCTGCTTAGAAGAGACACAGAGGGAAGGAGCCCAAAGGAGGCAGTTTTAAGAACTGAGTCCATGGGAGCAGGCTAGAGCAATTTTAGGGGTAGTCGGATATTTCCCAGTAGCCAGTGGAGCAACTTGTATTTACTTTTCCTTTCCAGCCAGCGTGGGAATAGCTCTAACTCCTGACCATTTGCCTGGTGGCTATCTCCTTCCAAGTGAAAACTCATCTAGATTTCCTCCACAAAGTTTACCCTTCAGTTTGTAATTTTTCTGTGTTTCTACTACTTCAACTCTTTTATTCATAGTTCTTATTTTAAACACTATAGACAATTTTCTTTTTTCTTTCTTTCCTTTTCTTTCTTCCTTCCTTCCTTTCTTTCTTTCTTTCTTTCTTTCTTTCTTTCTTTCTTTCTTTCTTTCTTAGAAATTTGCTTCCATTTTATTCTGTGAAAGGATTTTAAGGCATCTGAATGTGTGTGTTCACAGATTATATAATTATACTGTATAGATATATTATATAATAGTTAATGAAAAGTATAAAGACAACAAAAAGTAATTTTTATTCAAACTTGTGCATATAATTTCAGTCAGATGATCTTTATTTTTAAGATTCAAAATTGAATTAAAGTTTTCATATCAGATGAATTGCTTGAACAATGTTTTGAGTTTGGTTTAACATTTTGGAAAATATGTTGTTCAAGGAGAGAAAATATTCTTATTGAAGGGATTCGTGCACATGGTAGGTAGTATAGTATGTGAGCTTTAGGTGGCTTCTGGATCCCTAACTTCATTACTCTATTATTTTTATTCTATTCTAATCTCTTCTCAATTTATAAGGGTCTATGATTCTAGAAGGGAGGCAATATAATGAAATAATTAAAAGCCCATGTTTTGGAATCACACCTAACAGTGCTTTAAATCCTAATTTAGACAAACTTCCTAATATTTGGAAAACAAAATTTCAGTGGTATAGACAATTTTCTTACAAATAAAAATAATATTAACTTCCCGTACTTTTGCTCTAGAATCAGCCATCCTTCCACTTAATGTGAGGTGGTAACAGTAAAGGGAGTGAGAAAGCCTGGGCTTTGTTTTCACTCAGGCCTGGGTTTGAGTGCTGGCTCTGCCTTTTACTGGCCATGAAGCTCTGGGCTCTTTCACTTCCTTCCTCTGTGAAATGGGAGAGTAATAGTGCATATCTCAAAATATTGTAATGACTAGGTGATATCCTAGGTGTCTAGCACATGCCTGGTGTGTTGAAGGAACTCAGAATGTTCAGTTCTTATTATTGCATTTAAAAAATAGGGTTCAAGGGGCTTCCCTGGTGGCGCAGTGGTTGAGAATCTGCCTGCCAATGCAGGGGACACGGGTTCGAGCCCTGGTCTGGGAAGATCCCACATGCCGCGGAGCAACTAAGCCCATGAGCCACAACTACTGAGCCTGCGTGTCTGGAGCCTGTGCTCCGCAACAAGAGAGGCCGCGATAGTGAGAGGCCCGCGCACCGCGATGAAGAGTGGCCCCCACTTGCCGCAACTGGAGAAAGCCCTAGCACGGAAACGAAGACCCAACACAGTCAAAAATAGATAAATAAATAAATAAAATTAAAAAAAAAAACAGTTAAAAAATAGGGTTCAATTCTTAATATACTCATAGATTTAGAGGGTGTTTCCTTCCCTACTGGTATTCTTTGGAGTGGATTTTTATTACTTCCAAAATAGTTCCCTCCATAGAGTTTTGAGTTCATAATATTTTCTTTTACTTTCCTTCCATTGTGCGTCTTTCCTCCTGGGTGGGAAGTTAATGTTCTCCAGGGACACAATTTGGATGAAAAGGTTAGCTGATGTACTGTGTTCCTTTATGAGCTCCGCTTAATGCTCTTTTGAAGGAACTCTGTCCAGTTAAGACGTAGGCTTGTGTCTCCCTTAAATATCATCTTGCCTTTCTTTTCTTAATTGACTTTGTGGTCGATTTATGTAGAGCACTATTGAAAAATCAGAAGCATCTTTCTAATTGTTTTCTTTTTCAGGGACTTCTTGAAATGACTAAAGCAGTAAACATATGATGGGGTCAGCTGCTTATACAAATAAGCAGGAGGCAGAGACTATGTGTTGGAAAGCCAGGAGCAGGGGAAGGGGGAGCAGATGGGGAAGAGGGGGCAGGGATTAAAACAGAAAGAAAAGCCAAGAGGAAAACTGTCTGTTGTCTTGGCCTAATTAGCAAGCAGTCCTGTGACCTGTACTCTAGCCAGAATTGTCCTAAGCAAGTCCTAAGACAACTTGTAGAAGAATAAAAGAAGTTGAAGAGAGTTACCCATGATTCAGTTTTTCATCTAGCAGAGCCAGTGGGTTATTTATAAGAATGAGAGTTATATAACTTTCCACTTCCTGTTTATGTTAAGCAGATGTGGGTATCTAAGTTGGTGAACAGAAAGTGGGGGCCTTCAAGGTTTTCTGTACTTTCTTTATTACAAGCTTGAAGTGGAGTTGGGGCTTGTGGGAGAAGTTCTACAAAAGGAGCAGGAGAAAGGAATGAAAGAGAACCAGAAAGTGTTTACTGAAGTCAGTGGGACCCCTCAGACTTGATGTATGTCAGTAGCTAGAGGGTATTGTCTTATCCTTGGGGTATTGTGTTGATTTGAGTGAGAGGCCTCTGAGTACTTTGACCACACAGAATAATCTGGATCATCTGTGGAGGGAAAGTGTGCAGTATTTGGTGGTGACATTGATTTTACTGTTGAGGATCTTTGGCTAAATATTATCTCTTCTAGAAGTTCTTTGGCTTCTATAGATTATACCTTGAGTTTGACTTGATTTACCATTTTATCCCCAGAGCTCATGGCTCATGTGGGTGATTCGACTCAGATGGGATGTGTTTTCCACAGCACAGAAGAGAAACACATGACCAGGGTAGACTGGATGTTCTCATCAGGAGAGCACGCCAAGGTAAGGAGGAGAAACCCTCACTGTGTATAAGAAGCCCCTGGCCGATGCTGTCAGGACAGAGCGGGGAGATCAAGAATCCAGGCACCAGGTGCCATGTGGTGGTGTTGTGAGGGCTTGGGCTTTGGAGCTTGGCAAAGCTGGGCCTCTCAGCTCAGCCACTTGGCTGGGCAATTTCAGATTCCAGTTGGGAAAAATGACTCTAACAAAGATGATGAAGAAGAAGAAGTAGATGCTGCTACTGCTCAGCTTTTCAGGTTGTCAAGACGCATACAGGAGACAGCTGGTGTAAAGCATTTGTACATGACTTGGCCACTGCATTTTAGTTTAATTCCTCTTCTCCCTTCCCCTTTTCGTAGAGTCCATGAGATAGCAAGGGGGATGATTTTGGTGGCCTAGCCAGGAAAGCAATGGGCTAGGCATAAGCACAATTACATTCTTATTCTTTTTTAAAAATTAAAAACAATGTTTTTAATTTTTATTTTTAATTAATTTTTATTGGAGTATAGTTGCTTTACAATGTTGTGTTAGTTTCTACTGTACAGCAAAGTGAATCAGCTATATGTATACATATATCCCCTTTTTTGGGATTTCCTTCCCATTTAGGTCACCACAGAGCATTGAGTAGAGTTCCTGTGCTATACAGTAGGTTCTCATTAGTTATCTATTTTATGCATAGTATCAATAGTGTATATATGTCCATCCCAATCTCCCAGTTCATCCCATCCCCCCTTCCCCCTTGGTATCCATGTGTTTGTTCTCTACATCTGTGTCTCTATTTCTGCTTTGCAAATAAGATCATCTATACCATTTTGCATTCTTATTCTTTTTTTAAAAAAAAATATTTATTTATTTTTGGCTGTGCTGGGTCTTCGTTGCTGTGCGAGGGCTTTCTCTAATTGCAGCGAGTGGGGGCTACTCTCTTTGTTGTGGTGCACGGGCTTCTCATTGCGGTGGCTTCTCTTGTTGCCGAGCATGGGCTCTAGGCGCATGGGCTTCAGTAGTTGTGGCTCGTGGGCTCAGTAGTTGTGGCTCGCGGGCTCTAGAGCGCAGGCTCAGTAGTTGTGGTGCACGGGCTTAGTTGCTCCGTGGCATGTGGGATCTTCCCGGACCAGGGCTCGAACCCGTGTCCTCTGCAATGGCAGGCGGATTCTTAACCACTGCACTACCAGGGAAGCCCTCTTATTCTTATTTGGGTTATTTTTATGAGTTTTCTTCTGTGCCTCATTGCCCCATTTATGTGATGGAGGGAATTTTCTTTGTCTTCATGGATGCTTTGAATGTTGGGATTAGTGGGTCCTGGGAGCCAGGGTGAGGAGTACTTCATGGGAACTCTGAAGTAGTAAACAGCAAGTTAGTTCATTAGACCAGTAGATGTCAACTATGTCATGGTGATGTCCTGATGGGTCAAGGTGTATTGTAAGAGACATCTCAGGTAACTTATTGTTAATAAAAGTTAAGGTACAAAGTTTAGAAAAGATTTAACTTTTATAAATGAAGACATATTCCAGGTCATCCCTACAAAAAGTCATTTATACTCACTTGATTCCTATATGCTGTCTGAGTGGGTCAGAAATGGTGGCATCCAGATGTAGAGAACAAACGTATGGACACCAAGGGGGGAAAGTGGTGGGGTGGTGGTGGTGGGATGAATTGGGAGATTGGAATTGACATGTATACACTAATATGTATAAAACACATAACTAATAAGAACCTGCCATATAAAAAATAAATAAAATAAAATTCAAAAATTCAAAAAAAAAAAAAAAGAAAAAAGAAATGGTGGCATCATGGTGGGGTCTGGGGAATTACATGTAGTTCCAGATTCACCTCTGGGAACTTGTCATGCATTTATATGTCATCCACCAATTGAGACACTGCAGAAAATAGGATGAGAGTTGACATTTGGGGTTGTGAATTTGAATCACAAGAGACAAGCCAGGTCTTTTCATTCATGTTTCTGTCTGTATACCCATTTCCTTTTCTTAAAAGCTTTTAAAAAATAATATTTATATAACTTTATAAAAAATTCCAACACATTTATTTAACAAGTATTTTTAAAGCATCTGCTATGCAGTGAATACTCAAAGCTCTTGCCCTGATGGGGAACTTACAATCAAGATGGAGGGATAGAACCTAGGGGCAAGACAGGAATAAAGATGCAGACATAGAGAATGGACTTGAGGACACGGGGAGGGGGAAGGGTAAGCTGGGACAAAGTGAGAGAGTGGCATGGACATATATACACTACCAAATGTAAAATAGATAGCTAGTGGGAAGCAGCCACATAGCACAGGGAGATCAGCTTGGTGCTTTGTGACCACCTAGAGGGGTGGGATAGGGAGGGTGGGAGGGAGACGCAAGAGGGAGGAGATATGGGGATATATGTATATGTATAGTTGATTCACTTTGTTATGAAGCAGAAACTAACACACCATTGTAAAGCAATTATGATCCAATAAAGATGTTAAAAAAAAAGATGGAGGATATACATAGTAAAACAATGAAGAAATAAATACGCAATATGTCAGGTAATAGTAAGAGCTATGGAGAACAAGAAAGCAGGGTTTTGTGGTTGTTATTTTATGTAGGTGGTCAGGGAGACCTCATCAAAAAGGTAACATTTGAGCAGAGGTCTCAAGGAAGTGAAGGAGGCAACCGTGCATCTGTCTAGGGGGAAAGAGTGTTCCAGGCAACCGGAGCAGCAAGTGCAAAGGCCCTGAGGCCAGTACTCAAGGAGCAGCAAGGAGACTGGTGTGGTTGGAGTGAAGTGACCCAAGTAGGTGAGGAAAAAGCCAGTAGAAGATGAAATCAGAGAGGAGATGGGGGTGGGGCAGCTCATGGAGGACTTTGTACTTTTAGGAGAAATGGAGGGCTATTAGAGGGTTTTGAGCAGAGGAGTGATATGATTTAACTTATATTTCTAAAGGTTCATCTGCTGAGAATAGACTGTAGTGGGGAGTATAGAGGGATACAAGTTGAGAAACTCTTGTAGGAATCCAGGTTAGAGATGGTGGCTTGGACCAGACTGTGGAAGAGTTGAGAAGTGGCTAGATTTGGGATGTATTTCGAGGGTAGAGGATTTGTTGTGGGATTAGATGTGAGTTGTTCAAGAAATAGTGGAGTTAAGGATGACTCCAAGATTCTTAACCAGAGCTTAAGGAAGAAGATGTTGCCATTTACCAAAATGGGATGGATAAGAAGGAACTGGTTTGGGGGAGAATTTTGGAGTTCAGTTTTAGACATGTTTCAGGTGCCTATTGGAAATCCAACTGGATACGTCATAAAAAGTAAAGGTGTACTTTTACTTTTTTTACTGGAGAAGTGCAAAAAACTGAAAGTCCCTCATTCCCACTTTCCTCATCCCTCTCTTGAGATGGAAGAGTTGTTTGTGGTTTGGTGGCGTCCTGCACAACTATGTGCCCGCAGACACGTGTGTCCATGGATTTGTGTTACTAATACCTTCTGATAATACCTTTACTGTTTCCACACAGAGCCTATGAGTCCTGAGAGCTCCCCTCTCAACCTTCCCGGCGCCCCTCTACCCCAGCCCTTCAATCTCATACGTTTTGCCTTTCCCTTCTAGGAGGAGATTGTGTTGCGCTATTACCCCAAACTCAAGGCACCCATGGGATACCCTCAGAACTGGGGCCGCTTCCAGAACCGTGTAAACCTGGTGGGGGACACTTCCCGCAACGATGGCTCCATTATGCTCCACAGAGTGAAGGAGTCTGATGGAGGGAGCTACACCTGCAGTATCCACCTGGGGAACCTGACAGTCAGGAAAACCACTGTGCTGCACGTGATCCTGAAAGAGCCTCGAAGTATCTAACATTTGGCTGGAGAGGGAGGAGGGACCTCATAGCTGGTTGGCAGGGCCAGGACTAGGGTGAGGCTGGAGAGGCTTCTAGGGCGCAATATTTAAGGAGGCATCACTCTCAGGTGCTGTACTTGCCTGACCCTGATAAGCCCAGCACTTATCAAGCACTTGTACCCTGTACTTGCATGACCTTGAGAGTGATACCTCCTTAAATTTGGTGCCCTATGCACCTTACTTGCCTCACCCTAGTTCTTCCCTGCTGGTAGGTCAAGGAAAAAAAAAAAGCTAATATCGAGTGAACACCACCCCTCTGCCAGACCTCACTCATCATTAGTGTAATACACTAAGTTAAATGTACAGGAGCTCAGAGATGGATTGGAGTTGTTTTGACTTGGCTTCAAGGGAGATGCTCTATGCTCTGTAGTGGAAAGGAAGATGATCCCGAGCTGGTGAGAGACAGCAAAGAACAGAGAGAAAACAGGAAGGGGTCAGAACCAAAAATAGAGGGGTTTTCTGATCAAAGATTCTGTAGTCTGGCGAAACACTGTGTATTAAGGCCACTGGTGTGTAGGAGAGTAAAGACTCAATTGTGTTGACTGATAGAGGTTGATAAGTGAGGAGTTAAAGTTAAACCATAACCCAGTTAGCAGTCAGGATGTGGCCTGTGGACTTTGCCTTTTGCTAGGGCCCCAGGGGTTGGCTGTGGTTGGTTGGGGGCAGGGATAGAGGTGAGGGTGCAACACACCCAGTACCTCTGGCCAGAGACTTAAGTCTATGGAGGCACCTTCTTGCCAATAGCAAAGAATCCCAGCTGGAGAGGGAAGCAAGACAGATGGCTTTCTTCATTCTCAGAAGTCTTAGCTCCACTTCACAGAGAAAATAGAAGCCATTAGCGGGAGCTCATTCAAATTTGGAGCCCTCCCCACCCACAAACGGACCTACATCTGCTCCCATCCTCATCCCTGCCCTGCCATCCTGAGCTCCCTTCCACCCAGGGCTTATCTGAGCCCCTGTGCTCAGGTGGTGCTCTCTCTTCCTTCTCAACATCCTCACAACATGGCTCTTTAAGCTCGTACTTTCCAAGGGCTTCTACCACTCAGCACAAACATACACTCCACTCTTCCTCTTACCTGTGTCCTTGTCTCCTTTAGCTCTCATCCTATATCTTTATTTTTCTTGAAACAGCTTTATTGAGATACAACTCACACACGTTACAATTTACCCATTTAAAGTGTACACCTTGATGGTTTTAATATATTCCGAGTTGTGCAACCTTCCCCACAATACATTATGTATTTCTTTCTTTACACAGCCAGAGAGCTTGCTAAAGGGCTGGACATGGTGTCTCCTATCTCATCTCCCATTAATTGATAGCACACTGCATTCAGGCTTCTGCTTCTACCTCTACTCTAGCGTAGATCACCGATGGTACTCTAATAGCACATCCTCGACCTTCTCTACCTCAGTAGTATTGAACACCATGTTGTATATACATTCAATATATTCTATGTTAGATACAGCTTTATCTGTCTGCCTATCTATCATCTATCTATCTATCATCTATCTATCTATCATCTATCTATCTATCTATCTATCTATCTATCTATCTATCTATCTATCTATCTCTATGTATTATATGAGCTCCACCCAAATATTCCACAAATACTCAAATACAACATATCCAAACCTACCCCTCTTACCTCTCCCCAGCCCATCTCTTCAACCTCAGTTAATGCCACCACCATCTACACAGTTATCCAACTGGATGCCTGGGAGTTGTACTTGATTCTTCCCTTTCCCATGACCCCCAATCTAACAAGTCAACAGGTCCTGTCATTTCTACTACTGACTTTAAAAAAAAATATCTTTATTGGAGTATAATTGCTTTACAATGTTGTGCTAGTTTCTGCTGTACAACAACTTGAATCAGCTATGTGTATACATATATCCCCATATCTCCTCCCTCTTGCGTCTCCCTCCCACCCTCCCTATCCCACCCCTCTAGGTGGTCACAAAGCACCGAGCTGATCTCCCTGTGCTATGCAGCAGCTTCCCACTAGCCATCCATTTTACATTTGGTAGTGCTTACATGTCAATGCTACTCTCTCACTTCCTCCCAGCTTCCCCTTCCTCTTCTGTGTCTTCAAATCTGTTCCCTACATCTGGGTCTTTATTTCTGCCCTGCTGCTAGGTTCATCATACCGTTTTTTTAGATTCCATATATGTGCATTAGCAACCCATATTTGCTTTTCTCCTTCTGACTTACTTCACTCTGTATGACAGACTCTAGGTCCATCCACCTCATTACAGATAATTCAGTTTTGTTCCTTTTTATGGCTGTCTACTACTGACTGGATCTGCCTTCTTTCCCATCTGTCACCACCACCTTATTCTGGCTGTCTCATCTCTGTCTTGGACTGTAGGCCTCTAAAAAGTCTCTGCTTTCATTCTCAGTCACTACCCCTCATTCTTCATGCAGCTCTGAGTGCCGTCTTTCTCAGTCACAAATCACAACTGCTTATAATCTCTCAATGTCTTCTCCATTGCCTACGGAAAAAAAGCCAAACTCCTCATTGAGATAATCAAGGTCCTTCATGACTTAGATCCTATTATTTATCCAGCCTCATTCCCCACCACACCCGACAAACACAACCTTTGAACCAGACCCATGGAACTCTTGCTAGTTTCTAAAAACACCATCCTGTCACCTAAAAGCACCTAAGAGCTCCAGACCTTTGGTATAAGGTCCCTACCATCCTTCCCCATATTGTTTGCCAAAAATACCTTGATGTTTCCTTTAAGACTCAGCTTAAACTTTAAAACGTTTGCTGACAAATTCTCAGGTTCTGCTCCCCATAGAATTGGGTACCCTTTTCTCTATGCTGCTCTGTACTCTATATGGACTGCTCTCAAAGCATCCATAAGCAGTCTGTGGTTTTCTGTTTACATCGTCTCTCTCCTTGAAGGCAGGGACCATGCACTATTTGTCTTTGTATCTTCTGTGCCTAGTGATGTCTGGCACCCAGGAGGTGTTTGATGTGTGTGTTCAGAGTGAACTGAGGAGATGAGTGAAGGGTGCCGTAAGGGTGGAAGTGCTTTACTTTGTATCATGACTACGGGGTTGAGTGTTGTAGCCTAGAGCAGGCTCTAACACGTCTGTTATTTCTGTCATTTGGTAAACCACATTTTAAGATAGAATTATTAATGTGAAAGGAAACTCTACTGTAGGTGAGGTGATATTCTCTTTTCCCACCGACCTTAATCTACATTTTAAGGGTAAGCAAGGGGAGGGTCAGCGGACTTTGGTCCTCAATCTAATGGGGACAGCTGGAGTCCTAGTGTTTCAACATGGAGTGGAGTCTGACCTTCTCCTCCCACTTCTGACGTGGCTGTTGCTACTTGGTCTAGAACTGGTGAGGATCCCAGCTCTTTTCTGGAATACTGAGGCCCTGTCATTACTTTTCTCCTTTTCCCAAGCATTGGTGACCCCAGTAACCCTCAGACCTGAGATCCTGGGCGGTAATCAGCTGGTGATCATTGTGGGGATCATCTGTGCCACTATCCTACTGCTTCCTGTTCTAATATTGATTGTGAAGAGGACCTATGGGAATAAGAGGTACAGGGCTGCTCCCATCTCTTGGGCTGGGGGGCTGGAGATGCCTCTAGCCTGAAATAGAAGAGAGTGATAAGGCTCTAAGCGTGCCATTTTCACAGAAGGGGGTGTTTTAAACCAGAATCATCTGTGGTTACCACATTAGACGTCATCGTATAGTGACCCCACCCCCTTTGCTCACTGTTATCCTGAAAGGCCTTGCACATTCCCACACCATCCTCATTTTACAAAGATTACAAAGACTTACAGATGTTGGTCCAAGTAGAGCACAATTAAGAGTATAAATCTTATGCCAGAGCCATAATGGTGTTATTCAATGCCTGAGAGAAACGATTTTTGAATTATCCACAGTATGTATACACTTCGTAGAGAAGCTCAGATTTTGAAGGTTGTCAGTGGCTTTATCTAAAGGACCACATTTTAATTATGAGAAGCTACTTTTGAATGAATGGCCTCAGGTCCTAAATTATTTATTGTTGAAATGCGTTTTTAAAGGCTTGAAATTCTCCCAGTACCTCAGAAATACACCGATGCTCTGGCACGGGCACTAGTGTTTCACTGGCTGTTCGCAGGTTCATCTCCTTCCGTTTATCCAACTATTGATGAACTATGTTGCTAGGGCAAATTGACTCTCTTTTTGAAATAGTGTCAATGGGCAAGAACCCCCATTAAGACTGAGTAGTGCTGACTCTTGGGACTCCTTTCCGCATGGGACGTGTATTGTACAGAAACTGCTGCTGCCTGCTAGGTTTGCACTTGACTCCCCAGGGGCTCTCTGACTTGGTTTTGAACTTGAAGGTCTTTGCTTTGGGCATGTGGACAGCACTGAACAGAGAGTTAGACAATCTGGCTCCCCTGTCAGCTCACTTCCCCGCTCTGGGCCTCAGTTTCCCTCAAAATGAAGAGCAGCACCCCCATGTCTGTCTACTAGTTTATTCTAACGAAATAGTCAGACGGATGTGCTGAGACTTGTGCATAAACATGGTTGCTGTAGCAAAGATTACAATTAAAAACTGAAATCATTCTCAGTGCCTGTCAGAAAGGTAATGATTCAATGAATCGGTATTCCATTCAATGAAATACCACATGGCTCTGTATGTAATCATGCAGAAAGATGTCCGAGGAGTAGTATTATACAATATATAGTATGATCTCATTTTAATAAAAAAGCACATTATGTAATTCTCTCTTCAGCAGCATATATACTAAATATATTTTGTGTGAGTATACTTACGCTTGCATTGAGAGAGGTTTGGAAGGATAATTCTAAAATATTAATAGTGCTATTTGGGATAAAAGAAAAGGTGGGTCCTAGGAGGGTAGGGGGTTTACTGGAATTCAACTTCAGACTGTCTACATTTCTGTATTATTTGAGTTATTTTACAATCAGAGCATACAACTTTATAATCAGAAAATGCGATTAAAATATTTCTACTCTGAGACAAAAAAATATACATTCCTTTCTAGCTTTAACCCTGGTTGTTATTTTTCTTTTTTAGCTCCACCTTAGGCCAAAATAGGAAAAAAAGGAAGCCTATTTAGTGACAAATGCAGAAGGCAGATGGTCAAGCCATCAAAGGCCAAGGGCAGGGGAGGGGCCAGAGCTCCCAGCCCTGGGTGTCTGAGGGGATAATTCTGCTTGGCCTCCTCCCTGGAAGAAAGAAGCCGGGAGCCTTTGAAGTGGTGTCTCGCTGAGCTTCTACTGCTCCCTGCTGGTTCAGCTCCATCTCCCTAGTCCTTGGGAATGATAAAATCGAATCCCATGGCCCCTGTCTATTAATTCACTTCAAATTGTTATGGACAGAAAATTGTTAGGGTGACAATAGAGAGGTTGAAGCTGTCGTTCAGGCTAAACTATCTCCAGATGCCTTTCTGCTCTCCGTGAAAGAGATGCATCTCTCAGAGTTCAAGCGGAGCTGGGTAGCGTGGGCTGTAGGTGTCTGGGAGTAGTTCCTAACCTGGGGTCTCTCTCTTCATAAAACTCTGTGTGGTCTCATGTTGTCACCCTTGAATATACGGTGCTGGCTGGGTAATTCCACATGCTTTTCATGCCTTTGCAGTTCAGTAACTTCCACGACCTTGGTCAAAAGCCTGGAGAACACAAAGAAGGCAAATCCAGAGGTAAGAGAAGAACTCTGCCATTTTGCTGCTGTGCTCAGTGAGGGCAAGGTGGAGACTGCTCCAGGATCCAGGTGGTGTCGTTATCATTCCCCTGTGAACTGTGTCTCAGTCCTCGTTATGTCTCGGCGCATCCAGTGCCTGGCGCAGAGCAACGGCTCAGGAAATCTCCATCACTGCAATGAGTCCCTGGGAGAGTGAGTGGCGTGGGGCGGACAGGGCCAGTCCAGCAGCCCCGTACATCCTTGGAGGGCCCTGGGAAAGTCCCAGTTCAAGCCCAGCTCTGCCACCTCCCTGAGCCTCAGTTTTCTCATCAGTAAAATGAGTTTAAGGACAAACATATTTGCCCCGTTGTAAGGTTCAAATAACATGATGTTAGGCAAGTGCTTTGTAATCTATGAGGCACTGTATCAATATAAAGGATGATTATGATCCATTCCAGAGTTAAGTGAAGGAGTTAGTTGTTCAGATTAAATATTCGGGGACCTTTAGAAAGAGAGGATCAAGAACTTTTTCTACCATATTAGTTTGTGATAAATAATTGCTACTAGGGACTGAGAAATGGATTAGTTTCCTTGAACTCTTTTTTTCCCCTTTTGTTCTTTCTTTTCTTCCCTCCTCCTTCCCTTCTTCCCCCTCCCTCCCTCCTTTCTTTCCCCCTTCCTTCCTTCTTCCCTCCCTCCCTCCCTCTCTCTCTCTCTCTCTCTCCTTCTTTCCTTTGAAAAACTCCTCTTATAATATTTGCCTTTCCATCTTTTGGGCTGTTTGTGACCCAAGAGTAGGATTTTCTCACAACATAGTGCAGGGGACTCCAGAAGTCCAAGACTTTGTCAATGGATGATATCACTTCTCCAAATAGTGACAGGAATGGGAATCACAAAGTACCTCTGACCTCACAGATGTGAAGTTCAGTGAGGGCTGTTCCTGGCATATAAACCCTCTGGAAGAGACGATGACAATTAGCTGCTGATGAATGCCGTCCTGCCATGACTCCAATTAGGAGGAAATAATCACAAAGTACAAATAATTTGGCAAGATAAGAATTTTCTGCTGCTACCTCAATGCCCATCCAAACAAAGATGTTTGATTTTTTTTTTTTTTTTGGCCACGCCATGCAGCACGTGGGATCTTAGTTCCCTGACCAGGGAGCGAACCCATGCCCCCTGCATTAGGAGCTTGGAGTCTTAACCACTGGACTGCCAGTGAAGTCCCAGATGTTTGACTTTTGAACCAAAGAATTTGGTTCTTAAGATAGTGTTCTTTGCTGATGAGCTAATTTTCTTAATTTCCAGGAAGCCTGAGGACTAGATTATCGTGACCTATGATAATTCTCTAGCTCTTAGTAACCCTCTGACCTACTGATTTTGGTGGTTGATGCCCTGGAGAACCCCTGTCCCCTTGAAGAGTGGTAGATAGCCTTTTCTCTGGCATGTAAGACTTGTTGAGTTTTAGGGATATTTACATGATTTTCTCCCCTCTAGAAACACATCTACTCCTCTATAACCATGCAAGAGGTGACTGATGAGGAAGAACCAAGTGGGAAGTCAGAGGCCACCTACATGACCATGGTGAGAAATATTCTGGGTCCAGCCAAGCCAGGTATCTGGAGGCAGGAAAAGGAGCTGGGAAGGATATGGCAAACTCATGGGGAATGCACATTGCTAGGTCCCCTGGGGAGGCCACTCTGCTGAGGGCAGAGGTTTTTCTAGGTAGTAGGAAAGGGTGAGAAGCTGAAGCTCTGCTGGATAGAAAAGTAATATCAAACTTGTCCTTATACCCAATTTCGAGTATTATGAGTATCTCTAGGGCTGGAGAGGATTGATCTTAGAGATAAAAGGAAGTGCCTTCATGAAGGTAGGCAAGATCTCTGCCTCATCAGTACAATACTGGTTTAACACAGCATAGTAAAGAGGGGGCTGTAAGATCCTTGCACAAGCATCGTGTCACAAGGGATTGTTTTCCTTCCTTTCAAAATGTCCCTTCCAACTCTCAGATTTTTAAATTCTGTGACTTATTATACCTTGACATAATCTAATTGCCAGCAAGGCTGCATGCTGAATTTCATGTAATAATACAGAGTCTGATTCCTACTTTCTCTTTGCTCAACTCTCCAGGGAAGTCCAGCACCTAGAAAAGACACTGGCTGTGTAGTGAGTAGGGGTAAGGACAAAAGGACTGAGCTGGCGAGGGATATGATGCTATTTGTAGACGAATGATAGGCACCCCAGCCATGGAGGGAGCAGTGTTCTGCTGGGTTCAGGAAGGCTGGCCTCCTCTGTTTATAGGATGATGGCTTGTGTTTGTTCCTGTCACACCAGCGCTAAGGACACATGACTTCCAGATGATTACAGCAGAGAAAGGTTCTGCCAGGGGAGTGTGAGATCAGAGCCCTGGCCTGGCTCCACCAAGGGAAACATAAGTTCCCCTCTGAAGTTGAATATAGTCATTCCCCTCCCCCCCCATCCTTCTCCTCTTATTGCCATGTGATGCTACAGTGACTGCCAGAACCTCACCTTAGAGACCTGCTGATACAGCTGCACAGCGGCTGCTGCTGAGTGTGTCAGCCGCCTGGGTGGTACTGTTTGCAGATAGTCTGTGGGGCAGAGATGATGGAGGAGGGAAAGCCAGCTTCAAAGCCAGCTTCCCCATGTTCACTGCCAGGTGCCTGTGATTTAAACTTTGCAGAAAACTGCACCCTTGTCCCCTTGAAACGGTTTCAATAAAGCGAGTGTGATGCGAGGCCAAGGCCGCAAACTCAAAGCCCTTCAGGGGTTGTCAAGTTATTTTAAAGCACTATGTACCAAATTAAACAAGCCCGTGGGTGAATTCTGGCCTGCGTACCACTTGTTTGAGACCTCAGGTAGGGAGGTGTTATCTGAAAGAGAGCAGGGTAAAAAAGAACCTTTGCTTCTTGATTAAATTTACTTAAATGAAGGGGGCACCACGCCGTGTCCCCTTTCTGAGGCTGTATAGCACAATGGTTAAGATCACAAGCTTTGGAGTTGGACACACCAGGGTCCAAATCTTTACCCTGACTTAGAAGCTAGCTCAATCTTAGGCAGGTAACTTAGCTTCTCTGAACCTCAGTTTCCTAATCCTTAATGGGAATAATAAAACCTATCTCTCAGGTGGTGAGGATCAAATGAGACAGTGCATGTGAAATTCAGAATGGGCCAGACAGATGGAAAGAGCTCAATAAATGGTAACTATTATGATTGAAATGCTTCTGACAAATGTGCTTTGTTTCTCTCTCCCCACAGCACCCAGTTTGGCCTTCTCTGAGGTCAGCACCAACTAGCCCATCTGACAAAAAGTCAGATGGGGGAATGCCAAGAACAGAGCAAGCCTTTTGAAAAGAAGGGGGAGTTCCCTTTGCCCTTGGCCGTGGTAGAGACTCTCTTTTCCTTGTGTCCTGAGTCCATATACCAGTTATGTCAGACCCCCTGCCCTCCCAGTCCTCCTCCGGCCTCATTGCTTAGGCAAAGGGCTGAAGATGGAGGGCTTGAAGCTTGGCAGAGAGATGGGACAGCTCTGGAGGAACAGGCCCTGATTAGGGGGAGCATGGACTTGGTCCCTCTGGAGTGGGACACTGGCCCTGGGGACCCTGACTGAGCTGCCACAGTGGCCTCAAGCATCCCATCAGGTCAGACCCTCTGCTTGGACGGTGCTCTTTGTGGATGGTTACAGGGAAGAATCACAGAGATAAAAACCAACCCAAATGATTTCTTTGGCCAATTATCCCTAAATAAATGCAGTTTGTGGAAATCATCCTGTGTTTCTACCCTGGCTGAGGGGCAAGTGGAGTCTTGGTGAGGAATCTATGGTGTGGAACTCCTGAAACAATTGAAGTGACTGGAGGAAAGCCCTGCTGTGATTTACACACTGGGGACTGGTTTGAGGCCTGGGAAAGTTTTGAGGAGGTGAATGGGGTTGGAAGCGGGGTATGAATACAGCTCTTTGATTTAACGCAGTGCTTCTTGATTCTGGCTGGGTATCAGAGTGGCTGGTGGTTCTTTGCTGGGCTCCACCAGAGAGGCGTTCTGGTTTGGAATTCATGGGTGGAGCTGGGGCACTTGCCTTTTTCAAAAGTGACACTCATGCGTCGCCAAAGAGGACAGCCACTGATTTAACTCTTGGTCTGAAATGTGAGGCTCCCTTACCTTTGGGTTACTATTGTAAGATTTAATAAGGTTAGTTTTTAAAATCCTTTGGTTCTGAACTCTTATTTCTAGTCTGGGCCCAGCTCGGATCTCCTCGTCTTTATTCCCACAGGGCCTTCCTCCTTCTCTGCATCCCACTTTTCCCTCTTAGCCATTCAGGGCCTGGATAAAGAGCAGGTCTCTTGTGGGTCTCTGATTTCTGATCCAATCTTAAGTGAGCTACATTTTTTAAAATTGGAGTATAGTTGCTTTACAATGTTGTGTTAGTTTCTGCTGTACAGCAAAGTGAATAAGCCACATGTATACGTATATCCCCTCTTCCCTGGATTTCCTTCCCATTTAGGTCACCACAGAGCATTGAGTAGAGCTCCCTGTGCTATACATTCTGTTCTCATTAGTTATCTATTTTACACATAGTAGTGTATATATGTCAATCCCACTCTCCCAATCCATCCCACCCTCGTTTCCCGCCTTGGTATCCATACGTTTATTCTCTACATCTGTATCTCTATTTCTGCTTTGCAAATAATTTCATCTATACCATTTTTCTAGACTCCACATATATGCATTAATACACAATATTTGTTTTTCTCTTTCTGACTTACTTCACCCTGTATGACAGTCTCTAGGTCCATACATGTCTCTACAAGTGACCCAGTTTCATTCCATTTTATGTCTGAGTAGTATTCCATTGTATATATGTACCACATCTTCTTTATCCATTCCTCTGTTGATGGACATTTAGGTTGTTTCCATGTCCTGGCTATTGTAAATAGTGCTGCAATTAACATTGGGGTGCACGTATCTTTTTGAATTATGGTTTTCTCCGGATATATGCCCAGGAGTGGGATTGCTGGGTCATATGGTAGTTCTATTTTTAGTTTTTTAAGGAACCTCCACACTGTTCTCCATAGTGGCTGTATCGATTTATATTCCCACCAACAGTGTAAGAGGGTTCCCTTTTCTCCACACCCTCTCCAGCATTTATTGTTTGCCGATTCTTTGATGATGGCCATTCTGACCGGTGTGAGGTGATACCTCATTGTAGTTTTGATTTGCATTTCTCTAATAATTAGTGATGTTGAGCAGCTTTTCACGTGTTTGTTGCCCATTTGTATGTCTTCTTTGGAGAAATGTCTATTTAGGTCTTCTGCCCATTTTTTGATTGGGTTGTTTGTTTTTTTGATATTGAGCTGCATGAGCTGTTATATTTTGGAAGTTAATCCCTTGTCTGTTGATTCATTTGAAAATATTTTCTCCCTTTCTGAGGGTTGTCTTTTCGTCTTGTTTATGGTTTCCTTTGCTGTGCAAAAGCTTTTAAGTTTCATTAGGTCCCATTTGTTTAGTTTTGTTTTTATTTTCATTACCCTAGGAGGTGGGTCAAAAAAGATCTTGCTGCGACTTATGTCAAAGGGTGTTCTGCCTGTGTTTTCCTCTAAGGGATTTATAGTGTCAGGCCTTAGCTTTAGGTCTTTAATCCATTTTGAGGTTGTTTGTTTATTTATTTATTTATTTTTTATAATGGGTTTTCTAAATTTAGGTTTTTTTTTTAAACATCTTTATTGAAGTATAATTGCTTTACAATGGCGTGTTAGTTTCTGCTGTATAACAAAGTGAATCAGCTATGCATATACATATATTCCCATATCCCTTCCCTCTTGCGTCTCCCTCCCTCCCACCCTCCCTATCCCACCCCTCTAGGTGGTCACAAAGCACCGAGCTGATCTCCCTGTGCTATGTGGCTGCTTCCCACTAGTTATCAGTTTTACATTTGGTAGTGTATATATGTACATGCAACTCTCTCACTTTGTCCCAGCTTACCCTTCCCCCTCTCCATGTCCTCAAGTCCATTCTCTATTTCTGCGTCTTTATTCCTGTCCTGCCCCTAGGTTCTTCTTCACCATTTTTTTTTTTTAGACTCCATATATATGTGTTGGCATATGGTATTTGTTTTTCTCTTTCTGACTTACTTCACTCTGTATGACAGACTCTAGGTCCATCCACCTCACTACGAATAACTCAATTTCATTTCTTTTTATGGCTGAGTAATATTCCATTGCATATATGTGCCACATCTTCCATATCCATTCATCTGTCGATGGACACTTAGGTTGCTTCCATGTCCTGGCTATTGTAAATAGAGCTGCAATGAACATTGTGGTACATGACTCTTTTTGAATTATGGTTTTCTCAGGGTATATGCCCAATAGTGGGAATGCTGGGTCATATGGTAGTTCTATTTTTAGTTTTTTAAGGAACCTCCATACTGTTCTCCATAGTGGCTGTATCAATTTACATTCCCACCAACAGTGCCAGAGAGTTCCCTTTTCTCACACCCTCTCCAGCATTTATTGTTTGCAGATTTTTTGATGATGGCCATTCTGACTGGTGTGAGGTGATACCTCATTGTAGTTTTGATTTGCATTTCTCTAATGATTAGTGATGTTGAGCATTCTTTCATGTGTTTGTTGGCCATCCGTATATCTTCTTTGGAGAAATGTCTATTTAGGTCTTCTGCCCATTTTTGGAATGGGTTGTTTGTTTTTTTGCTATTGAGCTGTGTGAGCTGCTTGTAAATTTTGGAGATTAATCCTTTGTCAGTTGCTTCATTTGCAAATATTTTCTCCCATTCTGAGGGTTGTCTTTTCGTCTTGTTTATGGTTTCCTTTGCTGTGCAAAAGCTTTGAAGTTTCATTAGGTCCCATTTGTTTAGTTTTGTTTTTATTTCCATTTCTCTAGGAGGTGGGTCAAAAAGGATCTTGCTGTGATTTATGTCATAGAGTGTTCTGCCTATGTTTTCCTCTAAGAGTTTGATAGTGCCTGGCCTTACATTTAGGTCTCTAATCCATTTTGAGTTGATTTTTGTGTATGGTGTTAGGCAGTGTTCTAATTTCATTCTTTTCCATGCAGCTGTAAGTAGAGCTACATTTTTTTTTTAAATATTTTATTTATTTATTTATTTATGGCTGTATTGGGTCTTCGTTTCTGTGCGAGGGCTTTCTCCAGTTGCGGCAAGTGGGGGCCATTCTTCATCGCGGTGCGCGGGCCTCTCACTATCGCGGCCTCTCTTGTTGCGGAGCACAGGCTCCAGACGCGCAGGCTCAGTAATTGTGCCTCACGGGCCCAGTCGCTCCGCGGCATGTGAGATCTTCCCAGACCAGGGCGCGAACCCGTGTCCCCTGCATTGGCAGGCAGATTCTCAACCACTGCGCCACCAGGGAAGCCCGGAGCTACATTTTTGAAGGGATTCCTGAACTCTGCAAATATCAAGAACCCTCTATACCACACTCATCCTTCACTTCCTCTTTTACCAACGGCTCTCAGGTCTCCACCTGGAGGCCTGAAGCCTCTTGTTGTTCAGCCATGGCTAAGAGTCATTAAATGTTTCCTTCTCACCTGTCAGCTCTCAATAAGGAGTATGTCAATAATTTACAGTATGTGGATTGAAGGCAATATCCTGTCCAAGACATACCAGAGAGGGGACACGTGTTGACATGATAAGGAGAGGGGGGAGAAGGAGTCTTTCATATACTAAGAGTTCATGGGGAGGAAGTGGTTTCATTTCTGGGCTATAAGGTAACATGCTCTCCTGGGCTAAGGGGCCCTTTTCCATTTCCTCAATTATTGTTTTCATAGGATGACAACCTTCAGGATACCTAGTGAGATGGATGGGTGGTGATTGTACATCTGTTGTTCTGGGTGGAAGGGGATACTTGGGATAAGAGCTGGAGGGTGGGCTGGGCAGCTTATCCATACGTTCCTTCCTGCAGAGGGTGCTTTCCCCCGGGAAGTGTGGGCATGCCCCTCCAGAGTTTGACTTGCCCACATCAAATCTGAATTTGATTCATCCAAGGTTCGACTTCCATTCTAAGGAGGAGGAAGAGGAAGCCCACCTCTCTCCCACAAGCTTACCTCTCCGCAAATCTTCCTCTTATACACAGGCATGGAGTCAAAGTTGAGAGTGCAAGTCCACAGCTGTCAAATATAATTTTGCCCCAAACCAAAATAGCCCTGCAGGGGACCATGGAAAAGACCTGCTTGCTCCCTCATGCCCTTCGCCTAGGGGTGGCCGTCTACTAAATCCAGGGCCATGAAGGCATATGGCGTAGGACATGGCTTCAAGGTCAAATAGGCCTGGTTTAAATCTTGGCTCTGCCTCTTGCTCTCTCTTCAATATTGCAAAGTTTATGTCAATTCTTTGAGGCTATTTCCCAGATATAAAATATATTGTGGGGACTAAATGAGGTCAGTTAGGGGCTAGAGCCTGGTCTGGGCCCTCCAGCCTCTTCCAGTGTGTTTCCCCCAGTGGATTTGTCTTCTAATGATTCTGTCCCCATCTCCCATTAATTTTTATTTCTATGGGCAGGAAGCCCTTGCAACCCTAAATACCTAAGTTCCTCTTCCCATTCAAAGAAAGAGTTAGGAAGCTGAGCTCAGTGAAGGGCTTTGCATAGCTCCAAGGGGTGACATTCTGAAGGGTATGAAACCTGCTGGAGATGGAGCAAACTGGATCTCCTGGTAGATCCAAGCAGTTTTGTTACTCAAATTTGTAGTATTTTAAGTCTCTAGGACACCAGATGCTCCCATATTCAAAGGCTTCTAGAAGCAAGCAGGCTTTTGCCAACAGAAAGCAGCATAAGGGTAGAGGGGGTGGGGCCACCCAAGAATAATGGATAATCTGGCACTGTCACAGTTTGGCTATTGGAATTGAAAACAGTTCAGCCTGTTTGTCCACTGCGGACCTGCAGAAGATGTGTCTCCTATCAAAGGCTGCAGCCTTCCACCAGCCCTTTGGTCTTTTGTTTCTCTTTGCCACCCCACTCTTTCTCCTTTTGGCTAGTCCATATGCTTGCATGTCTATACTGGCAATTTTCTTTTATAAAACACTAGCTCTGTGTGTGTGCGTGTGTGTGTGGAAGGGGTCACACTGCCACTGATTTGGCTCAGTTGCTTAGACCCAAAGAACCTTAGGTTGCAAGTTTTATCCCAACACAGACCAGTTATCTTCTCACTAAGAATAAACAAAGTTTCTCAAGACTCCTGACCTTCTGTCCTGGCCAGCTGGTTTGCAAATGTGGTTTGGTCTTCCTCAAGGGAGATCAGGCGATCCATTACCACTTCTATAAAGCCCAACTTTCGAAACACCCCTTCTTTATCAAAAAATAAGGGAACTTGGAGTTTTCACAGAAAGCTAAACCCCTTCTTAGTTCATAGATGGCGAGAGCAATAGTGATTTACTTGTCCCAGAACTTTCAAAGCCCTTGTCTGAACCCCACATCATATGTTCATGGCCTTCTGAGATTGGGTACCATCTTGTCTACCCATCCACATCTCTCATTTTTTTTTTTTCCATGACAGGAACCCTCTGCTCCATATACCTTTGTCTTTTGTGCTTCTGAGCCTTTGCTCTTGGTGTTCCCCTGCCTGGAATTCCCTTTTCCTTCTTGCCTGCCCAAATCAATATTCCTTCAAGGCCCTGCTCGAGTCTCGCCTGGGTGATCTCCTATTTCTCACATCTTCCTAGATGTCTCTACACTTATCAGATTTTATCTTCTGATGTTCTCTGATTGTTTCATGGGTGTGAGGCTTTATTTTCTGCGAGAGATCTTAAACTCTTAGAGATCCTGTTTAGGTCTTTTCTGTGAGCTTTGCAGCATCTGACCCCATGTGGAACATTCCCTTATTGAATGGAATTCCTAGGGTGTGGAGTGGCTCGATCTGGCTCCCAGTCCTGGTTCTACCACACTTTGGCTGTGGAAGGTCAGGCTGATGGAGTTTCTGCTCTTTCCCCAGATGTAAAATAGACATTCATTCATTCATTCATTTTCATCTGCTCAGGGACCAGTAGTGGCCCAGCACAAACTAAACAGAATAAGACACAACCCCTGTCTTTAAGAAGCTACAGTCTTGGGCTTCCCTGGTGGCGCAGTGGTTGAGAATCCGCCTGCCAATGCAGCGGACACGGGCTCGAGCCCTGGTCTGGGAAGATCCCACGTGCCGCGGAGCAACTGGGCCTGTGAGCCACAACTACTGAGCCTGCGTGTCTGGAGCCTGTGCTCCGCAATAAGAGAGGCGGCGACAGTGAGAGGCCCGCGCATCGTGATGAAGAGTGGCCCCCGCTCGCCGCAACTAGAGAAAGCCCTCGCACAGAAACTAAGACCCAACACAGCCAAAAATAAATAAATAAATAAATTTATTAAAAAAAAAAAAAGAAAGAAAAAGAAGCTACAGTCTAGTTGGGGAGATAAGATGTATAAACAAAAAATGACAATACTCCCTGACTCAGGCAACCCAGATGTACTGTAGATGGGAGTTGATACATTTGTCTCCCTAGTTAGAAGGTAAGCTCTCAAAGGGTGAGCTGTATATCACTCGTTTCTGGGTCTCTGGTTTCTAGCCTAGTGTCTGGCACATAGGGGACATTAAATAGATATTTGAGTTTGTTGACTGAGGGAATTGGTAAATGAGTGAATGGACCCAGGGTCACAGCAGCAGAGAGAGGAGAGGTATGTAGGTACGACAAAGAAGGGGTTACTTTGTAGCAGGTTTTTGAAGAAGGACGAGGAGCTGGCTGAGCAGACAAGGGAGGAAGGGCGTTCCTAGAAGAGGAAACTGCAAAGGCAGAGACACCATGATGCGAAGCCCTATGCGGGGTAAGAGAAACCTCGCCTGGTGTGGAATGGCTTGGGAAGGGCCCGGGCAGAGAAGAGAGGTGAGTGAGATTGTTATCCCTGAGCAGGCTGCCGGTTGCTCTGCCCATTTAACCCTAAGTTTGTTCCTGCTTGCCAGTGCCTTCTCCGCAACCCCTCAAACCTGGCCTCTGCATTGCCCCTTGCTCCTGGGTTGCAAACCTTTTAATATTAGCTGAAGGTGTTACTTCTCAATCTTTACTGTGCTCAAGAAACACCTAAAGATCTTGTTAAAAATGCAGATTCTGATGCTTTGGGTCTGAGGTGGGGCCTGTGACTGTACATTTCTAAGGAGATCCCAGGTGATGCTGGTCCAGTAAGGCAGTGGTACCTAGGGAGGCTCTTTGTAGCTTCAACCACGAATTCCAAAGGCAAAAGGAAACTACCTTCCTTTAGGTTATTTGTAACAGTCTTCCCCAGCAGGGTAGGTAATTGAGTGTTGTCTAATAAAATCTTCACGGATAAATGGCACTGGGTAGAAATGCCAAAAATAGGGCTTCATTTCCCAAATGGCCAGTCTTCAACAGTGGTGTCTTCATTCTGCAAAATACCTCTTCAAGTTTCTGCTTCCCAGGCTTTTATTGGCTCCTGGGGAAAGCGTATTCTTTGGGAGCAAATGGGCATCTGGAGGCCCACGTGAGTTGAGGGGAGGTTCTGGGGTAGCTCTCCTCCCGACTCACCCTGCCAGGGTGTCTCTCCCCTGATCTGGCACCTTCTGACCCTTGGTCCTGGAGGGCTGAGTTGGACAAAGGCTATAGAGTCATATACTTGGTTTCTCTTAGCCAAATTCTGGATAGAGGCAAAGGAACTTCTGGATCCCCTCTTGTCTCAGATGTCCCCAAAATAGAAGCGTCTGGATCCAGTGTGAGACCAAGTGAGCCCGGTAATCAGCTTCCCTGGGCCTCACAGGCACGCTCAGCTGCATTAAGAAAAAGGAGGAGGCCGGCTATGTCAAACCAAAACTCTCGGGCTGACATGGTGCTGCAGACCTGGCCGAGGGGCTGTGCGGGAGCCAGGGCACGGGCTGCTGCCAATCTATCTCTCCGGGCACACCTGGGAGCCAGGCCACTGCTGACAGCGGAGGAGGCCTGGGGCCTGAGGGTTGTGACCACCGGATGACACTTTTCTCCCTAGGCTGCCCCATCTCTTCTTCTCTGATTTTCCTTCCCTTGGGCTGTGAGCTCTGTGAATGCATGAGCCAGCTGCAGCCAGACTCTGGTGGAGCGACAGAGGAACTTTGGCGACGGAGTCTGTGCAAGGTCCAGGCATGGACAACCACCTCTGGTGTGGAGGAGCACAGATGCCTTCTCTCCGCCTTTCTGCCTTTAGCAACTGCCACCCAAATTTGGCCCACTCCACTCCTCTCCAGCCTAGGACAGCTTCAGCGGCCTCAGCTAGATTTTACTGCCTTCACGATGATGTGGACGATGTCCCACTCCTCTCCAAATTCATTCATTCATTCATTCAGGGTGTCCCCGTGCAGCTATGCAGCACCTGTTTATTGAGTGTCTGCTTTGAACCAAGCACTGTGCTGGCCTCTCATTTGGTTCCTCCATGCCCTGCCTCTTAGCATCTTCTTTTATACACACACACACACACAAACACACACACACACACACACACACACACACACACACACGCAGAGGCCCTTGCTTCGTCTAGTCCAGTCTTCTCTTCCCTGTGTCTCTAAACAACCCAAGGGAAGGTGTCGTGTCTCCTCCCCTTGGCAACAGGCGATGTGGAATACTGGACATACCCAGTGTCTCACACAGACCTCAGCTTGAGTCTTGGCTCTGACTCTGCCCTTAACTATCCTAGGTAACTTGAGTGGGTTAGGCCCTGTCGGCCTCTGTTTCCTCATTGCAATTAAAAAAAAAGAGAGAAGAAATCACCTCTTCCAGGCTTACAATTAAGTACAGACTTTTAAAGACTTGGCACAGAGTTAATGCTCTAAGATGTGGGTGGCTCTCTCCTTGGTGCATCAGTGGCCCATCGCAAGTGCGTGTAGTGGCTGCGTGAGAACCTGTGTTCTCCTCAAATGTCTCCCCAGAAGAGTGGGGGTCACCTTATCTGCTTAGGGCCACGTGGGTACTCCACCCCAAGTTCTCCTACTTGTGATACTAGCCTAATGTTTTCTCCCTTTTTCAACATCTGTTGAAACAACTAGTTTCAACATCTGGTCTTGTGTCACCTACCTCCCCCCCACTTTTTTTCTTGGAATATTTTAAAGCAAATTTCAACCATCGTATCATTTCACCTATAAGCACTCCGGTGTGTATAATAGATAAAGATGTTAAAGAACATAACCACAATTTTTTTTTTTTTTTTTTGGCCATACCATGGGGCATGCGGGATAATAGTTCCCCGACCAGGGATCGAACTCGCGCCCCCCTCAGTGGAAGCACGGAGTCTTAACCACTGGATGGCCAGGGAAGTCCCAACCACAAAAAAATTTTAACGCCCCCCCAATCAAGAATTATTCATTAATATAATCTAAAACACCCAGTCCATATTTATTTTCTTCCCAATTATCTCAACAATGTCTTTTTACTGTTGATTTGATTGAATCAGGATTCCCCAAAAGTTCATGTTACAAATGATTGTAAGAGCTCTTAGGTATTTTTACACCAACCTGCTGTTCTGTTTTCAGTGGAAATGCTAGAAAAATGAGGAAGTTCTTACTTCCTGAAAGTCTCCCAACTCACTTCCCTGAACCCTTTTCAAACAAAACAAAAATTAGCATCTCCTTTTTTGGGTGTTTTTAAATGACAAAAAGAATTCACCCCTCACAGCAGCTTTGAAATAAATGGGTTCCTCAAACAACTTTCCAACTCCAACAATCACCCAAGTGAAGAAAAAAGGCAGGCCATGCTTTAGTTCTGGTTTTGGAGGGTAAAAATTTCTCAGGAACTTTGCTCTTTGCAGACAGATTTTTTACGCCCTCCCACCTGCTTTTCGAAATCCACCAACCACAAAATTTACTCCATCCACTTTTTTCTCTCTCCCTTCCACACTCCCTCTCTCTTTTTAGCAGCAACATACAAGCCGGCCATATTAGAGAGATGGAAATAAAGCTTCCTTAATGTTGTATGTGTCTTTGAAGTACATCCGTGCATTTTTCTTTTAGCATCTAACCATTCCTCCCCTGTAGCCCTCGGCCCCTCAAATCACCCTCTCCCCTATCCCACCCGACTAACATCTCAGTCTCTGAAAATGCACAAAGATGCCTGGCTACCTCGCCCTGCCTTCAGTCTCACGGGGCTCAGTCTCTTTTTCTCTTTGGGTAAGTTAGACTGCACATCTGCATGCTCCTGAGGGTCCAGAAGTGCAGCCGCAACAGGAGGAGGATGGGGGCCGGGGGCAGGAAAGAAGACATCGCTTGAGCCTCCCTTCGGCGTTGTCCTTGGGAAGGGAGGCACAGGGATGGGGGGAGACGTGGCTGGGGACTGCATAACGCTGGGACGACTTGGTCGCAGAAATGTTGGGTCAGGGGATCTGAGTGTTCCTCGGAGGTGTCAATTGTCAAGGGAGGTGATTTTTCTTTGGATTTCCCTGAAATGGACGTATGTGGGGGGGCTGGGGGCGGAGGGTAGGCTGATGTGCAGAGCCTCTTCATGGATTTTTTCTTTTAGCTGCTACAAATCTCCTGGGACTTAATGCTCCCTTACGGGGCTTCTTCTGTGAACCCTGATCTTTGGAATCTGGTGGATTTAGGATATCAGAAAAGAGTGTACGGGGGAGTAGGGGGGCAGAAAGTTGAGTCTGGGTCTGGCTTCCTGGAAATCTGTACCACCGATTTGTTGCAGTGTGTGGAGGCGTAGGTGGGAAGCAGGCTTGAGGAATGATCTCTGCATTGGGAAGAGAACGGCTGAAGCAGGCACTGATGGAGAAGCTCTCTGGCTTGGGCCAGATGGAGTGGAGGAGGGGTCAGGTGAAGGGATCAGAAAAAAAAAAAAGAAAGAAAAGGAACACATGAGTGTGGTTGTGGCCCTTTGGATCATGTCTCCGAACTGTCCAGCCCCACCTTGCAGACTGTCAAGAGATCCAAATGCTAATTTCATACATGGCCGCTCATGGACTTCCTGGTGGGTAGGTGGGCTAGGGAGTCACTTGCGAGCCTGCTTTATAGGTAGTTTCCTTCTTGCTCTTAAACTTACTCATTGCTGGCATAGCAATTGAGGATCCAGTCCAACGGCTGTCAGTGAGAATACTCCCCATCCCAAAGTCTCTCTCTCACTCCTTCTCTCCCTCTTTTTCTCTCCTTCTCTGGCATGCTGTGCTGGATATTGGGCAGGAGTGCTAGAGACAGCCCAGGGCCCCCTGACAGCTAACACGATAAGGCCTATGAGCTTTGCTGAGTTACTGAACATATTAACAACACAGCAGGAGCGTTAGGGAAGCGCAGGCACTAGAGACAGCATGAGCCTTGGACTCGATCTGGGTTTAAAGCCACCTTTGTCATTTACTTCATACTATCGGCAAGTTACTCCCCTCTGAGCTTCAGTTCTTTCCTGGGTGAACTGGAGAATACCTACTGCCTGCGTTTTTTGTGAGTCTGGCACATAGCAAGTGCTCAATAATAGCTAGCCTTTATGAACTCTTTTCACGTGCCCACGAGCTGTGTATCTTGTTTAGTCCTCACGGCAATTGGTTACCGTATGGGGCAGATACATTATGATCCTCACGTTACAGATGAGGAAACAGGCACAGAGAAGTTAAGTAACTTGCCCAATAAGGTCACAGTAGTTTAAGGGGAGCCGAGATTTGAACCCCTGGTTGTCTGACTTCACCCCATTCTTTTTTTTTTTTTTAACATCTTTATTGGAGTATAATTGCTTTACAATGGTGTGTTAGTTTCTGCTGTATAATAAAGTGAATCAGCTATACATATACATATATTCCCATATCCCTTCCCTCTTGCATCTCCCTCCCTCCCACCTTCCCTATCCCACCCCTCTAGGTGGTCACAAAGCACGAGCTGACCTCCCTGTGCTATGTGGCTGCTTCCCACTAGCTAGTTATTTTACATTTGGTAGTGTATATATGTCCATGCCACTCTCTCACTTCGTCTCAGCTTACCCTTCCCCCTCCCCGTGTCCTCAAGTCCATTCTCTATGTCTGCATCTTTATTCCTGTCCTGCCCCTAGGTTCTTCAGAACCATTTTTTTTTTTTTTAGATTCCATATATATGTGTTAGTATACAGTATTTGATTTTCTCTTTCTGACTTACTTCACTCCATATGACAGACTCTAGGTCTATCCACCTCACTACAAATAACTCAGTTTCGTTTCTCTTTACGGCTGAGTAATATTCCATTGTATATATGTGCCACATCTTCTTTATCCATTCATCTGTCAATGGACACTTATTGCTTCCATGTCCTGGCTATTGTAAATAGAGCTGCAATGAACATTGTGGTACATGACTATTTTTGAATTATGGTTTTCTCAGGGTATATGCCCAGTAATGGGATTGCTGGGTCGTACGGTAGTTCTATTTTTAGTTTTTTAAGGAACCTCCATACTATTCTCCATAGTGGCTGTATCAATTTACATTCCCACCAACAGTGCAAGAGAGTTCCCTTTTCTCACACCCTCTCCAGCATTTATTATTTGCAGATTTTTTGATGATGGCCATTCTGACTGGTGTGAGGTGAAACCTCATTGTAGTTTTGATTTGCATTTCTCTAATGATTAGTGATGTTGAGCATTCTTTCATGTGTTTGTTGGCAATCTGTATATCTTCTTTGGAGAAATGTCTATTTAGGTATTCTGCCCATTTTTGGATTGGGTTGTTTGTTTTTTTGCTATTGAGCTGCATGAGCTGCTTGTATATTTTGGAGATTAATCCTTTGTCAGTTGCTTCATTTGCAAATATTTTCTCCCATTCTGAGGGTTGTCTTTTCGTCTTGTTTATGGTTTCCTTTGCTGTGCAAAAGCTTTTAAGTTTCATTAGGTCCCATTTGTTTATTTTTGTTTTTATTTCCATTTCTCTAGGAGGTGGGTCAAAAAGGATCTTGCTGTGATTTATGTCATAGAGTGTTCTGCCTATGTTTTGCTCTAAGAGTTTTATAGTGTCTGGCTTTACATTTAGGTCTTTAATCCATTTTGAGTTTATTTTTGCTTCACCCCATTCTTAACCACTGAATTCTACTGCCCCCAATATTTAAGAAATGATGCTGCTATAGTAACAATAATTTGGATCAAAGAATCTTAAGTACAGGCAAAAAGAGGGGAGTTGGGTGAGCGACCAGTGTACAAGGAAATGAGGATGGAGGACAGACAACCTCTTTGGGGAGTTAGGGAGAGCTTCCTGCAGGAGGGAGAGCCTTATCTAAGTGAAGAAAGCAAGGGGGCTCGGGGACCAGGACCAGGGTGTTGCTTAGAGGAAGATGGAATCTAGGGTGAAGAGGTCAGGGTATGGGGGCTGTGAGGCAGTGGTGGGAGGAAGCTAAAGCCTCTGCAAACCTGGATGGGGGGAGGGTGCAGGAGTAAGGACCTTGAACTTGAACTTGATTGGCGCTGTGATGAGGCATACCCTGGTACTCCAAGGCAGAGGGCTCAAGTGGACAATGGAACCTTGGTGGTTGTAGCAGCATCAGTCCCCAAGATGGAGGGATGTCACAAGTGACAAGGGAGGGGGCTGAGACAGGGCCTGGGTTTGTGAGGATGACTACAGAGCTGACAAAGGGACAGGGGACAGCTGGCCAACCTGCTGTACACATGACAGAAGCACATGAGACCAGTTTTCAGTTAGATGCAATCCAAATGATTGGTTTTCCTTAGAGTTTTTCTCAAAACTCTTGGCTCCATGGTCACTGGCCTGGTTACCAAAGTCTGGGTTATGTTAGGCGAGGCTTAGAAAGTGGAGTCTGGTCCTCACTCAAGCCCACTGCACACGGACACACAGGGGAAAACGCCTTCCCTTCCCTCTACAGACTTTTATCGAGTGCCCACTGTGTGTCACATGCTGTTCTGGGTCCAGGGATGCCAAGATAAATAAGAATCAGCTCCCCAGAGTCTCCCGAGGGACTAGGGAACATAAACAAAAAATAGTAATGCAGCACCCCGGTGCTGTTAGCAGCTAACCTCTGGTGGGGGCTGACCATGTGCCAGGCACTGCTGTGAGCTTTATGTTTTAGTATTCAATCCTCACAACAGCCCCAGGAGGTAGGGCCTATTGTTGTCTCCCATTTTACGGATGAGGAAACTGAGGTGCTGGGAGGTGAACCATCTTTCGCAAGATCAGACCACAGTTCTAGAGCGCTGGTCTTGGCCACTATGCCATTCTGCCTCCTGGTCTGGAAGTGACAGAAACCTCCCGGTCTGGGGAGAGGGCATGGGCACTGGAGAAGCTGCCACGGGGGCGATGCCTTGTTAGCTGGGATCTGCGGGGTAAGCAGGAGGGCTCAGGGGCAGCAGGGTGAATGAGCTTCCCAACTTGCAGCAAAAACACGTGCAAAGGCATGGAGGAGTGGGAGAAGGCGGCGTTTTCAGAAAAGTAAGAACTCCAGGGTCACTGGAGTGGTGGAAGCGTGAAGGGTTGGGAGCAGGACAGGAAATGAGGCTGGGGTGCTGGATGGTCCCAGATGGCAAAGGGCTCAGAAGCCCAGGAGCCTGGACGAGATCCTGTAAGCAGCAGGGAGCCAATGGCGATTGGGGGTGAGGGGTGACAAGGACAGGTGCTCTCCTGGCTGCATGGGGGTGGCCTGGCCTGGGAGGGAGACCTGAGGCGGTGGGTCTGAATGGTAAGGCAGCCCAGGAGTTGGGCTGCGTGTCACAGTCACTTGGGAGGCAGGGGCTGCCCTGGGACACAGCGTGCTCCAGAAGGGTGGGGACTAATTTCTCTGCTTAGACAAACTCCGTTCTTTTTTTTTTTAACCAAGAAGAAAATTAACCTACCTCATAGGTTGCTGTAGGGTTGGAAAGAGGCGTGAAGAGAATTAACTTCTAGTCTCTGTAGGAAATAGTGTTTGACAGGAGATGAGCAAATTTTTGTGATCTCTGCAAGACGGGCCAGTTAGAAAAGTATATGACATGGGGCCTGAGGTGCCCAGATACGCCTTAGAGAGAGTGAGGGGGCCTGGGCACCGGTGAAGTTTTGGAACTGAGCTCAAAAGTCACATCCTTACGGTACCCTTGTTGAATCATTTCCTTTCTGTGGGTTGGAGATCAGAGACTCAGGCTCCAGACCTGGTCCCAAAGGGGACAACCAGGAAGACTGTGAGCCCCCCTTGTATGGAGGTTCCTTTAAAGAAGACCATTCCCCTCTGGCCAGCCTGACTGGCTGGGGGCTGACATGGGGGCCGGACCTGCCATGTAGACAGCAGGAGGACTGAGCCCTGCGACCCCTTGGAACAAAAATCACCCCCTCACCCAGCCTCCACCCCTCAAGCTGCTGTCTAGAGCCTGGCAGCCTGGCAGCCTGGGTTCCAATCTAGCTTTGTCACTTACCAGCTGTGAACTTGGGCTATTCATTTACCTTCTTTGTGCTCCATTTCCTCACCTGGAAAGTGGGGGTGATAATAGGGCTGTTGTATTAAATGAGGTGATATCTGTAGGGTATGTAAACAGCGCCTGGCACACAGTAAGCACCTTGTTGTTACTATGAAGTCCTTTTGTGGCCCTAGCTGTGGATTCGGCTAATTTCCTGAAGCAGCAGAGTTCATCAGGAGCCCAGGATTTTGCTCACAACTCTGTCCTCGTTGCATGATGATTTCCTCATCTTTAATGAGGGCCTGGATTGGTGAAAGGCCTAAGGCCCTTGCCCTGAGCTGGGACCCTGGGAGACCTCAGGTGGAAGTGGGCGCTGTACTGGGAGCCAGGAACCGTGATTCGGGACCCGGCTTGTCCCTACCTGCTGTGTGTCTCTCTCAGGCCTCACTTTCTTCGTTGGTAAGGTGATGGAGCTGGATCTACAGTTCCCGAGGTTCCCCCTGCTTTGGTGGCTCTTGTTCCTCTCTCTGCAGTTGGGACTTGACGGTTGACCTCTCTGACCACTAGAGGGCACATGTGTCCGCCTGGTGCCTCCTGCAGGCCGCGCCATAGGGATGCGGGGAAGGACCCGGATTGCACCTCTCAGTCTGCCCCCCTCCTGCTGGCCAGAAAAGGCCCCTCACTCCCCAGGGCCCTGCCCTCCCGCACAGCAGAGTGCTAGCTCCTTCAAGATGGAGGGAGCTCCTGGTAGGGTTCAAGTTCTGTCTCTGGAGTGATGTTGTGGCCTGGGGCGGGACAGAGGCAGGGGTGGGTCAGCCAGATGTGTGGGACCTACTTCCTAATGCCACTTGGAGGCTCCTTTTGCTCAGGTGCCCTGGGAAGGTCGCCGAACCTTCCCAGGGAAGGTGCTAGGGAAGCAAGGTGTTCCTGGGATGTGAGGTAAGCTCAGGACACGGCCCTGCCGGGCTCCTTCCCTGAAGATACCTCCGCCTCTGCAGAGCGGGGGCGGAGATGGCATTTTCAGCACACCTCCTCCTAGCCTGGCGCTGTGCTCAGTGCTTTCATAACGCTGTGAGAGTGAGGAGATAGGAACTGGGCTTTGTTCTCCTGGGGGTGCCGCTCAGCCTCTCCAGTTCCTATTTCCCTGCTGAGCACTTGAGCACACCTGGAAGCCTGGCCTTGCAGGTGGGGCCGTGTGCCTGTGCCTCTGTCTAGGGCTGGGTCCTGACCTCCCTGGCCAGCAGTTCAGAGCGTCTCCTGTTCTTAAGTCCTGCCTACTGGCCCTGGCCACTCATCCCAAGGGACGAGCTGAGTGGAAGGACTTTGCTATCCCTGCTTCCAGGCTGCAGTGCTGCTGCCCCTGGGGTGGGGCCGGGCAGCTTTGCACAACGAAATCTTTTGCAAAACGCGAGCCCTGTGCAATCCGGGGGAATTCCAAGGGGCTGCCCTGAGGGGTCAGGCTCCAAGGTGCCCCTGCCGGGAGACTGCCCCAGAAGCCCTTCCTGCTTAGGGGGCGGAACCTGAGGACAATTTAGGCTACCCTTTGCCTTATTTTTATTTTGTATTTTTTTTTTTGGCTGTGCCTTGAAGCTTGCGGGATCTTAGTTCCCCGATCAGGGACTGAACCCTGGGCCACCGCAGTGAAAGTGCCGAGTCCTAACCACTGGAGCGCCAGGGAATTCCCCTACCCTTTGCTTTACATATTTTATCTTATTTAATTATTACCATAACCCCAGGAGGTAGGTATCATCAGCTGCGTTTTACAGAGGACGGGCCTGAGGCTCAGAAGAGGGAGGAACTTGCCCATGTTCTCCCAGCCGACAGAAGGCAGAGCTGGGATTGAACCACGTCTAATGGGGTCTCCGTGCCTCCTAGCTGCCCCCTGCCGCCCCCTAGTGGCTTCTCTCACTCAGAAGAATAGTGTCCTAGTCCTGGCCTAACGCTGGGACCTCAGCTCTCTCCAGTTGCCCCCTTGATCACTCTGCTGATTGTGTTCCGATGTGTGATGCTCATTCCAACCGCTGGAACTTTCCTCTTGATGTTCTGCTGCCTTGGATTCCTTCAAAATTTCAAATGGCTCACTCCTTCACTTTAGTGGGGGGGCCACCTACAGGGCACCGCTCGGAGCAGCTTTCCCTGAGCACCCGATGTCAAACACACCCTGCACCTTGCTTTATTTTTTACAGCCCTTGCCTGTGAATCAATACCTAAAGTTACATCATTTCTTTTCCCTGTTAATGTCTGTCCCCCTCCCTAGAATATAAGCTCCATGTTACAGTACCTCTGCCTGCCTCCATCATAGCAATAATCCCTGGGGCCTAGACTGAGTGCCTGGGGCACAGGAGGTGATTTATAAATATTTGGTAAATGAGTGAATGAATGATTGATACTGAGCATTACTGCTTCTCCTTTATAAAGAATATTCATCTCTTGGGATGAGGCTTTGACCATATTGGCAGAGAAGTTTAGAATTCAGCCCAGGGCTAGGGTGAGGTGAGTGCAGTGCCCAGGGTGCAAAATTTAAGGAGGTGTTTGCATGACCCTGAGGGTGGGCACCCCCTTAAATCTCGTGCCCAAGGCTTTCTGCCCCTCTGTGGGCAGGGGGTGGGATGGGCACTGCAGCTTCAGCTGGGAGGGCTTTGGCTCACTCCCCTCACCCTAGCCTCTGCCCTGCTTGGAATGTCAGTGTGGGCTGGGCCTTCTCAGGCCACACACCCAGGGCTCCTGGACCAGGTCCAGCGCTCCCCAGAGGATTCTGCACCCTGCTGTCCCTGCAGCCTGTATCAGCTCCTTGCCGTGGTGTGTCCAGGCCTGGCATCTCCAAAAGGGACTCCTGTCCTTGTAGACCCATCAGTTGATCACTTCGAATTGTGCCTATTCTTCTGGGGCATCTCTTCCTTCCCGTTACTCATCTGCCGTCCCTGCCAGGAGCCTGAGGAAGAGAAGGGGGCTGGGCCGGGCTGGACTGGGCATACGGCTTGACTCTGCCCTGCGGTAGAGAGAGCGAGGCCTTCTGAATCTGCATCTGTCCTCAAGGCTGCCTGCCCCCAGGGGACACTGCAGCTTCAGCTGGAAGGGCTTTGGCTCAGCCGAGATGGTTGAAAGTGGCGGGAAGATGGGGAAACCGAGGCCAGCACTGTGCAGCCCCTTGTTCAAGCCGTCAGGTGGCCATGACAGGCCTGTGGCCGGACAGCCAGGTGGAGGGAAGGCTTGAGGCCATCTGTCTGTCCCTGGCTTGACAGACGATGTGGTCTCTCTCCACCCGAAGGGCCACATCAGTTACCGCTTAGGAGCTTTGCCCACCCCACTCCACCCCACCCCCTAATTTCAGCCATAAGGGACCCAGCCAGCTGTCCTAGCTCTGCTCCGCTCCGCTCCCCACCAGGTGCACAGGCTTTTGCCCCCTCCCTGGCCTTGTCTGCCAGAATCCTCACCAGCTTGTGGCTTTGTCCACAGTGCCACCAGGGAGGAGCATGGAAGTCACAGTACCTACCACCCTCAACGTCCTCAATGGCTCTGATGCCCGCCTGTCCTGCACCTTCAACTCCTGCTACACCGTGAACCACAAACAGTTCTCCCTGAACTGGACTTACCAGGAGTGTAGTAACTGCTCCGAGGAGATGGTGAGTTCTCAGATGGAGGCAGGGGTGGGGGAGGCAGGAGCCCCACAGCGTGAAGCTCCCCTTTCCCACCACCTGCCCCTGCACTGTACCAAGACCCTAGCATACCCTGGTGGGCTATCTGCTCCTGAGGGCATTGGCAGAGGTGTGCTCTCGTGCCTGGGTGGCCCTGGGAGGGTGGCAGAGATCTAGAGGTGACTGCCTCTCTTCCAGGTAAAAGGGGGCATGGGAGGAGGGACATCCTGCTGTCCTTGCAGCTCCTTGCTCATCCAGCCCCCTATCCTGTCCCTCGCCTCCTGCCCCCCCAGTTTCTCCAGTTCCGCATGAAGATCATTAACCTGAAGCTGGAGCGGTTCCGAGACCGCGTGGAGTTCTCAGGGAACCCCAGCAAGTATGACGTGTCAGTCACACTGAGAAACGTGCAGCTGGAGGATGAGGGCACCTACAACTGCTACATCATGAACCCACCCGACCGCCACCGCGGCCACGGCAAGATCTATCTGCAAGTCCTCATGGAAGGTGAGGGGCTGCTGGGGGGCCCTGCCCGTTCCCACCCAGCTACTCTCCAGCAGGACTAGCTGGGGCTCCTTGGGAGAGGCTGTGCCCTCCTGAGGGGTGGGAGCAACAGCATGTGCTGGGTGGTAGGCATCTGTTTTACTCCTTCCAGTCCTTGAGGACTATGTCTCAGAGAGTCCTGATGATGCTATCCAGCATGATCACGATCTTAAGAATCCCAAGAGCAGCTTTCATTTATTGGACACTTGCTATGTCTCAGTTATAGCTAGGGCTAAACTCTCCAGATGCAATATCTCACTTCATCCTCATACAACCCTATGAGGGAGGTACTATGATTATTCCCATTTTACAGATGAGGAAACTGAGGCTATGTAAGGTACCTAAGGTCACACAATTAATAAATAGTACAATCAGGACTCAAATTGGGTCCATTTGACCTCAAAGTCCATCCTCTTGGATACTGCATTATATTGCCCTCCCCTGGGGCTTTTAGGTGCCCTGGGATTATGGGGTGGGTGGGGCGCTTAGAGGTCCATGGCCTGGGTTGATTTCTGGCTTTGACTAGAGTGCTTTCCACAGAGGAGAGTAAAGTCAGGACCACCCCACACCTACTGCAGGGAGCAGGGGCCAGTGGACGAGGCTCCCTTTTCCAGCCCTAGGGCTCAGCGGGTCTGTTTCCTCTCCTTCTCCAGAGCCCCCTGAGCGGGATTCCACTGTGGCCGTGATCGTGGGCGCCTCCGTCGGGGGCTTTCTGGCTGTGGTCATCTTGGTGCTGATGGTAGTAAAGTGCGTGAGGAGGAAAAAAGAGCAGAAACTGAGCACGGATGACCTGAAGACGGAGGAGGAGGGCAAGACGGATGGAGAGGGCAACGCGGACGATGGCACCAAGTAATGGGCGGGCGGCCGGCCCTGCAGCCCCTCCCTTGCGTCCTGTCTCCCTCCCACTCTCCGCCCTGCACAGTGTGCCCCCGCCTGCCCTCTCTTGGTGTGCTTCTCTCGAACCAGGACCCCAGGGCTGACCTGGGACCTCCTGAACCCCTCCCTTCGTATCTGCCACCCTGCACCAAGAGAGACTCACCTCTCTTTGATTCGAGAAACCTGCCCTGGCGTCTGGGATGTGTGGGCCCCGGGGGGAGGGAGAAGCGGGCTCAAAACTGCCAGCCTCTGAGAAGAGGCAGGAGGCCTGTGGGAGGGGCGCAGAGAGAGAGGGGGAGGGTGGGCAGTGGAGGAGGAGGAGGCCAGCTGTCCAGCCTGCCCAGTGCGTGCACTGGTCTGGTGGCGGCTTCAGAGGGGACCTGCAGGTGGGACGGGGCTCTGCTGGCTGCCTCTAGAAGGCCTGGGGCGTGGCGTGCCTCTGCTCCCCGAGCCGCTCCTGGCCCTGGGCAGCCTTGTCATGGGGGTGATGGGTTCCTATAACTTGGGGGTGTGTTGAAAGGATGACCGTGCGTTTCCTGGGCCTTGAAGGGAAGGAAGCTGGAGGCAGCTGGAGACAAGCCTTGGCCCAGGGAGCTCTGCTCTCACCTTTCTCCTTCGATAGCTGCTACCACAGAAGCCTCTGGGTTTCTGTTGGCTTGCAAAGCCCTTGGGATTTTTGTCAAGAAAAGTACCAAAGGGCTGCTGAGCTAGGCCATGGGGGGCGGGGAGTCGTGTTTCTCCAGGTGGTGGTCATTTTTCACCGCAGTTACCCACTAACAGGAGACAATTGCAAAGTTAGCTGAGGGACGAGGGGCTGGGGGCTCCGTTGTAAAGTGGAGTTCAAGGTTGACTGCCTTCTCCCCCAGGGTGGCCGCCATCACCTGGGCCAGGAGCAGCTGAGGTGCGGAGATAAGGAGGGAGGGGGTGGGAGCCAGTCAGAGGAGTAGGTGTGCAGAGCGGGGGCCTCGCTGGGGCTTCTGTTCAGACTTTCCCCGTTACCCTCAGCAGGGTTTCATCTGGCTTCTGGCCCCGAGGGAAGCATGAGGGGAGCCTTGTAGCCTCTGAGATCCTGTGGCCATGTCACATCTGGAGCCATGTCACACCCTCCCCTGCCCCGACAGCTCTCTCTGGGGGGGAGGAAAGTAGCATTTGTGGGGAGCCAACTTTCACTGCCATTTTACTCACATGAAGAGGGAATTGCTCAAGCCTCAGGAGCGGGAGAGAGACAGAGAGAAACTGCCTTGGAAGATCCTCAGAGATCAGCTAGCCAAGTCACCCATACTACAGACTGGGAGACTGAGGTTCAAACTCACAACCGAGGGGCCTGCTTCTCCTCTGGTTCCTCAGTCTCCAGTTTGGATGAACAGAGCCACACTTTGCCCAGTGGGAGGGGCCTCTGCAGACAGGGAGATGAAGGAGATGAGGAGAGGGAGGTGAGCTCCTCCAGCCCTGCTCACCTCCCCGGAGCCCAGCCCCTCCAGGCTGTGACTGAGGCAGGGATGGGGTTATGGGAGTGGGAGGGCAGAGCTGCTGGAATGCCCCACGCCCACCCCAGGCTGACCCTCTGCAGCACTTCCCAGCCTTTCTCAGAGCTCAGGCCCTTCCCCGGGCTCAGGGGGTCAGAGCCCAGGGCAGGAGTCTGGGGAAAGGGGGTAGAGATGGGACTCTGACAGCTTCTGGGACACCTCTCTGCCTCTGCCCAGCACATGGCCTTTCTGGGGAGAGAGCAATAGCATACAGGCGATTCAGTTTAATTCCCTTCAATTCAACATCCATTTATTGAGCATCTCCTATGTGCCAGGCACTGGGCCAGGTACTGGGGATGCACACAAAGCCATAACAGAGCTGGGAACTGCTAGGTCAGCACTGTGGGGACCAAGATGAATTTTTTTTTGGTGCATCTAATTCCACCTCTGCAGCCACTGCTTCCAGGGCTGGAGTAGGAGAAAAAGGAAGAGATTCCAGAATCTGGGCCCTGGGAAGGGAGGAAAGGAAGGAAAGAGGGAGGATACAATAGGGAAGAGGGTGAGAGGCCAGACAGAGTGGGCACAGGGTGGAGGGTGGGCAACCAGCCTGAGAGCTCCTGGGTGGGATGAATCCAGCTCACCTGGAAATTCTAACTCATCAGTACCTAACTGCCAATCAACACACTGCCAATGGGGGTGGGCTAAGCCCCCAGGATGCCTGGGGTGAGTGGACATTGCCCATCCTTGGAGCCAACCAGCTGAGAGGGGAGAGATGGGTAGTGGGCACCCTCCTTCCAGCTGAGACCAAGGGTGGTTGTAATAACATGTCTGCAGCTTGCAGATTTCACTTTTTGGCAACTTCTTAAGTGCTCTCCTCTTCCAGGATGATTGAGGATCTGTGTGGATGCTGGGAACTTTTCTTTTTCCCGGACTCATAACATTTAGGGAAATTGTTTGCAAGATTCCCTAGGTTTATTCCAAGAAGTCCTAACTCTCTATAAAGAAGCCCAAGACTTCTGGGTTCCTTCCTTTCTCTGCCCTGACCTAGAGGGTCCTAGGGAGAGCAACGCCTCTCCAGGGGCCTCAGGCGCCCAAGCAGATGGGGGTGGGCCAGGAACCACCTTTGTCTCAGGTACCCATCCTCATATGCACTTTCTGCCCGAGCCTCTTAGAGTCTCTTCCAGAGGCCTCATAGAGCTGCCTCCCCCAGGGCAATGAGGCTGGGAACAAAATGGGGCTTCTGTGAGTAGAGGTGGGAGACTGGTGAGATGTTTCCACAGCACCCTGCTTTCTAGTGTATACCTCTTCCTGCACCGTGGGGCTCAAGCCCTACTTCTGGCTGCATGTTCCCATCACTGCGCTCTGCTGGGTTCAGTCTGCTGGTTTTCTCAACTGTCTCTGCCTCTCCTGTTCTCTTGGAACCCCCTATCTGTCCCTTTCTCCTAATTAAGGGCCCCTGTAAAGAGAGATGGGCTGGCCAACCCATGGGATTTAGCTTATAAGAACAAAGCACATTTTTTTCAGGACTGAAATGCCTTGAGGTGCCTTGGAACTGGCTTTGGAAATAGCTATCTGCCCCCTAGCTCTGGACTAATCACAGTTATTCCCAATTTATAAAAAGGAAAAGCTGGATCCATATTTCTCCCTGTGAGTCTCCTTGGTGAGGTTGGGCTGGTAAGTATTTGCAAGGTCAGGTTAAGCAGATGGACAATTGAAAATACTGGCCAGGTCCAAAAGACAGTCCCAGGCCATAGGAATGGCTTGGTGCAATTGGAACGGGTGATGAATGGAGAAATTTTTCTTCCTACATACGTCTTAAGGATAGACAGCCTGTGTCTCTTGCTGTGCCTCTTGCTGATGTCTTCCTTTATTGAAGCTTGCTGATGCGTCTGTACATAGTCTATATATAGGTAGAGATATATTATATATACAAATATAAAACATCTCACTACATCCACCCCGAAAGTTACGTCGAGGGGGAAACAATCATTTCTCAGTGTTTTGAGTTGATTCACCAAAGGCAAATTATGGAATGTTCTTGTTGCTCTTTGTGCACTTGGAGGGGAAAACACAACTACTTATGCACTTTCTAGGATTTATGTGCTATGTGGTAATGGAAGAGGTGGTGGGGAGAGAAACTGAAATGGTCCTCTGTGACCCAACTGCTGTGGTGTGTCTGCTTTGGGGAGCAGACAGTTTCTGTTGCAGTTTGTCTCATTGCTTGGATTTATTGGCTGCAATAAACAGATGGTCTCCCCTGAACATCCCTTGAGTGTGACTTTTTTTCAGGGGTGCAGAGCGGGGCAAGTTGAGGCGGTGCCAGGATTGTCCCAGGGAGTCCTGTTGTTCCTTTCCTGGTGAGGCCATTGACACTGCTGGGTCCCCATCAAGGATGAGATCGTCCTGCTCCCCTCTTGTTAGATGTTTCCTCTTTTCCCCTCATTGCCTTCCCAGAATCCTGGCGGACTCCATCCACCTTGAAAGCACCCTGGGGCTAAACACCCACTTCTTGGAGGGCTCTTGGTTATTTCTGGAAGATGACAACCCTTTATGCCCCCCAAGGCTAACCGTCATGCCGATGTTGTCTATTCTTTCCGTGGTTGGATGGGCCATCCTTCCTGCCCCCTGTTTCTAAGCTGTGTCTGACTAGGCAGACATCTGTTTCATCTGCTCTGGGCTCAAGAGAAATAGCTGACAGCTGGTGCAGAGTCTGCCCTCATGCAACTTCACGGATGAGGGTGGCTGCAGGGAAGAATCAGGTCGCTCGTGTCCCATCTGCGAACTGCTCCATCCTAGTTACGTGCTGCTGAATCGGCCCTCAATTCAGGACCAAAGGCAACCACCTGGCCCAGGGGCTCTGCTCTCCCAGACAGCCCAGTCTTTTTCTCTCTTGCCTTCTGTTTTTGCATCTCTTTGCATTTTTCTCTTTCTTACACACACACCCACACACCCTTGCCTAGGAGGCTCACCCGATAAGAAAATCCCCAGCTTTCCGAATGCAAGGAAATGCTGAAGTGCTTGGTGTCTACTTTTCTCATGGTTTCTTTGTCATTTCTGCCTGCTCCCTGGTAACCCAGAGACCTTCGCCAGTGGTTTAGTGGTCAGATGCATTTTAGAATATTCTAGGAGTAGCCTAACATTCGTAGTCCTAATGCCGGCAGCTGCTACCCGAGAAAGAAGCCAGATAGAAGGTGGCAGCGTTGAACAGAGGTGGCTAGTATTTGACAGAACCAAAGGTACCTTGGTTTAAAAGGATGTCTGCCCTTGGAGCCCCTGAGTCCTTCCAAGGATGGGATATCAGAGAGGATGCTTCCCTACTTAACAGATAGGAAACTGAGGCAGGGGATGTGGACTCAGGTGCTGGGGATTCTGGCTGGTTCCTTCCGGGTGGACACAGCATCTAACTCAGTCCAAGGCTTTTCCCCCAGAACACTTGGAGGACACTTTGGAGCTGGGCCTGGCTTCTGGGAGGACTGGGTTTGGCTCAGGTGTCTCCCCTAAACTGATGTTTTGGGGCCCAGCCTGCTTGGGGCCTGGTGAGGTAGTTCTGATTGAGGAAGGAGCTGCCGTGTGCGGGAAGGGCTAGCTCCCACGCTGCAACTCAGAATTGCTCACCGGCTTCCTGTGTCCCCCACCTCAGGTGCTGGCGCCTCTCCATTCCCACCGCTCTTTTGCTTCCCGCTGGAGCCCCTGCGGGGCTCAGGCACAGCCATCGGCCTGCCCATGGTCGGCTGCCCCGAATAGTAGTCTGTATGCGGAGCCTCTCAGAGTCCCTAGGACAGGTTTTGAGGCCCAAAAGGAGCGGGGGAGGGGGAAGAGTAGATCTTTACAATATCAGAGACGGGAGGGATCCCGGAGACTACTTGGCCAAGTCTCCTGATTATCCTGAAGGGGAAACTGAGGACCAGATCGGGGAAGTGATTTGCTTAAGGCCACATGATGAGTCACGGACAATCCAGGATCACCCGGCTGGCTCCAGGCCGCCTGTTCCTCCCACAGCCCACACCCAGTCTGAGCCTAGCGCTCGGCATAGCTCGGCACAGCAGCCCACACCAGCCCAGGCTCCTGCCTGCCCCTCCCCAGTGGGCTTGAGTTGAACAAAAAGAGGTCCCCATGCTTCTTGTAAGGGCACAGTTTTGAAAGCTGAGGTTCAGAGAGGGAAAGTAATTCTCCCAAAGTCACACAGTAGGCTAATGACAGAGCTTGGTTTTAGTCGCCATTCCAAGTCCCATTCCACACCTCAGTAGAGTGCCTTTCCTCATGCTGGTTTGTATATGGTCCGTCTTAGGCCACTTGTCCCCCTCCCATCTTGCAGGTGTTGTGTCTAAAAAACTTCAGGTGAGAGGAAGCTGGGGCAGTGCCTGGTGGGATATGGGTTGGGCAGCTGGGTGCACAGGAGCGTGGGTCCCCACTGAGGTCTCCTGCCCTCCTCCTTTGGCACTTCAGGGGCTCAGAAGGTCCATGCTGGCAGGACTCTGCAGGCACTCTTCTCGGATGGCCGTGGTCAAATTGACCCTGAAGCCCGCCAGGTTCTAATCACTCCTGGCTGCCTGCTACCATGCTGATGTGCAGGGCGCCAACCACCTTTTAGGACAGGCTCCGGCCACCCAGTTGTTGAGAGTCCAGAGGGCCATGGGGAAGGAAGCTCATCTTAGAACTATATCCTGGCATCGTGACATGACCCATAAATTTGGTCTTAAAACAGATTAGCCTAGGACCCCACTCCTCTGCAGGGCTGAGGAGGCCTCTGTCTGGAAAAGGGAGAAAGACAGTGGGAGGGAGGTGGTGGGAGTAGATGAGTTGGGAGTAGGTAACCTGTAAAGCAGCTTCTCCTTTTCTCTGGCAATAATGACTTTGAGAGTCCACGAGGTGCTGGGAAGGGGGGCAAGTGGACACTGGGTGCTCAGCTTGGCTACTTTGGAGTCCATGAGAGGGGCTGTCCCTTACAGCCTTGGCCAAGTCACTTTTATCCCAACTGCAGCTGCCTCTGCTTCTCAACTGCGACAGATTCCCTGTAAACAGGTGGCATAAGGACTAGAACTGTTTGCCTCAACAGACTGAGACCCTCCTGTGGGCAAATGGGCAAAAGAAGGGGGTGTGTTCCTCCTGGAGGGGAAGTGTGTGTCACAGCTGATGGCTAATACAGCGGGTGGGGCTGTGGCCACAAGGAGAGGGATTCGCCTTGACCCATTCTGCCCCAGGGTGAAATATTAGGGCTGGCGGACAGAGGCAGATATTGATCCAATGGAAGTCAGAGCTGTGCAGAGGGTTGAGTTTCTCTGAGGTAATGAGCTCCCCATCCCGGAAGGTATTCAAGCATAGCTTGGGGGTGTTGTCGAGAAGATTCATATGTCAGGGCATACTTTTAGATGCTGTCTAAATTTACTGACAATGGCCCTCTGCAGCCCTCATTTTAGGATTCAAATGATAGAAGTAGGATTAACTCTTGCTTGCCTGAAGATAAACAGGACACATGAATGGGCAAACTCCTGTCCCTCTGCCTTGTTACTCAGTCACGCTCTACCCCCAGGCTGCCTCTGCACTCTTCTACCTGCTTGCCCTATTCATCTTTACCCGACTTAGCAATCGTGGTGGGGAGCCCCTATTCACAGTGAGAAATAGGCCAGAAGAGGGTGGAAATTTGGAGTTAGGAACCCTCAGGAACTTCTTTCCAAAGATCAGGCCAAGTCTAACTCGTATCTTTGGCCCTCCAGCTGGGGCAAAGCTTCCCCTGTCCTTCAACCAAGACTGTAGAAAATGCTGACAATCTTTTCAGCCTTCTCCTCCCTTCACCCTCCCAGCTTTGTCAAAGTCTTCAGCCTTCCCATCCTTGCCCCATAGCACGCTCACACCCTGTGGGCTCTCCACAGGAGCTGATGCTCTTGGGAAGGGCTGTGGGATGGGCGGGCTCATATCCAGCCTCAAAGGGTTTGGAGGGTGGGGCCGGGGTGGTGGCAGGGTGAGTGACAGTCGGCTAGACTAATCAGGATGACCACCATTTACTGAGTAGCTACTCTGCCTGGCCCTGAGCTCAGTATTCAATGTGTATCAGCTGACAGTACTCAGGACAACTCCCCAAATATGCATTCTTTTCTCACTTTTACAGATGAGGAGACCTGTTATACTAAGTTATGTGTACACTCAAGGTGACACAGTTAGAAAATAGCAGAGAATTCAAACCCAGGGTGGAGCGATGCCAAAGCCATCAATCACATCAGGCAGTGAATGGGAAAGGGCAGTGGACTGGCCTCTTGCGGCCCAGAGACCTAGGAGTGGGTGGGGGAAGGGTGACTGGGAGCCAATCTCAAAATGACCGTGGACAGCCAGAGATGGGCAAAAGTGTTTGGAAGCAGAGGCAAAGGTTTCGCAGTGGGTCTCTAACATCCACCTCCTGCCTGGCCTGGCCTCTGACCCCACAGCTCTGTGCAAACAGCTCTGGCCTCCCGCTGGCCACCCTCTCCTCTCCTGGTTTCTGAAAACCTATAAAACCTCTTCTTCACCTGCTGACCAGTTGTCTCCATCCCTACCCCTCCTCCTTGGCCTGTGTCTCACTCCAACTTCCCCAGGTTCCCCTTCATTCCAGGCAGACTCTCCCCTGCTCCCATGCTTCTTCCCTTCCTCTTGGCCATCTCTCCTGACCTTCTGCCCCTGCCATATCTCCTCTTCTACTCCACATCCTCCCTCTCCTCTCACTTTGCAAGATCCACTGCTCTCACACTAAAATGTTCACAGCGGATGGGACCAGAACACTCGGGGAGCCCTGCCTGGCGCTCTGCACCATTTTACGCTTCTGGTTTGGTCAGTCTGTCCCAGTGCCCAGTTCAGCGGCAGGACCAGGTCTACGGTTCCAGGAGGACATCTAGCCATTCAGCTGACTAGGCAGTCCCCCTACAATGAATGACAAACCTTCCCAATGCCTCCGACCCCCAGCCCTCCTGAGCCCCCATCCTCCCATGATGGACAAGCAGTGGGGCATGGTAATCCATGAAACACAGAGGTAAACACAGCTCTGGGGTGCTGGGTAGGGTGTCTGAGACCCTGCCATGGGGCTTCACGCCCTACCCCAAAGTGGCCCAGAATAAAGGGATGCCCAGGACTCACCCCATCTCTGAGCTGCAGTGAGGGAAGCAGACGCCTGCTCCTGGAAGGGGGCACATGCCCCTCTCCAGCTTGGGACTGTCCAGTGAGCATCTCCCTGGTCAGAATGTTTTAGCTCCCTCCTCCCTCTGCCCTCCTCCTCCCAGTGAGCTCATCTGTCTGGGGCTCCCCACCCCCTTTTGCCTGAAAGGATGTTTGGAAAGAACCTGGCAGAAAACAGAAAAAGAGGAAGGGAGGGATGGAGGAGGTGACTGCCTACCTGCCTGCGCCCAGAGCCCTCAGGGCAAGTGGAGATGGGCGAGGAGGGTTCAGGAAGAGTTCATTGCTACTCCAAGTCGCATGCGAGGTGGGCTGGGGAGCAGCGGGCAAGGTGGCCAGTACTGGTTCCTTGCTGGGCTGCTGAGCCACGTGCCTGCGGGTTGGTTGGGTGCATGCTGCCCTGTTAACCCCCTCAGCACCTGCCAGACTTCAGTGGCTGCTGAGACTGTGGCTGAGGCAAGTGAGCACCGAGCTGGAAGGCAGGAACGGTGAGTCGGGATGGGCAGGGAACAGGTGCATTAGAAGGAGGCTCCCAAACGCCTGGCCAGGTAGCATCCACCCAACCCCAACCCCAGAGGCAGAAGGATTTGGGAGCATTCAACTTTAAGTTACTGTATGCAGAGCATCTTGGCTCCTGCAGTTCCAGTGCCCTGAGGTTGGGGCCCTGTTTATAACTGGGTTATAAGCTCCTGGTGTCGATCTGAGTGATCTGAGGTCAGAGGGAGAGGGGCTGGGAGGTGGGGGCATTGCGGGGGGGTGGGGGAATCCCTGCAGAGCCCCCTCTTCTCTGCCTCTCTGAGCCGGGTCAGCGCGGCTGCTGGCCAGCTCCATTACCTGCAATGCCCCGACAGGAGCCGCGAGGGCTTATGGGGGAGGCGGAAAGGCAGGCAAGGGCAAGGGCAATAAGGGAGCCAGAGCAGGAGGAGGTTTCCTGCCAGGCTCTTATTACTTAGAAGGAACTCCTCTCAGAATAGCTCTGGAGACCTCACCGGAGCTCTCCCTTCCTCCCCTGCCAGGGTCTTGCCTAGCTTTCTGAGAATTGACAGGGGATGGAATCCTCCATCTACCCACCCCCGGTGGAGGTGGAAGGTGGGACCGCCCCCAGGGTTGAGTACCTTCCTGGGTAAAAGCATCTCCCGGAGGCTGGGAGCTGGAGCTCTGCCCCCATTTCTGCCCATGCCACTTCCCCACCACACACTGAACCTCATACCTGCGCTCCTTCCTAGCTCCCATCCTGCTCCCCGGAGGGCCGGGGTGGAGGTGGAGGGCAGGAACCGAGAGGCTTGCCTGGTCTCAGAGAGGACTGTTGGACTAACTGCTTCAAAGAACCTGAGCCCTCCCCCGCACACCCATCCCCCTGGAAAAATCTCCTTTCCCCTTAAATCTAGGCCCTATCTCCTCCCACCTGAGAACAGCTTCCTGGCAGCTCCTTGGCTCAGGGTCCAGTCCCTCTCTGCATCCCTGAAAACTTGCTCTTCAAGGTATTTCTGAGCCAGGCTGCCCAAGACCTGAGTGTGCAGGACCCCACCACCACGAATCCAGCCTGCTGGGCACAGCGGGAGGCTGTGTCCAAACCACCATCCTGCCCTCTAGGGACTTCCAGCAGGAGGAGGAGAAAGAGCCAAAGTGCCCGTCCTTCTGATCGATGGACAAAGGTTTTGAGAATTTTTGAGGAAAGTGCTCTCTAAATGTAGAATTCCTCTAGCCGCTAATGCATCTTTCAAGCACTTTTTCTGCCCAGCTGTGGAGCCCTCCTGATGTTCTTTAGAGGAAAGCTGGGGGTGTGGAGGGAGGGAATCAAATAATGGGGGAAGTTCTAATTCTGACTTTAAGAATCACTTTCTCTGTGACCTTGGGCCACACATTCTACCTCTCTGGGCCTGTTTCTTCATTTGGGAGGCGTGTGGGTTTCCTAAGGACCCTTCTGGCTCTAAGAATTGGTGAGAGCAGCGAGGCAGCTGAGAAGATGGAGGGCACGGAGGAAGTTGGCACCTTTTCGTGTCACCAGGGTCTAAAGATATCCAGGGAGTGCTGTCCCCTCCCTTCCCCTTTCTCTGGGCAGGGGTCACTTTCCTTCCTTTTGGCTCACCTCCTGTCTCAAATCAGCCTCCGGCTCTGAGAAACATGACCCCTGCTGTAAAAATAAAGTAGGCAGTGTGGATGTCTGGCCCTGTGGATCTAGTGTCTGGGGCCTCCTGGAGAAGGAGGGGGTAAACGTGCAAACTTGGAGACAGGAAGAGTCTTAGGCTTTTTAGGGCCACAGACCTCTTTGAGAATAACAAGAGCTAAAATGCACTGTGGGCTGACCCTATGCCTAGAGCTCTGTTAGCACTTTTACGTGTGATAGTATCTCATCCAGTCTTCATAGGTCCACATCTGATGTTTGTGAGGCCCGGGGCAACTGCATAAATGATAATTACATATATGTCTAAATATAAGTTATGAATCACGATAACAGAGTGTTAAAACTCATCTATTATCCTCCACCTTTGATGAATTTTCCTCAGTCTTCATTTTAAGGCCAAGCCCAAAAGCCATTCCCTGGCCCACTCTTCCCTGGTCTTGCTGGGACAGGGGCTCTCATGCATGCCTGGGAACCCTCCACCTGCATGTCAAGTGCCATCCACTTCCCACCCTCTGTAAACAGCTGCCCTTTGCCCACTCCCTTGGCCTGTGGGTGCACATCCGGCATGGGCAGCTCCTGAGAGGATTGACCCGGGGAAGAGGCCTGCTCGGAATCGGGTCATGTGAACAGGGAATTCCAGGGTCCCGGATGTTCGGAGCATGGTCTAGAAGGGGAGGTGTATAGACTACCCTCCCTTCTGTCCCAGGAACCACTTTTCCAGTGAGGAGGCGTAGGGCCAGAGGAGGGCCAGAGTGAGGCCCTCCAAACTCGGGAGCCCAGGGCTGAGGCCCCTTTGCCCAGGTCTAAGGGTGGCATCGCTCTTAACAATTGCATGAGGTGAATATCGTCACTTTCACCGTATTACAGATGAAGCTTCTGCAGAAGATTGCATAACTTGCTCAAGGTCATGCGACAATAAATGCTGGAGCTGGGACTTGATTCCCCAGTGCCTAACTCCAGAGCCCCTATACAACTCTCACAGCTATACTGAGCAAGCCTCTCTCCTGGAAAAAAAAGAGAGACATTCAGCATTTCCAGTACAATCTCAAGGGGTCCATGATCTCTGAAGCCCACCAGGGACCCCAGGTTAAGAAGGTGGGCGGTGCGGGGGGCAGTAGCAGAGGTCAGGCCATGAAGTGGGAGCAGGTTTCCAGGTCTGAACCAGCCTCAAGACAGGCAAAGGTTGGAGGGTCAGGACCTCAGACAGGACCTGTGGTGGCGGGAGGGGGCTGGGATGGTTGGGAAGCGGCTGCTGAGGAGGATATCAGACATGAGTTACCAAACCACCCCAAATAGCACTACTCACTTGTAACTCAAGAGGGTCTGGGAAAAAGCCCTTGGACCTGGCTGTGACCCCCAAGCCCAGAGGCCTGCCCTGGGCTCCTCGACCCCCACCCCAAAAGGGAGGCGAGGCCAAGGGAGTCTTCCAGGATTCTGAAGGACTCAGGACACCCTTGGAAGGGGGTAAAAGGGGAGGGTCTGAGGGGGTGGCCTAGGTGGGAAAAATGAGTAGTAGGGGCGCCGCGGGAGGGTGAAGCGGGGCTTGGACCCGATCGGTGGTGTCTGGCCGATTCCCTAACCAGGAGCATCATGATTTTCGAGGAGTCCATGAAGCCATGGGAGAGGATGGTGGGCGGTGGCGGGGGCGGTTTACGGCTGGAAGCCGGGTTCCCGGGACCCTGCACAGCGGGGCTACGCGAGGCTGCACACACGCGGGTCGGCGGCCGCGGCGGGCAAGTCCGCACACGCCCGCCGGCTGCTGCAGTGCTGGCTGCGGGCATCCGAGCGGTCCCTTCGCGGCCCCGGGGGAGGGAGCCGCTCCCCTACTCGTGTTCCCCAAAGCAGAACATCACAGCCTTCCAACACCCGAAAAGCTCCATCTCTACTCCTCCCCAAACTATCCTCCTAATTGGCAGCTCAGCGCACGGGGTGATGCGCGCGGCTGAGGGAGGCCCTGCAGTGCGAAGCCGCAGCCCCCCAGCCCGAGCCGGAGGGGAAGCAGGGGTGGTGGTGGCGGTTGAGGCGGGGGCGGTGCGGCAGGCTCCCGGGGCTCGGGGACCACGAGGCGGGGAGGCCCCGGGCTCCGCGGCGGCCACCGCCCCTCCTGCGGCTGGAGCGCTTCCAGAGCAGAGGAGCAGCGCCGCTCGCCTCTGCGCTAGCTCGGAGGTCCTCCTGCTCTTCGTCCTCCTCCTCGGGCTCCTCCTTCTCCTCCCCTTGCTCCCGCAGCCGGCTCCTCCTCTCCCTCCCTCCCCCTCCTCGCCCTTTCCGCGCCAACTTTCCCGAGCCCCGGCCGGCGGCGCAGAGCTCCCCGGCAGCCTCGGGGCCGACTGCAGACCGAGGGCTGCGAGCGCGGCTGTGACCTGGGTACCCTGTCCCCGCGCCCCTGGTGCGCTCCGCGGAGAACAGCACGATGCCCGGGGCTGGGCACCGAGGCGCAGCCCGGGCGAGATGGCTGGGCACTGGGCTTTTGGGTAAGGCAGCCCTGGCTTGGTTTCTTCTGCCTCTTCCCTCCCACCCTTCCCCCACCTTCCCCCAGAGGAGGAGACACTTAGAAGAGCAGCGCCTTGGACGGGGTGGGCTTTGGAGTGCGGCCCGGAATGAACATCGCGGCTACCGCTTCTTGCCGGACGCGGGGCTCGGACTGCTGAGCTCCCTGGGGACCGTGCGCCGTCCCCTGCCCCATCCGGCCAGCCAGCCCCGAGATTAGTTCTTTGCTGTCTGTGGTGCCTTCAGCCCCGGGCTTCTAAAGCTGAATCTTGGGGCCCAGAGTTCGGAGGTTTAAGCGTGCTGGGGGAGGGTGTCTTTGCCTTGGGCGTAAGGGATGCCAGGTGGGTTTGCATCCCAACGTGTGATTGTTGGGATGCTGGTTTCTACCTCTGCCCAGAGCCGTTTGCAACTTGGATGCTTGTTGCCCAGGCAGTAGCGTGCACCAGTTGGGGGTGGGGGAGCTCCCCTTCCTCCTGGTCCTTTTTCTGTTTGACTCCTCTGCTCTCTACTTCCTCCAGTGCCCATTGCCTTCCCTGCAGACTGGATGGGGTTGGAGGGACTTGGAGGACAGTTCAAGCCCCTATTTATTTATTTATTTATGGCCGCGCCGCCTGCTTGCGGGATCTTATTTCCCCGGCCAGGGATTGAACCCGCGCCCTCGGCAGAGAAAGCGCGGAGTGGTAACCATTGGACCGCCAGGGAATCCCCCAAGCCCCCTTTTAGGAAGGATCTTACCTCTCTTCTTAGGTAAAGATTCCATGAGGGTGGGGGGAACCTGTTTAACCTGCGCCTGGCTCTTCATTTTTGGGATGAGTATGAAGACGGAGGGGCACATCCAGAGGACACAGAAGGAGCAGATTATTGTCTGTTAATATGCACACGATAGTTTTGAGAGTCAAACTCCAACAGATTGGGGGGATGATATTTATTAGTCCAGAATGTAATCGCCTCATAAATCATAGCTGGATTTCAATGTAAGCCGACTCCATCTCCGGCACCCGCACCGCTTCCTGTTTATATTTGTCAGATTTGGCTTTTGGCAGCTGCCCCCTCATCGGGTCAGGCACACCATGTAGGCATTTGGGCTGAAAACAGGGAGACAGAAGTCTTTAAGGGCGGCCACTGCTGCTTCTGCAAATGTAAACTGTGTGCAGACCTGTCACGTTGGCACCTGGTGGAGGAGGGGGGGATAGAGTATGTCTTGCACTCAGGAGCCACTGATTTTATTACATCCCCACAACTGGATAGAAGCCACTGGTGTTCTCTCTTGTACCTTAGGCACAGATATGCTGGTTTCACAGTGACCCTAGGAAGTGGGCCTCTGTGAGGACTGAGGCTCCTCTTCATGGGCTGGGCACAGTGCCACTCTACACTAGCTGCCCTTCACCCCGTCCCTGATCAGCCCGAGTTCCCACTGTGGCCATGGCCATTTTATCCTCAACTGCAAAGTTGAGGATAAAATGGGTGCCAGTCCCTTCCTAAGCATGTAACTGGTAATGTATGTGTCCTACCCACCCCTTCCTGTTCCCTGATTTGCTTAATTACTGTGATCTCTGTGTAATTATCACTTGTGAGGGTGCTATGTTGCCCCACCCTCTTTCCCTTGGTATGTATTTATTAAGGGCTTGTTTAATGAGAAGGCAATTAAGGAGAGGGTGCTGAGTCCCACTCAGAGGAAGGAAAAGGAAAGGGTAAGTAAGGAGTTCATGGAGAAGAGGATGGGAAAGAGGGGAAGTGGAGAAAGACCCCAGGTTTGAATCTGGAACCGGGGATTTGTTCTTCTTCTGGAGATGCAGGCCTGTGGGTTCTCCCAAGCCCTAATGCCTGCCGTGGCTGGTGGGACCAGCATGCTAGGTAGACCCCAGGTACAGATCCTCCCACTTTGCCCTGTTGCTGTGGGTGTAGGGCTCTCTGCATAAGCCACGGGCTGGCTGAACCAACACACCCGTTCCGTGGCCTGCAAGAGGAGGGGTGGGCACGCTGCTTGGACTTGTTTGCAAAGCTGGTTTTGTTGAGCATCCAGTGTTGTCTCAGGGGCATGTTTCTATCCCGGCAAAGCCCCTGGGTGTGGGCCGGAAGGAGGCAGCTTGCCTAAGGAGAGGGAACTGAAATCTTTCCTCTGTCTCTGGGTCCAGGGGCCTTCCTGGCTCAGCCTTGCCCCACCCCCCACCCCACGGCCCCCAGGGCCTGCACCCCAGGAGGGGTCTTGTCCTGCTGACCTCGGCCCACTTTCTGCCTCCCAGCTCTAACTTTGAGCCTGTCTGACTCCCCCGGGGTCCAGAGTGTATCAGCTTCCTTATTAAAGTCAGCTGTGATTCCGCCTGCCCTGCCAGGAGAGCCCTGGGAGCTAAACTTAGAGAGGGCACCACGCTGCCCCTCTTTCCTCCCCCCACCCCAAGGTGGGTGTCACTGTCCCCGGATGTGGGAAAAGGTGGCAGAATGTTTCCGCCTTGGCATTTGCCTTGGAAGGTCTGATGGTAGCCCTGAGATCCCTGCTGGTGTATTTAATGGTAACATTTGCATGTACCAAATACATTTTTACTTTAAATGGGAGGCCTGAGTCAATCCTTAGACAAAACCGCAGCACCCAGATGATATAGGAGGGAGCCGATCAGTAAATAGCAAAGAAAATGGCTGCTCTGAGAGTGGCTCAATGGTTAGGGTCTTTCAGTGAGTAAAGGCAAGGCTTAGGGGCTTAGGATTGAATTCCACAATATCATGAGTAGGAGGACTTGTTCATCAATCCCACGATGCCAGAAAGAGGCCCTCAATCTGAAAAATACACAAGAAATTCTAAAGAGTTTAGTTTGGGACAAAACAAAGGAAGTCCTTCTTTATCTAAGGAAATAACCACATGGAAATAATTACCTCCAAGAAGTAATACAAGGTGAAAGTATAAAACAGTGTGTGAATGGCCTGGAGATATTGTTGACTGACACTGGTCATTAAGTTGGGGTGCCTTGATTACATCTAGACCTGTGATGGGGGCCAGCTCTGTCTCTCTCCCTCCCTTTAAACACTATCCTTCTCTACCTGCAGAGTGCCCAGGCCAGAGGATGGACTCACTGAAGCCCTTCTTGTGTTTTATAAGCTCATGTTTTAGCTTTATACCAAGCTCAGAAGGTAGGAAAGACAGCCATCCCTGGTTTGGGGCTATGACACCTCTGACTTTCTCAAGGTCAGCAGGCAGAGTGGGGCCTGCCTTGTGTCTGCTGACCCATCCACCCTGGCTCGGTCATCCTGCTGAAGTACCTCTCGGGGTCCTCTAGTGGATTTATACCTGCCCCTGCTCCCTCCTCTCCCGTCAGCGCAGGCTCACGGGGGAGAAGGTACAAGAGGCAAGCCCCTGGGCTTTCCTGTGCACGAGTCTCCCAGACACAGCCGGCAGGACTTTTGCCTGCTGGGAGGGTGTGCTGTGGAGAAGCCAGGCTTGCTCAGCCTCTCTGATGCCTTAACTCAGGCAGGGCTCTGAACTTCTCCGTGGAAACGTCTCTGCCTTTCCTTTGTCCCCTCCAGGCTACGATGGAAATGGCAGTGCTTCACTCTGGGAGTCGGGGAGTCCCGAGTGTGTTATACTTAAGTCATCCACATAGGCACACACTAATCAGGCAGAAATGTGCACTGTCATCAGACAGACCTTAAAGAAATACTTTTCTCCTCTGTTCTGGACTTTTTTTTTTTTTTCTTCTATTTAAAGCAGTCAAATAATTTCACTTTTGATGTGTATCTTTGGTGCTCTTGGATAGCCCATTCTGGCTGAGGCTGGGGAGAGGGATTTGTCCCCTGACTCGCATTCCCCGCCACCTTCCCCAGGATCCCGAGCACTGGAGGCTGGCGGTGTGGTGATCCTTGGAGCACATGCTCAGGCCCCGAGGGAGCGCTGTGGCCATCAGGAAGCTGCCATCTCCCGAGAGCTTCCGCGTCACAGCTCTGCACTCTGCTTCTTGGTTTGCGGGGGCAGTAGGGGGTGAGAAGCAAAGCTGGGGTCTCCGATCAGAAGGCCATCTTCTAGGCTGGAGGGCGGAATCTCATGTCTGGCTCCCGTCCCTAGGCCTCTGGGGCAGGGGGTTGGGGGAGGGGAGAGATAAAAAGAAAACCAAGAGTGCTAAGGAGAGCTTGGCCCCGACAGCACTGTTCTCTTGGAGAGGCTCCGTCACAAAGGGGGGGACAGCAGAGTGCCGTCTGTACACTGCTTATTCCACTCATCAGTTGTGTGGCCTTGAGCAGGTTAATCTCTCTCAGCCTCTTTCTTCATTTTGTATGTTGGGGATAAAAATAATAACTAACTACCTCATAGGATGATTGTGAGGATTAAATGGGACAGTGCATGTAAAACGCCTGTCCTATTTTATAATAGGTACTCAATTCAGACTCACCATTTATTATGTGGCCCTGGGCAAGTGACTTAACCTCTCTGAGCCTCAGTTTCATTGCCTGTAAAATGAGAAAAATGATACCTACCTTTTGGCATTCTAATAAAACTTGGAGTTAACAGGTATAAATCCTCTTGCATAGTGCTTCTCAAGGTGTCATCCCTGACCACAGCATTCCCTGGGGCCTTCTTAGAAATGCAAATTTCCAGGCTCCATTCTACGTGCTAGATCAGAAACTCCCGGGGTGGGGCCGGCAGAGCTAGCTGTAATTGCCCTCCAGGTGATTCTGACACTCTGTGAATTTGAAAGCCACTGCTCTAGAACAATTCCTGGCACAGAGGAGCCGATCAAAGAATGAAGGCTAATTGAAATGACCTCTCAGCACTAACTGGAACCCAGCAGGTGGGCAAGCCCTGCTGTTTTAGGATGTAAGGAAGGACTTTCTTGCTTTGGGGCTTTGGGATGCTAGAAATGTCTCTTTTGGACCTTAGGTAAGTCACCTAACCTCTCTGTGCTCAGTTGCCATGTCTGTAATAGGGAGGTATTACCGTACACCACTCATAGCATGGATGTGAAGGTTAAATGTGCCTGGCACATAGTAATTGCTGAGTAAAGATCAGAAGTTGTTGACAGGGGCAGGGGATCCTGGGCACGGGATGTTATTTCTGAGTTTCGTGGTAAGAGCCGTCCACTTTGCCTTCAGAAGTGAAGTGGACGTGAAGAAGCTGAGGAGGGCCCTGAGGGCAGAGTTGGGCTGCCAGCTCTCCTTGGAGCTCCTCTTATTTATTTATTTATTTGGCTTCGCGCAGCACGTGTGATCTTAGCGCCCCACCGCCGGGGAACTCCCCCTCCCCTATTTAAAAAGCATTGCCCAGGTGGCACCAGACATCATTATCTCATGTGGGCAAAACAAGAGGAAGCTGGTTTATGATGTAGCATGAGGGAATTAAGTTTGACAAAAGAGGTCCTTCCCTGAGAGTGAGGATGGCAGAAAGAGCAAGGTTTGTGGCCTTTAAAACAAAGACTGACCCTGGCTGTCTTGGGAACCAGAGCAGTTCTGGGAATTGCCTTTAGAGCTGGGAGCTGACCTGGCCCGAGAAGGGTTCTCAAGTGGCTCAGCCACTAAACCCAGTCAGTTCAGACAAGTTTCCTCCCATTTTGGGGTCTTGGTTGTCCTGTCTCTAAAATCAGGCAGTGGCAACTTAGTGTCTGTAACATGGATCAGTCTGGATCCTTTAGCTCTTACACTCTGGGAGCCCTAGGCTGGAGGTCCAAGTAGTTGAGAGAAATTACAGTCTGGGGAGAGATCCCGGGGAAACTTTGGCGTAGGAGTTGGCGCAGCCAGATGGATGCTCTCAACTGCCCGCTAGCCCTGGGGTCAGACCCCAGTTCAGATTTCAACTGCCTCTAGAAGTTGTATGACTTTGGCCAAGGCACAAGGCACTTTGCTCTTCTGAGCCTCATTTTTCCCACCTGTAAAATGTGATTAATAAGACCACCTTACAGGTGTGAGGTGAGTGTGATATGAGATTACTCACACAGAGCCTTAGCAAGCATCCCGGCCCAAGAAAAGGTTATTATTCTCAGGGTCACTGGAAACCTGAGAAGGACTCCCTCTGAGTCCTCACCCAGGGTGACCCTGGGTGCCAGTTTCATCTAGGGGCAAGGAGAGCTACTCTCTAATTTCGACACCCCTCTTCCCCATGACCTTGAGGTACGGTGGACTATCCTCAAGGACTTTGTAGGACAGGAGGACCAGGTTCCCTTACAAGAACTCATGAGGCAGGGCCCGGAGGCCATGAGTGGAAATTCACGATTGCCACCTGCTCAAGTGGCAGGGGTGGTATTGATGCGAGGGTGTGGGAAAGAAGCAGGGGCGGGGGTGTGGGGCTCGGGGGATGTTCCCAGGCCAAGAGGCCGCAGTGGGGCTGCGGGGAGTTGGGGGGAGGATGGGCCACTTCGGGTCAGGAGGGGACGGAGTGTGCAGCGCCCTCTCCAGGCACCCCGCTTGCGTGCACCCGGTTGCCCGCAGTCGACCCCCACAAAGTGTCTTCCTCCCTCAATTTCTCTGCGTTATTGCTTTACCCGCTCGGTTCTCGCTGCTGCCGACCGTGCTCTGTTGCACGCCCCCCCCGCCCCCCCGCCCCCCTGCCGGATGCCATCCCGGTCCGCCCTGTCTCCCTTCTCCTCTCGGGGTCCCGCGCGGTGGTTCAGCAAGGTCCAGCGGGAGGCGCCCCTCTGCCTCTCCGCCCCTTGGGGCCGGTGGGAGCCGCCAGGGTCGGTGATGAGTGGCTGCTGGGCCGTGTCCAGGGACCGCGATGGCCGTTTTCCTCTTCTTCACCTCACGGGACCCCCTCAGCCTCCCAATACCCCACCCCCAATCCCGAAAACGTAACGGGGGTGCCGCGCACAGCCCTCGGGGAAATTCGCAGCGCGAACGGGAGGCGCGGGTCCTGCACTTGCGGGCGATGCAGGGACCGCATCCGCAGGTTAGGGGGCGCGGACTCGCGGCACGGAGGCAGGGGCCTGGTTTTCCTGGGTTGGGGTGACTCCTGGTGGTCACTTAGAATGCCACAAGGGCTGCTAACTGGCTCGGAAGTCCATCCAGCTCAGGCCAAGCGGGAGAAGGAATCACAGCGGTGGCCCAGGCAGTGTATGTTGAAGTAAAGAGAACCATCTTCCTGATATTGACACCAAGGGTGATAGAGACCTCCCTGCCTGACCAAGCCACTCCACCCTATCGGGGAGGTCCCTTCCAGGGCTCCAGCCTGGAGGTTCCGATGGGGTTTTAAGGGAGGTGGTGCCCCTCACACAGGTCTCTTCCTGCTCCCTGTGTCCCTGTCGCTGGAGGTATCTGTGGGAAAGGCCACTACCATCTACGCTGTCAACGGCACGGAGATCCTGCTGCCCTGCACCTTCACCAGCTGCTTTGGCTTCCAGAACCTGCGCTTCTGGTGGTCCTACAACAGCAGTGATACATTCAAGATTGTAAGTAGGCGGGGAAGGGACAGGACAGCTCAGATCCTCCTCCCTTCCTTGTCGCCTCACCCCTGCCTCCCATCCCAGGCTCTGGTCATTTCTGGACTGACCCCACGGTGATGGTCCCCAGGACCTTTTGTCACCTTTTCTCCCAGTATTCTTTTCGGAGCCTGTCTAGAAGGATCTAAGTGGGAAGGATGCTTAGATTGTGTTGCCAGAATTTGGGGTCTGTTGGAATTCTTGGCTAGAGTCTTCTGTCTGGTCTGAAGAAATACCTGAAACTTGGTTAGCTTGTGCAAAAATTAATACTTTAATGTAAAAAACAGGAGAGACAAGACCTTTGGAAGACTTGGAGAGGGGGAATGAGAAGAGTCCAAATCGGAGGAGGGCCGGGGAACAGACCTTGGAAGGATGGGAGGGCAAGCTGGAGAAGAGAAGGGGCCAGGGCTGTGGCCACGGGTGGGGATGGAGCAGTCAGCAGGTGTTTATTGAGTACTCACTCTGCAATCTAGTAGGGGACCAGAAGTCACAAGAGACTAACTCTGGATGTACCCTGAACTCAGAGGGTACCGATGCACAGTGCTGTGGGATTGATCCACGTCCTGATGGAGGGTCAGAATTCAGGCAGATGGGATGTGGCGTCAGCAGAGGCTGGGGGGAGCGACAGAGGGAAACGAGTGTGGTATTTGCAGGATTCGTTACTTAAAAGGCTTTTATGAAGAGAACAGTAAAAGCATGCTACATTCTAGGGAGACCTTAATAACAGAAAGTGGGTTTAGCCTGAAGCCAGTAAAATACAGGTTAGACAGGCAGAGCTATCGATACTGGAAGGAAACCACCGGGGGAGGGCTCTTCCTGGACCTGGGCAGGGAGATAGATACCCAAGGAGTGGGCTGGAGTGATGTCATGACTCTCGAAAGGACCTTGATTCTTTCTTGGCCACCTCCTTGCTCCCCTCTTCCCCCCACAGCTCATAGATGGGATTGTGAAGAATGAGAAGTCAGACCCCAAGGTGAAGTTGAAAGATGATGACCGCATCACTCTGGAGGGCTCTGTGAAGGAGAAAGTGAACAATATTTCCATTCTGCTGAGGAACCTGGAGTTCAGCGACACGGGCAAATACACCTGCCACGTGAAGAACCCCAAGGAGAATTATCTTCAGCACCAGGCCACCATCTTCCTCCAAGTTGTTGATAAACGTATGCAGTAAGGGCTGGGACAAGGGCAGTAAAGTTGGAAGGACGGGGGTGGGGGTGGGTACCCAATTCAGTGTAATGATGAAATGCACCACGTTGGTGTTTTCTTTCGCTTTATGCTTTCAAGAGCTACTGGAGTTACATCTGGAAGCTTGAATAACTTAGCTTGAATACTTATTCTGCCCCTGAATAGCTTGTGATATACACTTAGGCCTTCTGAGCCTTGTTTTCCTCATCTGTAAAATCTGCATTCGCTTAGGGTTGTTGTGAGAGTTACAGAAGCTACATGGAAGCGTTTCGTAAAGTTCTCCGTATGTGCTGATTATTACTACTCTTGTGTATTCTGTTAGCGACAGCCGATTGGATGCCAGGCATCAAACCAAAAAGTGCTATGAATGATACACAGTGTTCTTTCTCGAGGAATTGACAGGTCAGGGTAGGACAGAAGACAGTTAAACACATAATTGAAACAGGGGCAAAGCCTGTAGAGGCACAGGTAACAGCTTGATAAGAATGATCTCTCCCTCTGGAGCTTAAGTCCCAGTTGGTGGGGTTTCAGTCCGACACAGGTGAAACAGACGAGGAAGCATGTGATGAGGATGTCACATGATCCCAGACACTGGAGGTGTTTAGGGAAAGGGCTGGAGGAGTTAGGCTGGGTGGGCATCTTCGAGGGGGGAGCCTGGAAGGCTAGGGAGGTGCAGAAGTAGAGAAAAAGGAAGGAAACCTGCTTAAGGATCCTGATCGTGCTGTGTTTCTTGTGTGCCTGGGGGTCCACTGCTCCCTAGATGGTGTGGAATTTCTACAGAGGAGATGCTCATGACTCTGGAATTTATGAAGTTAGGGCCATTAGGATTCTCAGGTGGATTGGATACGGGGGTTTGAAAAAAAGTGAGGAGTCAAGGATGACTCCAAGGATTTGGGCCAGAGCAATTAGAAGGATGGAGTTTTCTCAGCAGAGATGGGGGAGACTGTGGGTAGAGAAGGTTTGGGAAGTCAGGGGTTCAGTTTTCAGTTGAAGAAACTGAGGCTAGAAGAGTTAAGTGACCAGTTCTGGGTTACCACCTAGTAAGTGACCATGGAAGTCCAGACTACCTGGCTCCAGTGTCTTCTGATCACATAAGAGATGTCACAGGGAGATTCTCCATTTTTTTCTGCATGGGCAAAGGAGACCTAGAAAGACGCAATGAAAGTCTCATGTTTGAGGGTCAAGTCAAACCTGGGTGCTGTGGTCCCTGAGTCTGAGTTATTCCAGAACTTGTGTGGGTGTCTGCGGGAGGGCATATGTGCAGAGTGTCAGGGGAGAGGGCTGTCTTCCTGTTATGCCTTAGCCTGATGGATGCCATATTCTAGCTTCTCCTGCTTCCTGCCTGAGGTAGGCATGTCCCAGATGCCCAGGTTGGAGGCTGTGGAGCTGTTGGGCTGCCATGGTGCTCCAGGTGACCCCTGCTCCCCTTTTCCACCCCCCTTCTCCCCCTGCTCTGGCCATGAAGTGGAAGAAGTGGACAACACAGTGACACTCATCATCCTGGCCGTTGTGGGCGGGGTCATTGGGCTCCTCATCTTCATCCTGCTGGTTAAGAAGTTCATCGCCTTCATTATCAAGAAGACTCAGGAGAAGAAGTGAGTTGACTCCCGTCCTCCCACCAGCCCACCACCCACTCTCATATTATGGGTGTTCCCAGCATCTTCTCATCCACCGTCATCTACCCCTATCTGCCTTCATCCTTCTGTCTGTCTCCTAATCCCATCCTCTCTTTCTAATTCTCCCACTCTCTTTCCTATCCCTGCCACCCTCCTCCCATCTTCCAGCCCCATTCCTAATCTCACTTCCTTTTCCCCATCCTCCCAGTAGGTGTTTGTTGAATACACTGACTTCACTGAGAACATAAATACAACCCACTTGCTCTTCCTCATTCCCCTGTCTTCCTGCCCATCCCGTTAGCCTCTCTCTATTTGCTCAGTCTAAAGTCCTATCAAAGGCTTTAAGATGCCCTTTTTTTTTCAGATTAGGGAAAATATAAGATTCCATGTACAGAAGCTCTAAAATGGGAAGATCCTTCTAGGGTGGTGGGAGTATCTTATTGTGAAATTCTGAAAATCCTAATGAGGGAGATAAAAACAGTCTGAAAAGGCTGATATGGCCGCCTAGGGAGCCCT